>NC_138374.1:68551352-68578969 GCF_054177405.1 Leptonychotes weddellii
TTCTTTTGTTCTTTTGCTTGACTTATTAATCTTTATATAATTTACTGGACTCATTCCTATTCTTTTTAATAATAGCTTTATTGAGACTATAGAGTGTGTGAATTATAATTCACATACTATAAAATTCACCCTTTTAAAGTGCACAATTCAACAGTTTTTAGTATATTCTCAGAGTTGTTCCCCCATCACTATCTAATTTTAGAACATTTTCATCCCCCAAAACTCCATTCTCATTAACAGTCACTCTCCTTCCAGCCTCTGGAACCCGACTAATCTACCTTCTTCCTATGGATTTGTCTCTTCCAGACATAACATTTTCATATTGCTCTTTTCTTTTACACCCTTACATAGATTTTCCCAACACCACTCACCTGGCATGTTTCACTTGGGCACTTAAATCAGAGTTATATCTCCATAGAGAAATTATATGTTAAAAATCTCTTCTTTTTCTTTTTTTATTATTTGAGGCATAACGACATTTAACATGACATTAGTTTCAGGTGTACAACATAATGATTTGATATTTGTATACATTGCTAAATAATCGCCACAATAAATCTAATTAACATCTGTCACCACACATCATTACACAACATTTTTTCCTCTTGTGATGCGGGTTTTTAAGATGAACTCTCTTAGGAGCTTTCAAATATGCAATACAGTGTTCTGAACTGTAGTCACCATGCTCTACATTACATCCCCAGGACTTATTTATTTAATAACTGGAAGTTTTACCTTTTTACCCACCTGCCTCTGGCAACCACCAATCTGTTCTCTGTATCTATGGGGTTTTTTTTTTTAATTTTTAGAGAAGAATTCTTTACTCATTTCTTGAAGAATAATAATATGAAATGATGAAGCTTCTTAGACAAATTAATTCATTTCAATAAATATATATTGAGGCATTTAACCAGTGTGTCTCCAAGTGCAGAGTTTGCATGACCTAAACAGAATCATCTGGGGTACTTTATAAAGAAGCAGAAATTTGGGATCCACCTCACATCTACTGAATTAGACTATCAAGAAGGGGACAAAGGAGACTTCACCTTACAGGGCTCCTGATTATTCTTTTTTTTTAAGATCTTATTTATTTATTTAGAGAGAGAGAGAATGAGCAGTGGAAAAGGGCAGAGAGAGAGAGAAATGGACTCCCTGCTGAGCAGGGAGCCCAATGTGGGGTTCGATCCCAGGACCCTGAGATCATGACCTGAGCCAAAGGCAGATGCTTAACCAGCTAAGCCACCCAGGCGTCCCACCTCTGTTTATTCTTATGCATACTAACATCTGTCACTCAGAGGCCAACCCTGAGGAAGACAGTGAGTAAGACACAGCATTTGATCTGAGATGATTTCAACACATTTAGTCTATACATTTTGCCAGTCATATTTTAGTAAAATTATACAAGTATGCTGATATGAAAAGGAGCACCGAAAGAAAAGATTCCCAGTGACTAGCCACTTTCTGCTTCTTACAGAATATTACACAAATACTATTTTTTCACCATTAAGTATAACATGTGGTACAAGATGTTGTGACATATATACATTTTCCATATTTGATCTTGTATTAAAATTACTCGTGTTAGCATGAATTCATTCACTTATTTATTCATTAAATGAATGTATTGAGTTACTCGTATGTGTCATGCAATGTTAAAGACAGTAAAAAAATAAAGTCTTCAAACTGTTAAACTAAAGGAAGAGGGTGAACACAAGAGACATTCAGAGAAGAGCACATTGGATCGGGAAAGGATCAATGGAAGAAGAAAAATGAACTGTTTCTCTGAGGATGTATAGGATTCCTCTGGGAACCAATTGACCAAAGCTATTCATATAGTGGATAACATATAAATAAAAGTGTATATAGCACCAACACATGTTACTCAATTCAAGTTAAATCAAGTTTGATTCCAGTTAGATCCAAGGAATCAATCTACCTCTTTGGAGTCAAGTATCTGCTGGTACTGGGACTATACGGGAGACACTTGAAAAAAACAACTGGTACATGACTATCTTAAATTTGGGCCATATAAGAACTGGAGACCAGTATTGGGGAATCCCCAGGGACAGACCCTTAAAATAGTATATCCTAGCGAGAACAGCTCTGTGCACTTGAGGGGCAAATGTGTCCATCTGCCAGTATGACCTTGGTCTTCTCACTCTTAAATGGCTGAGAAGCCAAATGGCTGCCTCAATCCCTTCTCCAGATAAAAGAGGGAGAAGAGATGGAAGAACAGTGTCAACTTTGTGTGCTATGATGGGGGATTGAGAACATGTTGCTGCTCAATGACTAGCCTGTAAGTAAAGAATCCTGGTAGTTTTGCCACTAACGTGGCTATTTCCTCTGGATATGTCCCAGAAGGTGGATAAGAACATCAACAAACAAGGAAAAAAAACAATACTAATACATCTAACACAGTCAAGCAAGCAAGGAGAGGGAAAGGGAAAAAAATAAGCTTAGATTAAGCACCCCAAAAATATAAAAATTAAACCACTAGAAGAGATAGGTCAGACCATGAACAATAGTGAACATTTAGGGAGTTTCAATCATGGTACAAAAGACTTTATAGAAATATAAAACTAAAAATATTCAATAGATGTTGAAAAATAGGACAGTTACTGGTGAGATCAGAATTGATGACCTAGATGATACAATGTGAGAAATAGCTTAAAGCACTGAGCCAAAAGCATAAAGAGACAGAAAACTATACTGGGAACGTGAGAATTTGGAAGAGAGATCTCATAGAAATGCATGTGGATTGTTCTGTAATTCTGGGGGAAAAGACAGAAACAGAGAGAGGACAGGAAATGAAATAAAATAAACATGTATTTTTTTTTTCACTTGAGCTGAATAAAGAGCCAAGCCTGTAGATAAAAATTATTCATTAAACAACCCAGACAAAGTTAATGATTAAAAAATGCTTGGAGAAATTCCAGAACTTCAAAGAAAAGGAAAAAACACTTACAAGCTTCCAGAGAGAAAAAACAGATTACCTAAAAAGGAAAATGGAGCAGAGCGGCCACAGGCTAGTTATCTGCCACAGAGGCAAAAACAAAGCAGCAGAAAACCATGTACAGAATATTGAGAAGCAAGAATCATAGACTGATCCTGCCATTCCTAGTCAAGATATTAATCCCTGACAGAGGAAAAAAGTAAGATACATGTCGATATGCTACCCTTCAAGAAATACACTATTCTTCTTCCTCATCTAACCAACACAATTACATCAGGGGAAAACCTCAAGAGACAGGAAGGCAAAGGGAATAGCAATGGAGGAGAAGAGCGATGGATCTCATTTTTCATATACCTATAATTGAAATGAGTGTAATCAAATGATCATAAGGATGCTCAAGATTGAAGAGAAATTCTTGAAATCAAAGGACTGCAAATCATCAAAATGGAAGATAGCTGACATGAAGAGGAAAAATATAAGAAGAATCTGGGATTGAAAATATTAAATTATGTCGGGGCACCTGGGGGGCTCCATCAGTTAAGCATCTGTCTTTGGCTCAGGTCATGATCCCAGAGTCCTGGGATAGAGCCCAGCATTGGGCTCCCTGCTCGGCGGGAAGCCTGCTTCTCCCTCTCTCACTCCCCATGCTTGTGTTCCCTCTCTTGCTGTCTCTCTCTTTGTCAAGTAAATAAATAAAATCTTTAAAAAAAAAAAGAAAATATTAAATTATGTCAATTAAAACTTGGAGTTAGGGTGTCAGGAAGGAGAGAGAAAAGAAAAAAAAAAAAAAAGGAAAGGCTCTTTCAGATTGTAGTAAAAAAGAAGACCAGGGAAATGAATATGTTCCAAAAACCTCAGCTTGTGGAGAAGGATGCTGGAGAGCAGGGGATGAAGTCCTCACAAGATAATAGCTGGTGGCTTGTCCCCAAGCCCAGCAGGGAAACGTGAGTGTGCCAAAGCAGCCAAGCCAGAGATGATGACTACAAAGGAAATAAAAGCTACAGGAAAAATAAATACAACTTGTTCAATTATTTCAAAAAATGTTTTTTAAAGATAAAGAGAAAAGAAAAAAGAAACTGTAAAGAAATAGATCTATTAGAGTACAAATAAAAAGGAGAAAAACAATTGAGTAAGTAATCAACAATGTTGAACACATGCACAAGATACATATTAGAGAGAAAGAAATATAGATCACATTTCTATCCTAAAACAAAAGAAATTGGAAATAAATTACAAAAACCATACCAACATAATCTTACCTACTTAGAAATGAAGCATAACAGTCCACAATAACTATTGGATTGAAATAGAAAATGCACACCATTTATAAATTTACAAAGGTATAGAAAGAACACACCATGCCAAAACCCATACAATCTAGCAAAACTAAGTGGAGAAATGTTATTGCCTTAAGTGCTTTAATTATTAAAGAAAACAGTTACTGCACTGAAATTTCTCATTATCAAAATGTAATTTTAATACTTTATTTTGAATCTAATTCAAACTATCTTTTAAGATTCATGGTTTTCAGTCATTTTAATATCTACATTTAGTCAGCCCCATCAACTGAATAGTTTCAACAGAAGTCTTCTCTAAAGGCAAAATAAAGACTAATAAAAAATATTCCACATAGTAGGTTATTGGATGAAGATGGAAACATTCATTAAAACATTAAGAGCATTTGAAATAACTGGATATTTTGGTGAATTTTTAAAACCTGTATTAATCAGCTTGGGCTGCCATAACAAAATACCACTTTGGGTGGCTACAACAACAGGAATCTATTTCTCACAGTTCTGGAAGCTGGGAAAGTCAAGGTCAGTATGCCAGCCAGTTATGTTCCATAGTGAGGGCTCTCTTCCTGACTTGAAGCCAGCTGCCTTCTCCCTGTATCTTTCCTTACATGGCAGGAAGAGACAGAGAGCTTTGGTTTCTTTACCTTCTTACACGGACACTAATCCCATCATGACTGAGCCATCCTCATGACCTCATCTAAACTTAATTACCTCCCAAAGGTCCCATCTCCAGATATAATTAAACCGGGTGTCAGAGCTTCAACATATGAACGGGGGCAGGAGGGGACACAGTTCAGTCCATAGCAGGACCCATCACAGATTTTGTATTTTCATTGTCTTTATTTAGAACTCTTATTCAATTTTAAATTAATCCAGTTTCATACTCAAGCACAACAACTGTGCAACATACTTCAATGTTATTATAAATGTTTATATATACAGTGAATTCACAGTCATTTTATTAGTTAAGGAGTAATTCTGAACTTGCTTCCTGCATATAGCCTAAGAAGGACTTTGATATCTAGGCAATCAGACCTTTAAGTACACTCTTTCTTCAAAAGCTTTCTAAAAACAGTGCACAAACTAAACACATCCAGCTGTTGAAAGTATCCATTAAACATTAACTGTTCCAGGTAAAATTATCACAATCCACGCTTTACACATAAGAAGCTATCTTTGAGATTATTACTGTAATACTTAACTATACTACTAACAATGGAAGAGAGCTTAACAGCTAGTAAACTTGCCACTCCAGGTATTACAAAGGGAAGTTAATGTAGTTGAAAGGAGAGCAGTAAAACAACCAGGGCATCATAAAAGTAAGGTAAACAGGGGTTCTTGGGTGGTGCAATCAGTTGAGCTTCTGACTCTTGGTTTCGGCTCAGGTCATGGTCTCAGGGTGGTGAGATCCAGCCCTGTGTTGGGCTCTGCACTCAGTGGGGAGTCTCCTTGGAGTTTCTCTCTTTCCCTCTCCCTCTGCCCCTCCCCCACACCATGTGCACATGCATGTGCTCTCTCTCTCTCTCTCTAAAATAAATAAAGAAAATCTTTTTTTTGAAGTTTATTTTTATTAATTTATTTTATTGTGTTCATAAAGAAAATCTTAAAAAAAAAGTAAGGTAAACAAAATCACATGGTAGTACCTAATTAACAGGACACATGCAAATCTTCAGAATTATTCACTGCTTGAAATCCTTTATATTGAATGATGATATGAATTCTTTATATGAAATGATTTCATATAATCCTTTATATGGAATTTTCTTTTTCTGTTCTGTGGAAATAAACAAAACCCACCCAAATGAGAACAAGCAAAGGCTTTATTCAGAGCTTGCCATAACAAGAGTCAGTCTCGACCACTTGTGCCTGGCAGAGACTCAACAGGCAGAACAAGGAGCGGGAAAGATTTGTAGTGGGAAAAAAATGGAAGGTTTCCGGTTTGCCCTGATTGAAGGCCACTGGCATGTGGAAACTGGAGACAGGCATTCTAAGTAATTGGTGAGGGGAGCATGTTTGGCTTTGTTTGCTTGGTCATAAGAAGTAGAGGCAAAAATTAGGAAATGGTTGCTGCAGATTGTGGATGAGGGCTCTATTTTTATATGTAGTCTGGCTATTGTCCATTTGTATTCAGTTTCTCAGTTTCCATCCTGATAAATGTCTGACAAATATCGTCCCAATAGAATTTGAATTCAGGGGCGCCTAGGTGGCTCAGTCAGTTAAGTGACCTACTGTTGGTTTCAGCTCAGGTCATGATCTCAGGGTCATGGGATCGAGCCCCGCCTTGGGCTCCATGCTCAGCGGGAAATCTGCTTGAGATTCTCTCCTTCTGCCCCTTCCCCCACTTGTGCCTGCTCTCTCTCTCCCTCTCTCTCTCTCAAATAAATACATAAACCTTAAAAAAAAAAAAAAGAATTTGAATTCATAATCGTTTGGGGCAGTGAAAGAAGAAATAGACAAGTCTTACTTCTAAGAAAATGCAAATCAATCTGATCATCTCTCATTTTAGATACATTGTTTTACAATAATAGGCTTCTTCCTTTTATTACTACATTTTGTGCTTCCTCCTGTATTAACTAAATTGCTTTTCAAGCATATAATTTTAAGCCCATGAAAAAATATATATGTAGGGCTAAAATAGCCATACTTCATTTTACATCATACATATAAGTTGTGAAAATGTTTCAGAATAGGTGTCATCTCGTCATTTTACCATTATTACAAAAAAATCCTTAGGTGTTAAATTATATGATACATATTGATAGGGAATATATTCTAGGTGTAGCTTTTAGGTTCACTTAAATTAGTCTTTCAGTATCCCCAGGCATTCATATCAACACAGATATTCTACTCTATTACCTGTGGTCAGAGGGCTGATGTCAGCTTCAGGGTAATAAAAGCCACCACCACCATAACAACAATTATTATTATCATTTATCAAGCTATGACTGTCTGCCAGGATTTCTGTGTATATTCACATTTAAGTTTACTTAATCTTTACAACACTTTAAATGTAGTCTAAAATAGAAAGCTAAGTTCTACTGACTCATTTATTCATTCAAGAAACATTTATTGAGCCTCGCTGAGGCCCAAGGGCAACTGGCTAAAGTGGACGAGTCAGGAGTCAAATCCAATCCTGTCTGCATCCACTTTCTGTGTTCTTATTCAAATGTGAGCTTCTTTGTGAGCTAAGGTTCATTCAAAGGAAATAAATCTTTTGAATTTTAGGCTCTAAATTACAGACAAGAATGTCCCTGATAAGTTTTTCTATCACTAAAATTGAGTGCATTGAGCATATAAAAAGAATCCAAAAATCAAATTTTATACCTGGTCTTTAATATAGTCCTCTAAAGGGATGTTTTGTAATTATTTTTTTTTCCAATTAGCAAATAGTAATCATGACATGCTGCTTGAGGATGTTAAGTGGTTGTCCATATGAGATATGACGATGAACAGGAGACAGGACTTCATAAAGCAGTAACAAATATATTCCATATGATGGTTAATTTTAAGTGTCAGCTTGATGGGTCCATAGGATGTGCAGACATTTGGGCAAACATTATTCTGTTTCTATGAGGGTGTTTCTGGATGAGATTTACATTCATCAGTAGACTGAATAAAGCAGATTGCCCTCCATGATGTGAGTGAGTGTCTTCAATCAAGTGAAGACCTGAATAGAACAAAAATGCTGAGTAAGCAGGAACTCGTCCCGCCTGATTGCTTGAGCAAGAACATCCATCTCTTTTCCCCTTTGGACTTGGACTGTTCATTGTATTTCTTGAGTCTCCAGTCTGCTGGTTTTCAGACAGGAACTTACACCATCAAAACTCAGATATGTTCTCAGGCCTTTGGACTCAAGCTGGAAATACACATTGGCCCTCTCTGGCCCTCAGCTTGTCAATTCCTTATAATAAAACAAGAAGGAAGATAGAGGATAGATACATAGATATGTATATATAGAGATATGGATGTGTGTGTATAGAATATATATATATTCAATGCATCCTATTGGTTCTGTTTCTCTGAAGAACCCTGACTAAAGTAAACCATCTTAATTCTCTGCTGGTGGTAGAAAACAACAGCACAATTTTTACAAAGGGCAACTGAGCTATTTATTAGGAAAAAATATTTTTAAATTAACCATGCATTTTGGAAGTGTTTCCAATTCACAGGGCTATCATAAAAAAATAATTAGAAATAAACACAAATTTATTTACACAGAGACCTATTGCAAAAAAAATAAAAATATATAATTAAGATATACAATGATAGAAGAATGGTAAATAGAATGTAGAATAGCCAAGTGGAGAAATAGACATTTATAATTATCATGTTTTAAAAATCAAATTATATGTTAATATTTGGATAGTTTTTATGTTATGTCTAATTCTCTGTATTATAGTAGGTTTCTTGGTTTGTTTGGTTGTTAGCTTTTTAATGGCCACTCTCTTATGAGGCAACTTTTTTTTTTTTTTTACAGAATATTGGACTTTTATTTATGTAACACACACCACCAAATGTTTTCAAGTAAGCAGCACCTCAAGACAGGGACTTTTGCTGATTTCTTTTTTTTTAATTTAATTTTATTATGTTATGTTAATCACCATACATTACATCATTAGTTTTTGATGTAGTGTTCCAGGATTCATTGTTTGTGTATAACACCCAGCGCTCCATTCAATACGTGCCCTATTTAATACCCATTACCAGGCTAACCCATCCTCCCACGCCTCTCCCCTCTAGAACCCTCAGTTTGTTTCTCAGAGTCCATAGTCTCTCATGGTTCGTCTCCCCCCTCTAATTCCCCCCCTTCATTTTTCCCTTCCTACTATCTTCTTTTTTTTTTTTTTAACATATAATGTATTATTTGTTTCAGAGGTACAGGTCTGTGATTATGAGGCAACTTCTTCAAGAATTGTGCTCTATTTCTCTATCCTTTGCATCTGGGATTGGTCATGTGAGAAATTTTTAGAAAAATAAAGAAGCAAGGGCGCCTGGGTGGCTCAGTTGGTTGGGCGACTGCCTTCGGCTCGGGTCATGATCCCGGAGTCCCGGGATCGAGTCCCGCATGGGGCTCCCTGCTCGTAGGGGAGTCTGCTTCTCCCTCTGACCCTCCCCCCTCTCATGTGCTCTCTCTCATTCTCTCTGTCTCAAATAAATAAATAAAATCTTTAAAAAAAAAAAAAGAAAAAGAAAGAAGCATATATTCAGTACATTATAATTTATGCACACCTTAAACCATTTAAAATAATACTGTGCATTGTTTATGGATAAATTCATAGATAGTAAAATTATTAAATCACAGATAGGAAAGATAATCGATTACCTCATGATCATGGTTTCTTTTGATAATGACAGGAGGGAACAGGATTGAGAAGAGATGTTGTAAAAAGATTTTCAGCCATCTTTATTTAGTTATACTTATATAACTTCTAAATACCAAAAATAAAAATAGCTAAATACTATTTTTAAGAGATGGGTACAAATGCTTGTTGTATCATTTTATGTGTTTGAAATATGTCTTCTTTAAATGAAAAGATACAATAAAGTTAGCTGACAGCCTAAGAGAAATAAGGAAAAAATGTTTAAGATGAACACTTGCAAATGACTATATAAAACATCAAATGTTTCTTAGGAACCATTTTAGCCAGTGAGGATGTGTAATGGAAAAAATATTACATTCAAAAGAACTATGAAATATAAAATTCCTAGGAATATTTTAACAGGAAATATGCAGCACTTATGACAGCCTTAATTAAAGAAATGGAGAAATATGTGCCTGAACAGGTAAAAGGAAATTTTTCAAATGCTGGTTCTTCAATTAAATAATTTTATATAATTTCAACTAAACCTCAGCGAGGTTTAATTTGAACTCCCGGGGGCACTGCAAATTCTGTGAAATCATAAATGGCCAAATAGCTAAGATATTTAATAAGAAGACATAAAAAGAAGGACCTTGAAATTTCAGTAATTAAAAGAATAGGTTACTTATGCAAAGATAGTACTAAAACGTCAATGCATCGTGTTTCTGGAGAGATATAACTTAGCATTCTTATTTATAAGAATTTCTATTTATAATTCTTATTTATATGAATTCAGTACATAATTACCTTTTCATTGCAAAGAGCTAGGAATGAAGTCAATCAAAAATAGTGGAGAGTCAGGGTGCCTGGGTGGCTCAGTTGGTTAAGCGACTGCCTTCGGCTCAGGTCGTGATCCTGGAGTCCCTGGATCGAGTCCCGCATCAGGCTCCCTGCTCGGCGGGGAGTCTGCTCCTCCCTCTGACCCTACCCCCTCTCATGTGCTTTTTCTCTCTCTCTCAAATAAATAAATAAAATCTTAAAAAAAAATAGTGGAGAGTCAATTAACTATATTTTTAGGGGAAAAAAAATTAGTTCTCCAGGATCGCCATCAAACATCTGAACACAGAATAGTTGGATGCTGAAGCCTCTACCCGTGTTGTTGCAACCACTGTGCCAGGTTTCACACAAATACAGAAAATGCACTAAGGAAGTGAAGACCTGTGGCCGCAGCACCTGCTGGAGAAATTATCTCTGGGCCACAGAATTCCTGGAGGAACCAGCAACAGCTCCCCAAAAGAGGAGCTACCCTTTCATTTTTTAAAAAATATGAGCAATCAGAATACAACACTGGATGCAGAGGAAAAGAGCAGCCAGAAATGATAACTCCACACTCTAAAATGAGAAAAAAAAATCTACCAAATAAAACTGAATTAATGAAAGAACTGAGAGAGGACTTTACAAATAGCTAATTAGTATTCCCAGGCAGATTCAAGGGAATTGCCGTGATAAAAACAAGAGCAAGTTGCAAAGAGAGGCAATCAGACTGCTGGAAAAGGTCTTGGAAATTGAAAGCATGATCGAAAAAATTCCTACCTCATTCGTAAGTCAAGAACAAATTGCAAGTTCTAGAAATGAAATTTGTGAAGATCAACTGTATTGAAACTACGGGAAAGTGAAAAGATTCAACACAGAGAAAAAAAGGTACGTGCTTGGAAAATGTAGGCATGCCAACACCCACTGAAGAGCATACAGAAAAAAAAAGATACGGAAATTAATAATCAAGAAAATTAATTATGACAAATTTCCATAGCTGATGAAAACATTTTAGGAAAACACACACACACACACACACACACTCGAATCCTATTAGAAATTTTTACTTCCTCCAAGTTTCCAGAGACACACATATATACACGCAAAAAACACAGCACCAAAATAAATGAAAACAGCAAATGAACACACAAAAAAACTCAGCTTTACAAAGGAAAGAGAACCACAATGGCTTTGTGGTTCTTATCTGCAATACCACAGTCAACGTGGTAATCATTGCAAACCTCTCAAACTAGAGTTCAATTGGGAAGATAAAAGCAGGAGAAGCAGGTTAAGTTAGAGAATATTAAACACGTTTCCATTTTTTTTTACTATATATGCATGCATTCCAAACAAAAATGTGGAAAATCTGACGTGTTAGCTGTTTAAATACGATGATATCATGATATGATTTAATATTCTTGTCTAAAAGGAGTCTAAAAGGGTATTCTGGAACCAAATCCAATGGGGGGAGTGGATTTCCCCACCAACAACCAGCAATGCTCTGATACCAACTGGGTGTCCTACAATTGAACTCAATTCTGACACTGTCTACCGAGAGATCAGATCCCACAGGTTAAGGACTCAGTCCCACAAGACTGCCCCTGTCCTGCCTTGCTCAGATGCACGTCCAGGTCGTCACCTGTGCTTCTGACTAATTAACTATAAATCTGAGGTTCCCACCATCTCCTCCTCTGGTCCGATTAATTTGCTAGAGCAGCTCACAGAACTCAGGAACACTGTGTACTTAGTGTATACGGGTCTATTATAAAAGAATATGATAAAGGAAAGGATGCTTAGGGCACAGTATGCGGGAAGGGGCAGGAAGCCTTTATACTCTCTCCAGGGGTGCCCCTCTCCCCACACCTCCACATGTTCACCGACCTGGAAGCTCTCCAAACCCCATACCTTTGGGATTTTTATGGAGGCTTCATCACATAGGTCTGATCAATCATTAACTCCATTTTTAGCCCTCTCCCTTTCTCAAAAGAATGGAATGGGGTGGCGGGGGCAGGTAAACACTGGCTGAAAATTCCAAGCTTCTGATCATGGCATGGTCTTTCTGGTGACCAGCCTTCATCCAAGAGCCCACCCAGGGTCACCTCATTAGAACAAAAGACACTGTTGTCACCCAGGAAATTTGAAGGGTTTCAAGAGTCTTATGTCAGGAACCCAGATCAAAAACCAAATACTAGAACAAAAATGTTGCTAGTGCTCTTATCATTTAGGAATTTACAGGAGTTTTAGTTGGGCTGTGGCTGAAACAGGGACGGAGGTATATAAGAAAGATATATTCCTTATTATAAATCACAATCTCACAATGTCTCTGTTAGGGGCCAAACATTGTGATTTCTCTGCCCACAAGGAGCCCTCCCTCCATTAGGGCAGACAGAAAACCCAAATGCAAAACCAATGAGGACATACAGTGAGGGCAATCTCTTTCCTGTGGTACAAGGAAGCCAGCTTTGAAGGGATCCTACTCTGGCCACACAGACATGTGCAGGGAGGCCCCTACTGCTGATGCTCAAGTCGTAAGGGGTAGCAGGACTTAACCAACTCACAGGAGAGAAGAAAGCATTGCAGGCAGAAGGCAAAACATGAGACAAAAACAACACATTGTGTAGGAGGAAAGAAGCAGGACTATAAGCTGAGCAGTTGTCAGAACGTTTACAGAATGAGTCATTATGTAGACAGAAATGAGGCTGAAGAGTTTAGTGAGTTGGACCCAAATCATAGAGGGCTTTCTAACCCTATGCTAAATACTTTGAAGCATATTCTGCAGGGCATCGCTTTTCAGTCTTTCGAAGTGGAATAACCCCTTATTCAAACAATATCTACCCAGAGATCCAGTACATAAAACATGAAAAAAAAAAAGTCCCTTATTAGTATAATTACACAAGCTACAGTTGGCAACATCAACTTATATAGTCAAGCATTAAGTTCAATGAGGCCACTTCAATGAACCCCCAAATCTCACCCTCAGCATATTTTATACCTAAATTTAATTTTAGTTGAATTTTAAATTTTATGAAACAGAAGTGGCAAAAGAAGCATTATTCTGGGACCTTGGTTTACAAGGGGAGAGCTTGAGTGCCAGCAAACCTGAAGCCGGTTAATAAGCTGACCAGGGATGGGTCCTTCCAGTGAGCCCCCAGGACTGGCTAAGGATTTATAGTAGTCTGTCACCAGTAACCTTTAATACTTACTTAACTTTTATTAAAGGCAGTGGTAGGGCTGGGGTTCTTTTAGGAAACAATATGTTTCTTTGTATCCAAATTTTTTCATTACCAAGTAACAAAATCCAAATCTAGGTATTTAAACAAAAGGGATAAATTATGGGAGGGATAAATTATTAATTATGTCACAGAATTGACAAAGGGACACAGCTTAGGAAATGCACAGGAACCGAGACAACCTTAAAGTTCCCAAATCAGGAAAAAATGGCAACTCTACCTTCAGCAGGGACCAGCCAGCTAGGATGCATCTGTGTGCAGCAGGGCGCGGTCTCCACTGTGGGGACACTGCAGTGGCTTCATGAGTCATTCCTACCCTACCTTGGGCATGAATGTCTTCTTAGCTGAGTTCAGGTCCTGAGCCCATCCCTGACTGTCTGGGGATATGGAGAAAGAGCAACTTTTCTCTGCAGCTCCTAGAGTAGGAGGATGAGCAGTGGTGGCTGCCAATGAGTCAAGGAGCTTATGCATGAAGTTGAGACTATAGAAGTCAGTCCATCGCTGAGGAAAGAGATCATCAAGATTTTCCCTTGAAACTCAGAAGGGAATGGGAGTTTTATGTATTCTGTGAATAGCAGAACAGCACTTGTTCTCCAATGCTCTGCTAGTGACACTATTTCTTACTCTTTGGAGGATCAGGCAGCCTCCCTCATGGTCCCCAGGCTCCATATCCCAAGATCACCTCCACATGAATTAACTGAATGAATTTTTTGGATCCCATTTCTTTCATTCTAGTGAGGCTGGTGTTTGGGTTTAGTTTTCCTCTGTCTCTTAGATGTTGTCGGTAAACAACTCCCGTTGTAGTTATCCTATAGAAGTCTATTATTCAGAAACTCAGAGTTCAAATACAGCTACTATAAGTGCTAACACTTTCTCCGTCAACTACAGAGATGATTGTGTTAATTAGTATAATGGGCCTTAGAATTTTTCAAGATATGCCTACTGACTAGATATTTTTAAGAAATCCACCCAAGAAGCCATTGAGCCCAATGTCCTACACATTATGAAGCGGTGCTCTAGGCTTAGGTCTCTGTAGCCAATAACCAGAGAAATATTTCCTTCCCCATCCAGAAAATTAGCTGCTAAAATGCATCTGGCTTGAGTGAATGTTTTATGTAAAGTGCAAGGACAGAGAGCTGGGACTTCATGTTTCCGGAAGCCATAGTACAACTTTTGTAATTTCTTGCTAACAGATGCTTTTTATGTGTGGTAGAAGCTGGTCTGGGACTCAACATTCATTTTAACACCTTCTCTCATGGCACAGTTGGAGGGTTGGAAACCTATAGACCTCAGGATCTCTAAAAATTAGACAGTGCCCATACCCACCAAAAAGAACTGATACTTTGGAATAACCACGTCAGCTACATCAATATGCAACAGGAATGGGACTGGGGCATGTGCTTAATCTGTGCCAGTTGTAAAATAGTTAGCAAAAAGAGGTCAGTACCAGTGAAAATTGTGGGGTTTTTGTTACTGTTTTATTTTGCTTATTTTTGTTTGAGAGCACGAAATACTTCAAGGGGAGAAGAACAAATGTACAATCTGCAGATGATGTTAAAGATCCCTCATGGAAATCTGAGTATACTGGCATTAAAAACACCTATTCTTTTTTTTTTTTTTTAAGATTTTATTTATTTATTTGACAGAGACACAGCGAGAGAGGGAACACAAGCAGGGGGAGAGGGAGAGGGAGAAGCAGGCTTCCCGCGGGGCAGGGAGCCCGATGCGGGGCTCGATCCCAGGATCCTGGGACCATGACCTGAGTTGAAGGCAGATGCTTAATGACTGAGCCACCCAGGTGCCCCCAAAACACCTATTCTTATTAAGGAGGTTTTCATGCCCCTTTTACATGGGCATTGTAAGCAGCTGGTAGCCTGCCCCTTAATCCTACACCTATTTTAAAGGGTTAAAAATAAATTTTCTTGGGGCGCCTGGGTGGCCAAGTAGGCTAAGCGTCCAACTCTGGATTTCAGCTCAGGTCATGATCTCAGCGTCGTGGGATCGGGTGCGGAGTCTGTCTGAGATTCTCTCCCTCTGTCCCTCCCCACCTCGGGCATACACTCTCTCTCTCTCTAAAATAAATAAATCTAAAAAATGAATCATAAATAAATTTTATTAAAACATACCTGATCTTTTAAACCAGTATAGAATATTAAAACTATTTTAAACGAGAATCATTTTGAGCATTTGTTGAATCGCTAGAGCACCTGCGTGTAACAGTGTAGGTGAAGGGAAACTAGGAAAGGATTTTTAGGGAAGAAAATAATACTATCAGATTTACATTTGAAAGCCATGTCTAGCATCTGTGGGAAGAACGAATTTGACAGAAAAAAGATGGAAAACACAGAGCCCCTTAAGAAGCAATTAGAAGGAGAGCAGTGGTGCTGGGAACGGCGAGAAGTTGGACTGAAAGCTGATTTAGAAGTAAACCTGCACGAATTTAAGTCATTCTCCTATCTGTTGGTCTCATTTATAGTCTTTCTTTGCAACCATGAGATCTGCTGATGTAAACTAGCTGGGTAGGAATGGAAGAAACACAAACCTCAGATTAAATCCCAGATCTGGAATTTATTGACTCTGTGATATTCAGCAAATCACTTAGCCTCTCGATCCTCCATTTCCTCATCTGTAAAATGGGAATAATAATTTCTACCTCACAGGTTTAATAGAGAGAAAAAGGAAAAAACAAACACGTTAAAGTATTAGGACAACGTCTACCTATAGAAACAGTAAATGGTTATTGCTTTCTCAAGAAAAGAGCAGTTTAAGACTAGACAAAGTGGAAAAGGTATGTTAGTAGTTTAGATAGAAGTATAAGATAAGACTGTAGGAGTTAAGCTGTATCTTCACATGGAAACCAGGCTATTTAAGAGAGTGGAAATGAAACGAATAAAACGGTGTTACTTTTGCTTTGCTGGATTCAATCTTATATTTTTCTGAGTGGAATTGTATGGATAGCAGTAACTTGACCTACAAAAATAAAATGCAATGATGAAAGGAGAGAAGATGAAGATGATTTAGACAGGCCAATATAGAATCCCTTACAGATCTAAGAAAGGCTGATTCCTGGGCTGGCAAGTCAGCTTGGGCTTGTTACATAGAAAAGCAAGAGTGAGGGGCACTTGGGTGGCTCAGTCAGTTAAGCAGCTGCCTTCGGCTCAGGTCATGATCCCGGGGTCCTGGGATCGAGTCCTACTCGGTGGGGAGCCTGCTTCTCCCTCTGCCTGCAGCTCCCCCTCATTGTGCTCTTTCTCTCTCTCTCTGACAAATAAATAAATAAAATCTTAAAAAAAAAAAAAAGAAGAGAAAAGGAAAGGAAGAAAGAAAGAAAGAAAGAAAGAAAGGCAAGGATGAGATTGCATGAGGCTACTTGCTGCTTGACCGAAGGACAGAGATGAGCAGTCAGATGCACCTCTGTCCCCACATGGGCTGCCTGAGTCATGAGCTCTGCACCTCCCTGGGCACACGGGTAAACCTCTTCCCTGAGAAGCCAGGCAAAGCTTCTCGCTGCTCTTCCTAATTAGGGCTGAGAACGAATTATCAACATGTCAAAGTAGACGCGCCTGGATCTTCTTCAGGTGTCCTGTGGACATTTAATTCTCAGTTGCACTTAGGAGGCTGGATTTTGAGCAAAGAAGATATATAAATTAAATAAATAGGTCTATGCATGAAATCAAGTTTTCCCTCTGTTCTAGAAGTATCTACCTGGTGTTACAGACTGGTTCTAATGAAATAGATAAAACCATCATAGATATCCTACAAACCCTTCTGTGTTTGCAATTATGAGCAGCCAGTTACCTCAAGGGAACAGGTGCTTATTTTTTTTTTACCATTTTATTACCTTAATTTTTGTCATAAGATATTGTTTTGTCACAGAAGGTAATGATGAATTGTGCTGACCTTTGAATATCACTAAAAAACAGACAATCTGGGTTTTAAGTTTTTTGTCCCTGACACAGGTCATGAATTTTCACCACTTTTTAAAGTTATCTTAGCCCTGGACTCCTGTAAAAATGGTTTACTGACAAATTCAACATAATGTCACCGTGAAAGAATGGGACTGGGCTTTAGCATTATCTCTAAAACTTATTCTCAATTGTTTTTATATCTGAATACAACCTTTAGAGTAATTATAATTTAATATAAAAACCAACACAACCAATTGCTCCCATTTCTAATCTCAGAGACAGGTGCGATCATAGCATGCTTTCTCTTATGCCAGAAACTCCTCTGGATGCCTTTTTATTTTTCTTCATGTAAAAAGATAAAGTGATTAACGGATCCTTGCCCAACCCCCAAATATGTTTCAAACCATGAGTATTCTGCCTCCAGCAAAATAAAAACAAATGCTAAATATATTGTAATACAGCATGAGGTATCATCAATTTTTATGTGGTTAATGACATGAAAATTCAGAATGACCATAAATTCATCCATGATTATTCCGAAGTTGTTGATCTACAAAGTGACCCACCTGTATTTTCACAATCAATTCAAAGTCAGGGGTGGGTGTGGGCTGGAAGAGGGAAATGTGATTTAGAGTTGCCAGCGCTTTTGTAAATTAAAAAGAAATCCACAATTAATAGTCATGTGGTTTTTTTTCTTCGTATCACCAGCATTTTTTATCTTAAAAAATTTAAGGCTAAGTTAGTTGTTCTTGGCTGCATTTTTAAAGAGACATTTAATAAACAGCAATCTTTACTTTCTCTTTGTGATCATTTATCACCATTTGCTAAGAAAAAGAAAATGTTGAAGCTGACCATGGAATCGATTTGTAAAATTTTGTTTGAAAATGTAAATGTCTGGAGATTCTCTGAATCCCGACTGATAATGTCAACTCCTAACTGCACGCCTTAAATACAGTACTCTGACTGATGAATCAATCCGAGCTGCTATGTAAGACCAAACATGTCTGCTACCCGAGATCTAGGCAGAAACCTTTCTGCATGGTCCCAAGCTTGGGTATTACTTTAGTTGGGCTGAGACAGCTGCAAATGTCTGAATTTCTTCACTACAATACAAAGGAGTCCACCAATGCACGGCCAGTTTCCCATTAAAATTACAGAGTCTAAACTTCCCAGGTAAACGGCTATTCTACATATAATTCTAGTTTCATTTCATGACTCCTTTCAGCAAACATTTATTGAGAGCCTAAAAACTGACAAGCACTATTCCAGGGGCAGTGGATACAGCAACGATCATCAGAGACAAAAATCCCTGGCGTTAGGGAAGTTACATTTTAGTTGGATTGGGGGGACACAGTCCACAAACAAATATATAGGTAAAATAGATATTATGACTCATGGAGATAAATGCTACAGAGAGAGGAATAAAGCAGAGAAGGGTCTAGGGACATAGGCAGAAGGGTTGTAACTTTTAACAGTGTGTCCTGGGAAGTGTGAACTTAGAAGACACATTTGAGCAAAGACGTGAAGGATGTAGGTAGAGCAAAGACCACGAAATGCCTGGGGCATCATTAGGAGAGGTCACAGCAAACGCCTCCAGTGTGTCTGGCCGTGTGCTCTGCGTTGAAGGGCAGGTAGCAGGGTGGCCCCAGGGGAGTGAGCCAAGAGAAGAGGACTGGGAGGCAGGTGCAGAGACTGAGCAAGCAAGAGAGGAGAAGGCAGTGGGGGAAAGACTGGAGGAAGAGCCATTGGGGAAAAAAGATTATGAAGTCAGTTTGGAGCATCTTGGGACCACGGTATCAATTAGGCATGTGAGAGCAATGGTGAGTGCACTGCTGGAGTTCAGGGGAGAGTCCAGGGAGCAATGCCCCTGGAGGAGGGCTGGGATTAGCATCTGGGGAGATCTGGACCATGCTGGCGGGAGAAATCCTTCCTTCTATAGAGAAGAAGAAATGGTCGGTGGAAGCAGAGAGAACATGGTATTGGAAGGCTTCAAGTCACGTCTGGAAAAAGAAATGAGGAACATTTAAATATCCAGGTAGAAGGGAATCTTAATCCTAATGTGGAAAAGGAACTTAATCCTAATGTAGGAAAAGAAAGTAAATTTGTTAAAGTTACAATGTCTTTTCTTCTCGTTATTTGCTCTGTTAAAAACAACAGCAAAACACCTTATTCTTCAGTGAGACATGGGTGACATTTGATCGGTAGCCATCATAATCTGGGGACACCCTCCTGTGAGAACTCCAGGAGGACGTGCAGATTGGCAGCCAGAGTGACCGCAGACAGACCATGCCTCAGGGTGAGAAGTAACCCCCTCTCCAGATTTAAGGGCAGAAAGCCTGGATTTCTCCGTAGCCCCATGTTAGCAGTGATACACTCAGAGACCGAGAAGGAGGGCTACTTTTACTGCCACTACAATAAATAAGACAATTAAACTTCCACTTGATTGTCTCCCTTTGTTTTATTATCTTTTAAAGACGTATTTAGTTATTTTAAAGACAGAGAGAGTAATCTAAAATATAATCTATAGCAATGAAATCTGGGTTTACACATTTGTGTGTGTGTGTGTGTATGTGTGTGTGTGTGAAAACAAAGCTGCCTCCCTTTGGTCATGATCTGTCATTCGGATCATCTTTAGAGGAGATTGGGAGACAATTTGAAAGATCCACGAAGTGAACCCCATAACTAGAATCACGACCTAGTAAGAGTAGTTCTTAATCTGCTGGGAATCACAGACTCTGTTGAAAATCTGATAAAAGCTCTGGACATCTGAGAAAAACCCAGAAAATAATACAAGCTTACATTTTAATTGAGGCGCTCAGTTAGTTTACCTGGAGACCATCTGGGTACCTCCTTAAAGCAAAGGCCCTGACGTCATCCAGCTGCTGGTGAGCAAATCACATTAAAAAGGGGAGCCGAGCCTCTTGACTCTGAGGTTCTCCCTGCTCCACACTGCCTTTCCCAGGGGCGAAGGCAGACAGTGTCCGAGTTTATGAACATACGCTGCAATATAGAGACCTTGCTCAATCGAGGCTTCTTTTAAACCTTTTTTTTTAAAGATTTTATTCATTTATTTATTTGAGAGAGACGGAAGAGGGTCAGAGGGAGAGGCAGACTCCCTGCGGAGCAGGGAGCCCGATGCGGGACTCCATCCCGGGACTCCAGGATCATGACCGGAGCCGAAGGCAGTCGCTTAACCAACTGAGCCACCCAGGCGCCCCGCTCAATCAAGGTTTCTAAACCTGAAACACGATCTGTGTTCTAAGACAAAGAAATGATTCCCCGCACATCGTCTATAAGGAAAAACTGCCCCATCATGACGCTGAAAGGCAAACAGCTGTCGCTCTCACAAAGGCGGCTCGGCAGGACTGCGGGATGAGTCGTGAGTCACACATGCATATGGAATTAGCAAAATGATCGTTTGTTGACTTGTCAAGTCCTGTCCCTTTCTGAAAGTCTGTTGTGAAAGTGCAAAGGTTCTGTGAAAATGCCAACAGCAGGCGAGGCACATTTATTACGGGCTAGGAACTGCGGGCTCACCCTGGCTAAGGTAAGGGTGGAGAGAGCACCTCCTAAGGAACAGGGGAGCTACAGAATGCAACTAACTCTCCCCGGCAGCCCCTAGGAAGTGGGCTCACAAACCAGAGGCAACCATTTCAGGATAGATGGACCTTCCTAGCACCTTCTGTCAGCCAGCCTCCGGAGTTGGGTGCGTTGTGGCTAAGGACAGCGAGACATAGAGCTAGATCTGAGAGTTAGCCCCGTGGAAGGCAGGTGGATTAAAATTCAATTACCTTTCTAAATTTGAATGACTCCGTCCTACCACTTTGGGCCTCAGTGAGACATCTTAGAGAAAACTCAGGCAACCCTTCCTTCAAAGAAGACTGTGAGGCGTGGAAAGTGGTCCAAGCCCCAGGGGAGAGGGCGGGGCACCTCAAATCTTCAAATATTTAGATGTATGTCTGCGCTATGTCATCAGAAATCACATTCTTCAAGGCTTAAAGAAGAAAATGTTCATTAATTTAAGCCTGGAAGTTGTCTGAGAGAGTGCATTATGCTTTTTCTGAGGAACATGAAAAAACAGAACGGTGATCTTTTTGACATTTTTTTAAATGTTATTCTTGATAAAACATCTTTTTTCTTAAGGAGACATGGCTATTAAAGAGTAACTATTAAGATAGCTGAGGAATAAATTATTCCCAAATCGTACGAGTTATGTTCAAAGCTTGGAGATGGGCAGATTTTTATTTTTATTTTTTTTACATCAGCAATGAAGACATTTTTAAAGACATACTTCAAATTTAATTTACAGTTTACACAGTTGACATGAAGACCACATGCTAATGAGGGCTTAGCAAATGCTGTGGAATGCAAACAATGACACGA
Source organism: Leptonychotes weddellii (assembly GCF_054177405.1). NCBI lineage: Eukaryota > Metazoa > Chordata > Mammalia > Carnivora > Phocidae > Leptonychotes > Leptonychotes weddellii. The sequence continues at coordinate 68,573,235 of NC_138374.1, forward strand.
TTAAACTTGGGTGGTTTTAATCAGCTCTGGAAAGCTAACATGTACAGTCTGTATGTAATGGTTAAGACTCTGAACTTGAGACGCTTGCATTATGCTCTCCAGTTTGTGCTATTCTAAGCTGTTTTGTTTATCATTTCTATGATATTCCAAGTCAAGTGAGGACAGCTTGATTTTGCTGATAGCTGATGAATCTGTAGAATGCTGCAAAATTAGATAGAAAGGAAGTATCTATTTAAGAAGGAAAATAAACATCCAGGAAGTTATTCTGTGGGGGTGGGGGGAGATGTGAAAACTATTTCTTGCCCTGTTATTTCTTGAACTTAGATTTAGCTTTTGTTTGCAGCATTAAGTCTGACATTCTGGAAAGTCTTAAATAATTGACATTTGAATAGTGCTTTCTGGTTATGAAACCGCTTCATATGTACGATCTGCTTGAGCACTCCAAAGGAACTTAGGAGAGAGATACTGTTGCTACCCACTTTAATGATAAAGACACTTGGGCTGCCTGAAATTAAATTATTTCCCCAAAGTTATACAAGGTAAGAGACAAAACTGTAGAGTGAACTCCCCAAAATATTCTGTCCTGACACCAATGTGGTGCTTTCTTTCACTTAGAAATTTCCAAGACACAAATTAAAAGGAGCCAGTCATCTTGATTTGCCTGAACTATGGTAAAATCTCCTGGCCTGTATCCTCCTGCAGTCTCTTCACACTCAACCTTATCTCTCTTACACTCTGGTGATGGTACTTGGTACCCCCGAGTACCTGGAGTACCTTGAGTACTTACTCAGGAAGCTCCATATGTTTCAGCCCAGGAATGAAGACACTTAAAAACCAGCCAAACCTCATGTTCACTGATAATAAGAGTAATTATATACATATTTTTTTTATTTCTTAATGGCAGGCACTATGCCAGGAATTTTACAATGTATTATCTCATTTAATCCTAACCAAAAACTCCTGAGGCAGGTACTAATATTATATCAATCTTCCAGTAGAGGAAATATGACATAAATCTGAAAGATGAAGCCACTCCTTCAGGAGGCTTTACCTTCTCTCTCCCTGGGTTCCTAGTCTACTGCCTTTGCTCCTCATTAAACAAGTGAAAAATAGGATTGGGGGGTCTTTCTCATCTGGATGTGAAGTCAGTGTAGTTTTGGGAGTGATGCATCAAGGAATTTGAAGTGTTTCCTAAATTTTGCTTACAACCAAAGAGAAAGCTTAGAGTGTCAGATTATGCAGAAAAATGTTATCCTCAGAATCCAAGAATCCAAAAATGAGGCACAATGGGTACAAGATGATCACATCCTAATAAACTGGGATAGCACTCAGATTAGTTTACATAATGGCATCCAACTAAATGCTGATCATACAAAACACTTTCAAAATATACATGTAAAAGTAAAAAAAAAAAAAAACCAACAATGGGGGCAGGTAACTGAGTAGACACAAAAGAAAAGAAAAAATGGAAAGGTAAATTATGTAACTAAATCCAAATATATACCAATTATATGAGACACTTCTGAAATATACAGAATGTTTAAAAATAAATAAGGGAAAAGAAAACAATTAGCATGCAAATAGGGGGGGAAGAGAAATGGAAATATAAATATCAAACTGCATTGATATAGCAAAAAAAAAAAAGAGAGATTTGTTGTATCAACCATACTGCCCTTTTGTCCTAGGGAATGGAACACGTTTGGGAGGAAAGGTCTACTATCTTTCCACTGTTTTCAAAGCCTTGTTGCAACTGGAGGAAAGGAGAGAAAGGCCTTCAAAGGATGGCTCCCTATACAGTGGGGCAATTTACCTGGCTTTTGCACAAGGTAGGATTAGGGAGTCTCAGAGCTGGTTTTGGAGCTCTGAGCTAGAATGAGATTTTTCTGAATTAGAAAAAAAGGGGAAATTTGTTTTGAAATTATTTGTTGTTTCTCCTAAAAGAAGAGGGATGTTTAAAATTAAATTTTAACTTGTTTCTGTTTGGGCTATGTAAATGTCCTTGCTCATCTCCAAGCTCTCAGTAAAACACAACATACATCCTCATGGACATGATTCTGGATGTGTGGGGCTCCAAGCGTGTGACTGTGTGCATGTGTTTGAATTGGGTGTTTCAGATGACCACTGGTCAAATCCTGAAGTACGCAAACACCTTCCAAACTTCTCATGATTTTTTTTCCTTTTCCTCTTGGGCAAATCATAATCAATCATAGTAAATAATGACTGTTAATTATTGTTCTCTTGTTCTCAGCTACACCACGTGAACATCTGGGTGCACTCAGAAATACAACTTTCGTATGACTTAGAAATGGAATACGGTATGCATGTAAAATGCAACTGAGAAATATCTATCCAAATTTGTACCACTGATACTACAAAATAGCAGAAAAAATTGCAATCATTACCCTGCCTAAAAAAATGGTTTAAGATGTGGTGAGTCTCACCATGGCCAGTAATTTCTGCCTGGAGAAATTACAGGGTCTTAATGCTCTCTCACTTTGGGTCAGATACCCAGTTTCATGGAAAGCAAAGCCCCTTTGCTTGCATCCATACCTCCCCAAACTGGGTCTTTTTAATCTAAATCATTAGTACTCTCAAGAAATAGGAAAACATCACACAATCATAAGAGGTAAAGGCCATTCTAAATTACAGACATAGACATATAAACACAGAGGATGCTTACAGTTGCAATTCTACAATTTTAGCCAAGAATAAATATGGAAACACAAATATCCACCAGTTTAGATATTAAAGAATTTTTCTCCTTCCCAGTGTTCATAAAATTCTTGATTGATTCAAACTCAAATAGACAAATAGGCAATCAAGCACACTGGAATAACAAAACAGATTCTCCATCATCTCTAATTCAAGAGATAAAATATCTCGATAAACCATTAATCCGTTTATAGCAATCAGCAAGTTATCAGACCACAAAGCAAATTACCAATCATGCTGCCACTAGTGGATCATAATTTATCTGCCTTAAACAAACCAAAAACACAGCACAGCAAAACACAAAATTATTGAAGAGGAAAAATTAATTTTTCTACTGCCACTTTGAATTTATCATATTGAGACTTCTTACCCTGGACATGAGGCTCCCCACTTCCCTGGTGAGAATGTTCATCCAGTTCCATCAGGTGAATCCACTGAGTGTCTCGGGGAAGACCTCTAAAATTATATAAAGTTACACTGTTTAAGTATTGGAATACTAATACAGAAAAAAGGAAAACAATTCAATAAAAGGTGAAAGAGCCTTAAGTCCATAGAATATATACATAATAATTTATGTTAACAGAGGCATCACAGATCAGTGGGAAAAAGAAGGACTATTCAATAAAAGACTGAGGAATTTAGTTATTTGGAAAGAAAATAAAATTAAATACTATCTAGTATAAGCTAGTTCAAATATATCAAATGACAAAATGAGAAAAATCAATCATTTTAATAACTGTCAGAAAAAAATAAGATGATTATTTTCACACGGTTTGGGGAAAGACTTTATAACATGCTTTTTTTAAAAAAGATTTTGTTTACTTATTTGAGAGAGAGCAAGAGAGACAGAAGGGGGGGGTATTGTGGAGGGACAAAGGGAGAAGTAGACTCCCAGCCAAGCAGGGAGCCTGATTTGGGCTCGTTCCCAGGACCCTGAGATCATGACCTGAGCCAAAGGCAGACACTTAACCCACTGAGCCACCCAGGTGCCCCAACATGCTTTTTTTTTTTTTTTTTTAACTCGGATGGTAGGTTTGATTCTGTGATACTCCAGGTCCATGGCACACTCTCGTCTTGGATCACTTCTAAGCTCTCCCCTTGTCACATTTTTGAATGTGCCAATGTCCGTGTCTCACCCTCCACTCCCTTTCTGCTCCCCTCCTAGAGAATTATTGTGATGTTTTTAAATGTTGATGTTTTCTATTAATATGTGTTCATGTGTGCACGCGTCTTTTTAATTTTCGCAAATGTGATTACGGCAGTATCTCATTCTATTTCATTTTTTTTTCCGCCGGATGTTATGTTTTTAAACTTCCACATGTTGCCATGTGTACAAATACAACAGTTGCTTCAAATTGCAGGGTGACTCTCCATGGCAGGTGGACGTGGAATGCTTCTGCTTTTGGTTTGTTAGAGGAGGATAGTTATTATTCCCCATTGGTGACAGCAATTGAAGATTTGGTTTCATGGTCTGATTATTTGATGGTCACTGTAAATGGATCAATGGTTTATAGATACCTTCATCTCTTGAATGAGAGATAACAGAGGGTCTGTTTTGTTATTGATTAGTTTGATTGCCTGTTCCTTTATTTGAATTCGATAACACCTGATACTGACTGCATTCCAATTATAACCAACTCCCTGCAACACAAATCATACTTAATGAACAAGTTCATGAATGCCCCTGGCTGAGCATTTCTTTTGAATAAATACCCAGTAGTGCATGGTTGTAGGGGAAGCTTAGTTTTAATTTGAATAGATGATGTCAGTTTACACTCCAGAACAGTTACACTTCTCCAAATGGATTCGATAACCTTAAAATGACATAAGTGAAATAGCAATTTTTAGCTAAGTGAAGACAGAGGAGTAGAAGTTGTTAGGTTTCAGTTCATCTGAGTGGGTAAAAGGAGTAGGTTGTGGTCATCCTTCACCGTAACAATGCTGCATTACAAGCCACCCTAAAAATCAGTGGCTTACAAGCATAGACATTCTTTTTTCTTACCCGTGGGTTTGTCTGGGGCTGCTCTGCTTCAGCCCACAGATAACCTGGATTTGCTTCTAGACTTTGAGTTAGGTTCGATCTGTTCTTAGGCATCTCTTCCCTTTCCTTGGAACCATGGCTACTTGAGGCAAGTTGTTACTGGATGACAGAGAGCAAGAGTCTGAGTAGGAAAACCATTGAGGAATGCTGAAGCGTCAGCTTGGAACAAACCCCGATTTTGCCCATTTTCTATTGGACAAAGCAAATGACATGCCCAGTGCAAGATCAGTGGGTAAGGGATAGTTCTTCCGCTTCACTGAAAAACTTAGAGTGAAAGATTGAGATCCAACAATCCGATCTGTCACAGTGGACATTTAAGGCAAGGTTAAGGATGTCAGGAAACTTCTTGGTATTTCAGTAACATTTCCAGCAGACACCACTGAAATAACTGGTAGAGGAATGTATGGGAATGAGTAGGGGCAGAAAAACAACAGGTCGGGAAGGAAATTAAAGGGAAAGATGGCTGAAACAAAAGTGTTTCCCCTAAGATGAAGATTCTAGTTCCTTAGAAAGAGAAAGACATGTATTTTGAGCACTGTACAGAGCGAATTAATTGAACAAATGGATATCAATTTCTCCAATTAAAAAATATAATGGGTTGGGGACATGAGAAAAATTCAAGCTGGCAGAAGTAAATACCTTTTATTTCAAATTCTTTCCCTTAGAACAGAGCTGCTTAATAGACTCTTTTCTCTCTAAGCATTCCACATTCCTTTGAGAGAACTGGGGCCTAATGAATCCCCTGCCTTCTGAAGCTCAATAGTGATAGAGTTTGAGCTGCTCTATGCAAATTATTCCAGCTTTTCTCCTTTACCTCTGGATCACATTCCTATTAATTGAATTATGCCCAACAAAACATAAAATAATTGAAATGAATGACTATGCCTTAATTAAAAAGAAAGAAAAAAGTGTTCACCTCCACATTGTTCTTCATTTGGAAAAGGCAATTAGTCCCATTTTAGAACATTTCTTTTTTTTTTTT
>NC_138374.1:68579469-68612112 GCF_054177405.1 Leptonychotes weddellii
GGGGAGGGGCCTGTTGCGTGGTTCCCAAATGTCCTTGCCAGGGGCTAGGCTAAGTAATCTGCTTGGGTTTGATCTCAGTAGCTTTTATTCCCTGCAAGCTTTCCGTACAGCTTTGGAGGACGAGAGTGAAAATGGTGGCCCCCTAATCTCTGCCCCCAGAGGAGCCGAGAACTCGAGGCCCCACTCCTCAGTGAGCCCCCAGAGAAAAGCAATCAATCATTCCTGTCTCCCTGGTCTCTGGCCGCTTTCCGTGCTCACCCGGCCTGAGAGACAGCATTTCTAGCTCTGGCTCATGACCCCGTTTGGAGTCTCCAAACCCAGCAGATTCCTGTGGTGCACTCCTGTGCCACTCCTCCTGGGGAGGAAGGGGAGTCTCCCCAGATCTGCTGCTTGTTGGGTCCCTGCTTGAAGAGAAGTGGCCCAACTATGCCGCAAATCATGGTTTATGGCAACACTGAGCTGATAGTCCACTCCTCCGCTCTGTCTCTGCAGCCGGCTTCCCTGCTCCAGTACCTGGGACTCTGCTGCACTCAGGCACCCCTGGTCTTCCTATGTCCCTGAGGGTCCTGAGACTACACTGTCCCAGCGAGTGTTCCACCCCCCACTTAGCCACTGGAGCGACGTCCCTCAGCAGAGCAGACTTCTAGAAGTTCCGATTTTGTGCTCCGCGGTTCTATCACTTGCCGGTATTGGCTGACGGAGGCCCCTCCCCCCACTGTCTATCCTCCCGAATATCGCCTCAGATTCACTTCTCCGCATGTCCTAACTTCCAGAAAGTAGTCACTTTTCTGTTCATAGAATTGCTGCTATTCTTTTCTTCAATCTCCTGTTGAGTTTGTGGGTGTTCTGAATGGTTTGATAACTATCTAGCTGAATTCCAGGGACCAGATGAAATTACTCCTTCACCATCATACTCCTCCTCTCTTTTTCAAATTTTTAAAAGATCTGGAATGTATTTGGTTGTAGAGTATGAGATGGATAAATTTTTGCTAGTTTGTTTCAGATGAATTTACAAACATTTTTGCCTCAAAAGCTTAAGTAGATTCCCCTACTTAAACAGAGAAGTTTCTTGCAGCAAATACTGATCTCCTGCCACATTGGCTTAAATCTCCACAGTAGGGGTACTCAGTCGGTTAAGCATCTGACTCTTGGTTTTGGCTCAGGTGATGATCTTGGCGTCGTGAGATCAAGCCCCACGTTGGGCTCTGCACTGGGTATGGAGCCTGCTTGAGATTCTCTCTTCCTTTCCCTCTCTCCACCCCCCAAAAAAAGAAGAAAAAGAAAAAGAAAAAAAAAATCCCCACAGTAATCAAATATCCCTCAAACATTACCAAACATTACCAAATCTTCTCTGGCTCAACACATTCTTCCCATCTTTACATCACAAGTTCCTTAAATTCTCACAAATTACTCTGTCCATGACAGTTTCTCCAAATTCAGTCAATTTGTTATTCTTTGCCAATCAACCATACAAGAGACAGGTTAGAAAACAGAAGTTAATATCCATTAGCAGGAAAATAAAATAGCAATAAGAAATACATTTTACCTTCTTTGGAAGCATGCAATTCAATGAAAGTTTCCAGTAATTTTATTCTAATATTTCAAAATAACTAAGAGCAAAGGAATTCACTCTAAAAGTAATTGGTACTTAGACTGCATGAAATTGGCACAGTGCAATAAACAAAATAATTTAGAAAGGGTACTTCACCAAAATAAGAGAATTTGTATAGCCAAATTCTCTAAAGGAGGATTAGATTGTCCCTGAAGCAAAGGTACTTAGTTGGTCTTGTGAAACACAAAATACCTCTGCTTGTAAGAGCATGAAGTTTGGCAGACGGTCACAAAATATTGCCAGAAATATGAAATAAACATCATCAAATACATTCCGTATGTATTTTTAGAGGCAACTCAACTAAAGCAGCTTACAACAACCTGAATTAGAGTCATTACAATACATAACTAAAAGCATTTATTGTTTTTAATGACAGTAATAAGAATGCAGTCCATCTTTCCTCTCTGAATACTGTTTTCAAATTCTAAATACATTTCCCACGAGCTGTAAAATCATCAGAGAGAAAGCACTAGGTCTTGGATTAAAATATTGGAGAAGATATGATTACTCTTTTCCTGGAGAAATTTTGTCTGCAATCAATGACAGCAGGTTCGCACATTAACAGTTTGCCTGGTTTGGCCAACACTATCTCTTCTCAGATAAGGTCTAGCTCCTGATTAATTTGGTGGTATTGTTGGGGTGGAAGGAGGAGGATTCATATTAGGAAAGAAACAAGTGATTGATTCGTCACACTGATTTGAGTGTCCGTTGTTCACACTGCTCAGGGGCATTCTCAGCCATGTAGCAATGATTAGCAAGAATCTGTAGCAGTGCACGTCTAGAGCAGAGCCTAGAAGTGGGTCAAGAAAGGCAAAGAGGGTCTCAGTCCTGGGAAGCTGCTCAAGGTCAGGAGCAGTGGCCAACATCACAGTTGAGAAGGTCAGTACAAGAAAAGAGCCACAATTTGGTCAAAGAGCAGGGCTCTGGCCAGCCGTCACCTTGGTCCTTGGATAAAGTATATTCCTGGGCATTCTCTGGTCTAATCTAGCCAATTTCTCCTTGGCCTGGGCTTTTGATCCCTGTTGCAGGTGTTTGGGAAGAAAAGGGCTCGTGAGAAACAGCCAGACTGTGGTAAAGAGCAACACTCTGCTTCCCAGGCACAGGGGTGCTCGGTGGGATGTCTGAGAGAAATGCCTCCCTAAAATCCCATCTTTCTTTTATCATTTATCCTCCTGAAGAAGACAAACTATCCATCTTAAGTTAAGACACAGGAGTTGGTAAGCTGGTAAACAGTGCCGTGGAGTCAATTCTGGGATTTGGCAGACCATATATGCCCACTTGCTCTAGTAACTAGTTACCTAAGCTTTTTATTGTGTTGTCTAGCATCTGTGTTAAGATTGGAATGAGAAAAATGTGAAGAGAGCAAAACTTTATAGAGAGGAGGAATGAGATGTCATGTGTCATTGCAGAGACTTTTAAAGTGCAGAAGAGGGATCATCTTGGAAGACTTTAATATCCCAAATTATTAAAATTTGGTCCTTGTACCCTAATGATGTGCATCACATTCCTAGCTCTAAATGGCTGTCCACTCCACTACGAACCACTCTGTGGCTTTTTCATTGGTTCATGACTGCAGCATGTTGCCAAACCTGTCCTATCCAGTCCCGGATGCCAGTCTGGCCATGAAAACAGGGCACTTGGTCGGACAGTGACCAGATGCACGCCCTGATAGAAGAGATGCATTCCACCTGCAAGATGCTTGAGAATGCACTCAGTACTACCTCTCTCTGTAGAGTGGAGATACCCACTTTCTACTCAGAATCATTCTGAAGCCACCACTGGTACTGTTGGTATCACCAGTTACACCTTACAAAAGGAAACAAACAAGAAGGGTCTGGAAACATCCAGAAGAAACTGCATTCCAAAGAGAAGCCCCTCTTCCCTGACTCAGAGTAATAAAAGGTGCTTCACCAAATGTGTCCATCTACACTCTTAAAAGGCAATGGAAGCATTTGGGGGAAACACAATCAATATTCACAACCTTTATAAGAGAACATAATGCTTAAGATGATGACTATTTTCAAGAAAGTGTTGGAAAACCTGAATGACAGATACTACTTCCTCAATAAAAGTGGCAGATATCCCATGGATAGCATCATAATAAGCAGAGAGGAGGTGGTTCTGAGCTTCACGCTGGATAAGAAATTTCAAGATGGCAACACTTTTATCACCCATGGTCAGCATGAACCATGTTTTCCAGGGAGATATTTTGAGTGGGTGCATCATAGAGCTCATTAATGAATTTGAAACCAAAGACAATTCCAAACAAGAACGCAACTCAGAAGGAGAAAGCCAAGCCCCAATAACTCACTTACTTCCAGTGGAAAACCAAATGTCAGACAACTGTGCAGGTAAAATGAAAACTGTTCAACCCACACTGGGCCACAGGCCAACCCAGTGCCTTAATCCTGATCAGGTGCTGGCTAGGATGCATTGAAGGCTTGTGCTGACAAATACTCCATGATTACTGCCCCAAATCTGGGAAAATCACAGCAGAACAGCAAGTTAACTGGGAAACTGACTCTACAGATAGATAATAGGCCCCTATATCCAGGGGTAACAGCTATATGCCAAACCCACATGTTTGCAGTCTTCTGCTGACTGAGAGACCTTCTGTACAACACCTGAACTACTGCTCCCACTTGAGTCTGCTCCTCCAATCCTGCCTGCTCCTCGCCCCTGCTTTCAGATGTTAGCTCAACCAAAGTGGGGCTTCTCTTTTTGAAAATAGATTGGAGATCTGATTTGGCTATAATCCCTATAAACACTTCCAGGCCAACCTGCTTATCTCTTGTTCACCTGTGGTCACTGAAGAAGACCAACAACTGGCTTCTGCTCTCAGAAGAATCATGTTTGAATTTTAACAAATAGACACGTGCAGGAAAGAGACAGAGCTGAGTGGTTCCATTTAATCTGGGCTAATCTTACGTACGATGCACCACAACCCAGTTTATATCCAGGTCTTATAAGAAGGGATTTTGAGCTTCTATAACAGCAGTCCCCAAATCCATGCATCCTTCTACCTGGACCACTTATGATCATATGGATACTTCCTTTACTAGTTTAGTAAAGACACAACATGTTTAGTTTGCTGCTTTTCAGCTTATAATATCTGAAAAGGGAAATTAGAAGCAGAGATCTGAAGGACAACTGACAGATGCCAAAGGAAGAGGAAACTATTTGTTGCCAGATCACTAATAGAAATGAAGACATAACAATGAACAGAGTAAAAGGAATGAAGAAATGTAGCATTGTATTGCCACTCTGTACCATGATGGCTCTGTAATACCATCATGTCAAAAAAAAAAATTAATTTGTGTACGTTCTAAGAAAGTCCAAGCTATTAAATCTTCAGTGTCTTCCAAGATAAATACAGATGAGGAGGGGGGGAAAGAGAAGAATAAGGGCCAGGGTGTGAGCAAAAGGGATTAGGACCAGGATGGTAAACAAGTTGGATTTCATTTGGCAGCTTCATTTCATTCCTAGGGACTTCCTAGAGCACTGAGTGGCTAAGAAATGGGCTACGTCCAGACTGAGGCAAACGGGGCCAAGGCTGATTCATGGTGTTTGCCATGGCTTTGAGGGTGAAGGTACAGAATGCAAAGTTAGGAGGGGAACTTGGATCCAGTACTTACTATCCCTTGATAAAGAAAGTGCTGTTGCATGTCAAGGAATGGAGAGAACCAACTGGCTCTTGTAAATCATATAGAGCTCACTCATAAAGTATTTTGGATTTTACCAAATAGGGACATGCCTGTTGCTTTTACAGTTTGAGTAACACAGGTACTTGTTAGGACTTTAGTTGAATTTGCAAAAATCAAGACAGCATCATATGGCAGGAGAATCATTGAACAGGTTTCCAGTTAAAATACTTTGTGGGCAGTGCGATGCATTGTTTAAACAAGGAAATCTTTCTCAACTATATTTCACTTTTGAGGCTAACAGTGAACTTTTAGAGAATGAACTTTCTACTATCTGATATAGGTTGGCCTTCAGAGGAACGCTTAATAAGGAGTCAAGAGTCCTGGGAACCTCTCTTGCTAGGGGCATTCATTAGCCTGTAACCCAGCACAAGCCACATGGCTATACTTGTTTCTTCAGATAGCAATTAGGGGAGTAGGCAAACAATAAGTTCTGTTCCAGCTAAAAAACTATAAAAATCATTATAAGCTCAGAGCAATGTATATTCTATAACAAATGCAAAGTTCCTACAAAAGTAGTGGCATCAATACATTTATGTATCTGTAATGTTCTATAACACTTTAATTCACTAGTCATATGTTCTCAGAACAATCTTTCTGAGGGAAAAAAAGGCTTATTAGTATGTGAAAAAGATGTATGACCTTTCTTGGTCAAAAAACAAAAACTGCAAATTAACCCATTTTTTAGCCGTTTATTTTAATAACCATGCCTCTCAAGACTACATGTGACATTCCCGATTTGAGTTAATTTTTTTTAAATCTGGTTTTTGATGAAAAAAAAAACAACATCAAATTAAACCATTTTGAGGACAATTGTTTTGGGTTCATGTCTGTATCGTGTCACAGAGTAGGTACACTTCCATTCTGGTCATGAGGAAAGGCTCTGATGAGATTTTTGCTCCCAAGCCTTGTTTTTGTCACATGTTCAAAACCAAAACAGAAGGAAGAGGTACAATTAAGTCAAGTTGCCTACTATATTCATCACCAGATCCAAATTGCAGTTTATACAAATTAGAGAATCCTGACATAAATATTGAGGCCTTTTCTCTTTGTCCATTTACCTGGCACAGCACGTTGAATATAGCAGTCAGTGAAATTTATTTTATGAATAAATAAAATTATAAAGAAGTTATTATAGACCATTAAGAGTAAAAGCATCATTAGATTTACTTTATATTTCTTTCTTCACAGCCCATTATCTACCTATGTAATTCTTAAGCATATTGCTTCTGTATGCAGAAATGTCCTAGCTCAAGATAAAAACTGTTACGCTTCTTTCCACAGTACAACATGACAAGCTAAAAGCATATAATCAAAAGTTTCCACACAAATTCACCTTCAAATTAATTATAGAGGTAAAAAAAATGATTTTAAAAATCAGTAAGTAGAATTTTACTAAACATTGTGGTTGTGATAATGGAGAGGAATGGAATCACAGTGTTACTCAATTCTCATCAATGCTCTTCTATTATCAATTCTTAATTACATGGCTTTAGAATATCTGAGTGTTCTCCATTTAAATAACATCTAATGGTCCTTTTTAGTCCTATGGAATCATCCTAAATATTGCCAGTGGCTTTGTTTTGTTTTTCAGAGATTTACGTCTAGCTTTTCATTTTAAGTTATAATTGAGAACATTAAAATATACACAAGCACACACAGAAAGAAAATGTAGGAGAAGATTTCTTAGTCTCAGCGAAGATGGCACATCCTCTGCAGATCCTACGTTGAGTCCTTTAGACCAAGTTAGACCTTCCTCTGTATTCCCGCTGAACATGGTACTGATATATGATCATAGTACCTATAAAGATGACCTATCAAGATGACCACTGACTTCCTGGGTGCCTGTCAATCCAATTATGATCATGAGTTTTCTCACTTTTGTAGCTACAGTGCCTGACAAAGTATATACCCCATCAGATCTTAGTAAATTATTATTTTTTTAAAGATTTATTTATTGATTTTAGAGAGAGAGCAGGGGGAGGAGCAGAGGAAGAGGGAGAGGGAGAGAATCTCCAGCAGACTCCCTGCTGAGCACAGAGCCCAAGGCAGGGCTCAATCTCACCACCCTGAGATCACGACCTAAGCTAAAATCAAGAGTCAGAGGCTTAAAAAACTGAGCCACCCAGGCACCCCTAGTAAATTATTTTTTTAATGAATGAATAAAGGACATTATGGCAGGGCAAAAATAGTAGAGTGTGACCATAAATTTAAAGCAGTTCATTCTGTGATCATGTAAATATTTACTGCTGGCAATTGTCAAAAGAAAAGCTCATTGTTCTTATACCATAGTATGAGATTAATTTGTTCATTAACACTAGGGTATAAGATTTACATAGTACTTACCTCTAAAGTTTAGTGACATTTTAGGACATGTTAGGAAGGAAATGTTTTAATATTGACCTTTTTAATAAATTGCATTTTTATAATTGGACCAACCTTAAAATTCACTAAATAAAGTTAAACTAAAAAATAAAAGAGATCATGAGAGCTTAAAAGTAAGCACAGTTTGGTGATTAAAATATTCTCATGGAAGTGATTCACCTGGGTAGCTCAGTGGGTTGAGCATCCGACTCTTGATTTCGGCTTAGGTCATAATCTCAGGGTTGTGGGATCAAGCCCGGCTCCGTGCTAATCAGGGAGTCTGCTTCTATGCTTTTCTCTCTCCCTCTGCCCCTCCCCCTGCTCACGCTCTCACTCTCTCTCTCTCTAAAATAAATAAATCTTTAGAAGAATATTCTCATGGAAAAAATGGAGAATTTTTAATACTGCACACGTGATAAAACAAATTTTATAACCTTATGCAATTTCTAAAAAGCAATCGGTACAAAATTTAAATTAACTATCTTATCTAACCTAATTAATTATTGGGTATTTTTTGAAAAAATCATTCATAAAGTGACTCCACTGAATTAATACCCCTATGTGTACATATCCACCCATTCCTCTAGGGCTTAGGAAAGGAATCAGGCCATGGTTTGAGTGAGGAGATTTAATTTGAATCGTTATGGTTTACTTCTTTAATTAAAATAGAATTTTGAATAGCTTGGAATTATTTCATACCATTTTTAATTCTCTGGAGAAATATGTGAAAAATACATAACTTTTCCTATACACTTAAATATGTTTCTTTGAATCTGTAGTGAACTCTCTACCTTAAAATAACTTCAAAGAGCAGAAAGGTCTAATTTCAAACTGCTTTCTTCAAAAATGCAGATAGAATTGTAATGGCTGGTTTGGGCAGCTTTGTTCTTTAGCATTACATTTTAGAGTTGAGTGATATGGAATGAGATGAGGTGCCATATGTCCTTTTTCTTACATTCAGAGCTTAAATAAACACATCATGATGATGGTTCCCCGTAGAGCATATTCATACACTTTGCTGCAAAGACTGGTCTGGAATTCTTTGTTGAACTCTGAAAACTAAATTATATTATTAACAAGAATGTATTTTTATATAAGTATATTTTTAACTGATTATTCACATTTGGCAATATACTGGTAGTTTTGTCCAACTCAGGGCATAAATTAGAGACCTTTAGGAATATTTTTCAGATATAAATTTCAGAATTTACCAATTGTCTTACAAATGAACAATCATCCAAAAGATTTGGATAAACCCCAGACTCTGGTAGCCATTGACTCTAGTCCACACAAAAAGGATTTATTTTTCAATGTATTTTCTCGTCACAGAGCTGCTGCAAGCCTTCACGAATGACAATGCTATGCTTTTTAACTAGTTTTCTGTATTAAATTGATTCGCTGCTGTCGGTATTAGTAATTTTATAAGAGGTAACATCCAAGAAAAATGTGGATGTTTTCTTCTAAATTAAATTCTGAGAATGGACAGCCTAGCAAGCTTAGCTACTTAATGAAATATTCAGATTGGCATTTTATTTTACTGTATTTATTAAGGATACAAACAATATGACCTTTAAATGTTATACTTTTTCTTCTTTAATTGAAAAAATGTCACATTCAATGTAGATGTCCTGTTTTAACACTGAATATGAGTGTCTATTAAAAACAAGAATAGGGCGCCTGGGTGGCTCAGTTGGTTGGGCGACTGCCTTCGGCTCAGGTCATGATCCTGGAGTCCCGGGATCGAGTCCCGCATCGGGCTCCCCGCTCAGCGGGGAGTCTGCTTCTCCCTCTCCCGCTCCCCCCTCTCGTGCTCACTCTCTCTCTATCTAATAAATAAATAAAATCTTTAAAAAAAAAAAAAAACAAGAATAAAAGCTGAAGTCTTTTGTAATCTACGTAGGTTGTGTATTATAAGCAACTCAAAGAAATAACCACAATTTTGATTGAAGTGTAAATTTGTTATGAATAATTAATAGCAATCTTATCCTCAATCCATGGAACAGAAAATACAATAGGGACATCTCATCTCTACTGTAATTGGACTAACACTTAAAAGCATAAGAATTAAAAAAAAAAAGGGATTATGATGATGATATTAATAGGTGTTTTTATTTTGTTATATACATTATCTCATTTAATCCTCACAATAACCTTACAATATAAGAAGTATTGTCCACATTTTAGAGATGAGGCAATAGAGGCACAGGACTCAGGTCTTGAACTTCACTGTTGTCAGAATGCCTTATCCGATGACTAATCCTTTTTTTTTTAAAGACTGATTTATTTATTTGAAAGAGAGAGAAAGAGCAAGGATAAGCAGGAGGGGCAGAGGGAGAGGGAGAGAGAATCTCAAGCAGACTCTGTGCTGAGCATGGAACCCAATGTGGGGCTGATCACATGACTCTGATACCATGACCTGAGCTAAAACTAAGAGTTGGGCACTTAACCAACTGTGCCACCCAGGTACCCCTGACTAATCCTTATATTTCTGAGAAACTTCTATATGCAAGGTCTTAGGCATGTCAAGCAACAGACATATTAATGAGGTAAGTTGTTACTCTCTGTAGGTTCAAAACACAGCTAAATAAATATTAGGCATCAAAGTCTTACAGCCTGAGGGTCTGCTGCCTAGATGCCTCCAGCATACACATCAGTTGGCTCAGGCTTTTCCTGTTCTTGAGCTAATCTTGACAGAGGCAGTGTGTACATTAAAGCTTCAGACCCAATTCACCCTCTGTTTCTCCCTTTATTCTGGTGTGTCTTGAGTTAACCTCTCAAATCTGAGCTCAGGGAACACTGCCAGAGTTTTGCTAAGAATTGAAGGCAGGTACACCTTGAATGCTCACATTGATCAAAGCTCACCTAGTCCTCTTTCTCTGATGTCACGCTTGCCCAAACACAGAAATTATATGGGCTGTACTTTGATTTCCACCCAGATATTTGGCCTGGTTCTTCTATCCTCTTTTATGGGAAAAGCTGCATCCTGATTATTTTTCCAATGATAATTAGCTTCTTAAGGGTTGTCTTATCTTGGATCCTCAATGTCACAGGCTATCTGCCCTACTCCACCCTCATTTAGAAATGCTGGTACCAGGGCGCCTGGCTGGCTCAGTTAGTTAAGCATCCAACTCTTGATTTCTGCCCAGGTCATAATCTCAGAGTTGTGAGATCAAACCCTGCATTGGGCTCCATGGTGAGCATGGAGCCTGCTTAAGATTCTCTCTCTTCCTCTGCCCCTGTGCCTCCCACTCACACATGCATGCCCATGCTCTCTATCTCTCTAAAAGAAAGGAAAGAAAGAAAGAGAAAGAAAGAAGAAAGAAAGAAAGAAAGAAAGAAAGAAAGAAAGAAAGAAAGAAAGAAAAAGAAAGAGAAAGAAAGAAAGAAAGAGAAAGAAAGAGAGAAAGAAAGCAAGCAAGCTGGTACTGACCACTGTCTGAATCTCATCTGAGCATTCCACATACGCTGAGCTCTGTGTCCAGCCATCCAGCTATCCACAAGGTCTGCAATCAATTGCGTTCCTTTCCTTGACAGCTCTCTAGTCTGAAAGGCAATTGTGCTGATTTCCTCCATCTTGTCTCCTGTCCCTCTGCCCAAATGTAATCATTCCCCAAGAATTATAATACAAAACCAAAGGTAACAATTGCCAAATATTTACAAAGTGTTAAGCATCTTTGGACATTAAATAGAGAATCATTCATTATAAAAAATGATGAAAGGTACTACTGGAACATAAAGCGTGTGGTACAAATTTTAAATTTTGTGACAAGCAGAGATAGGAAAGAAGGGTATGTTAGTAGAAAAAAATAGCCTTATCAAACCGCATGGAGCACAAAAGTCTGTAACAACATGGCAAGAGGCCCAAAATGGAGTCGCTTATGCTAAGTTCCATATCACTAAACTGAGACTTAACTTAATTACAGTTTTGGCTCTCTCAGAAATGGAATCTTAAACCAATCAGGAACTACCTCATTGGCACTAGTTAGGTAATCTGTCTGATAAACCCCTGCCATTCCCTAAAGGAAAGTAATCCTGCGATAACCAATCCACGTTTTAGTTTCCTGTAACTTCCTCGTTCCCACTCCCTTCTGCCTATGAAAGTCTTTCATTTTATACAGCTCCTCAGAGCTCCTTTTTGTCTGTCAGATTGGACACTGCCTGATTCATGAATTGTGAAATAAAACCAATGAGATCTTTAAATTTTACTCAGTTGAATTTTGTTTTTTTAGCAAGTCCAAATCATGTACCAAAATAAAATAACTTGGTTTGGCTTCTTTGCATGGTATATAGGAGAACTAATGGGAGATAAATCTGAAAAAGCAGATTAAAACCACACTGGGAAAAAATCCTGAATATCAGACCAATGAGTTTGTACAAAATATTTTAGGCAATACAAATTAATAGGAAGTTTCTTTCTATCTTTCCTTCTCTATTTTAGAAGTTGGCATAGGAAGAATTAGAACAAAAAAATATTAGAATATAAATATATATATATATATAAATATATAGGGAGAAATTATAACAACACAAACAAGATGAACGCTTAAGTAACAGCCTGAATTAAAGTGTTGCTAGTATAAGAAAAAAAATACTTAGTAAAAAATAAAGCACAAAACAGAACTTGGTATTTGGCAGAGAATCTTCTTGTTTAAAGAGACAGAAGGATGACTCCCCAACGTTCACCTTCCCTTTGGGGACTCTGTGATTACCACTCCTGTAGCTACAGTGGCCAATCAATATCACTTCTGTCCCTCTGTTCTCTGACCCAGGAGTACACACCTGAGTTTCCTTTTCCACAGACCCCCAGCATGGCGGAGACAGAACTGGAACAATCAAGAAATAATTTACTGAAGGCTAGTCTGCAAGTTGATACAGAGTGTAAAATCTGGATAACGTGGCATATAAAATATGACAGCTTGTGATCCACAGAAGACCTAGCTCACAGGCTACTAAAACTTACTAGATTTCTGGTAATCACCAAAATTACACATCTGAACATAATCTGAGTCAAAGGAAGGATCTAACCACTTAGCTATCTAAGCATTAGCTTTCAGGTCTAGCTTACTGCTTGAGGACCTACTTCATTTCCTGGCTAACTTATACTAAGTATGAACTCATCCTGTTCACTCTCTTGTCCATTGTTTTATCTCTGACCTATGTAGGATAACTATGTCAAAACACAACATCAACAAACTCAACACCAGTGGTTTGCTAGTAAATGTTTAGCAGTAGGCTCTCTAGGAAAACAAAAACAAAACTGGTTCTTATTGCTTGCCAATTTCTATGGTGTAAATATCCTTACCACTTCCAATTTCAAGCTACCAATATGAGGTCACTGAAGTAATGGTTGGGAAGAACTTGTGTGAGCAGGCTTCAGCTTAACACTGCTATTTTTGTATAACAACAATAGTATTTATAAGTACTTACTAAACGTCAGGAAGAGTGCTGAGCAATCAACATACATTTTCTCCTTCACTCTTCCAACAGCTCTCTGAAATTGGCATTATTTTCATCATTGTTAAGTATAATGATGAGGATATTAAGGATCAAAGAAGTTGAATCTTTAAAACTCACAAAACCAGTAAATGGAAGAGCCAATATTTGAGCCTCATTCTGTCACTTGACTTCTGATGTGCATGTCTGCCTCTTAATCAGCAAGTTCTAGCATTGACATCGGTGTTTCTCACCCAAAAATCTTTCCTCCAATGCTTATGTTCTTGAGTATTTTTCTCTACTTATCTTGTTCTCTTACAAAAGAGGAAGCATAATATAGAGATTATTGCCATACAAAGTAATAAACAGTAAAATAATCAGTATAATTATATAAATATTGCAGGTATAAACTTTGCATGAGTAGGCAATGGATTAATGGATCAGAGGGACAATAGTAACTTGGTTTTTATTCTGGGGTGACTGGAAGAATGGAACAATCATTAAATTTTTTGGAATCTGGAGAAGGCCTTGGTTAATGATAAACATACTTCAGGAATGCTGGGTTAGGAAAAGGAAGAGTCTAAATGTTGAAAGGAGAAGGTATATTGTAGTATCCATTCTGGCAAGGTAAGTAAGTCTACTGGAATCAGGTTGGACAACCTAGGAAAGAGGCAATTAATTTCCATGACTTTAAGTTTCTCTACTTTCAAAACCCAAAGCTAGGAACTCTGTTCAAATTCACTCCTCAGAAAGTAATAGGAAGATTAACATATTTTAATCAAGAAAGCTCTTATGCCCATCTCCAGGAGCTGTTGGGGGAAGTTGGTGCCAACTGAAATGATAGTTTATCCCTTTCCATGAGGGAAACCACCAGCTGTAACACCATTGTGGTTATCAGATCAATTCATTTCCCATGTTTCTTCACACTCCCTTTTTCTTTTTCACCATGATATTTGTAAAAGACCTCTTAGTATGAAGGAAGGTTTCTTTTTTTTTTTGAAACAGCTATACAGTTAGTGTTATGGCTTTTCAGCAACCTTGAAGTGAGACCTCATTATCACATGGAAAATCGTAATTCAGAATACAAATAATGTGATATTTCCTGCTCTGTTCACTTACATAAAATCTTTTTCATGTGGCCTTAATATCCAAGAATCTGAAAACTAAATTAATATTTGCTTCCCTCTATGAGGTTGAAATTTGCCCCTTAGAAATAAACCTGAGCATACAAATTGTCTCATTTTATAGGTCACATATTTTCTATTACTTATTTGGTCATATTTTCCATCCCCTCTTTATCAGGACACAGACTTTGTCTTTTCACCCCTCTATCTCAGCACAAGTGCATTATATATTTGATGGCCTGAATAAAAGAACAGTTGGATGAATGAATGAATGTGACAGGTCTGGGATCTTGGTTAGCTCTGAAAATAGGGCACTGTACCAGCTCCAGAATCTAGGCCGCGAAATTGGAGTCATAGGTGATTTCTTATTTCGTGCATTCTATGCATATTATTTGATATCTTCTTTGACATTTTTTCTGATTCCTCATATCATGTCCCCATTCCTCAGTGTTGGTCTTACATTTAGTAAGGACTGCCCAGAAATGAAACTGTGGCCATTTTACTTTCTCAGCTGGGCTGTATGTTTCCTGAAGGTAAAAACAGTGTCCTTTTCTAACTCATGGCTGGACGTGCAGTGGATGTTCAGAGCCTTTCTTTAAAGGCTTCACATCTGAAATGTTAGAGGCATTTTTGTACTCTGCCTAGCATTTCTTTTTTCTTTTTCCCATAATATTTGGTTTGATTTATAAGGTAGTCCCATTAAATATTTCACCTGTGCTTAACAATTTCAGGAAAGCATAGGCAGACTGGAGGCAGATAAATATTATTTTTAACAGATTCTATTATTTATATTCAATATTAATACCTTATCTACCTAATATTTGCAGTAAGAAATTTGAAAATTGTGGAACTCAAGTCACTGAACATTGACATAATTAATTGTTCTACCACTATCGCATCTTCTGACAGCAAATGGCTACTTTTCTTATGTTTCTACATGGGTAAAGAAAAGCACTTATTTTGTGTACATAAATAGTGATAATTTGCAAAACGGGTACCCAAAAGCACTGTTAAAGGAAGAATATTTTAGCAGATTTTAACTGAGGCACTTTCTTCTTTCTGTGGCAAGGAATCTTGCATCAAAATCACTAAGAAAAGATAATAATTTAGTTCCTAATTATAGCATTAAATATAGCATAGTTTATTTTCTGTTAGAAAGCATGTAATTCAAATTAAAAATAAAATATAATTTTACCTTCTGTTAGCATTTAGAATTATTAAAAGGCCACTCTCCCTACACTGATTTCCCTCAAAGTAACTTTTAACAGTTAACAACAAAAACAAATAAAGGTTTTATCTTAATCTTCCTTTATATGGCAATGATTTGAATATATTTTAGAAGAAGTCATGCCACCCACAAGATACTTAAAGGAGTAAACTCAGTACAATTGAATTAGCCTGTATTTTGGGTTGTAATTGAGAATGAAATTGATCCATTTTATCTGGAAATTTATAAAATAAATTTGATTGGAGGTCACAAATCTTCAAAACATCTTTATTTTATAAGAGGTGAGAACAAAGCCAAATCTCTCTCTGAGAATCACACATTCTGCTAAGTTTTCTAGACAATGCCTCAAATAACTACTATTGAATTTTCCTGTCGATAGGTTGTTTAAGATTATTCATGAATTTTTATGCTTATATTCAGATAAAAGTGTTATATCATTAATCCATTTTTTTCCAAGGAAAGCGATGTATTTTAGCATCTTTTGGGTGGTTGTTACATTTACTAATTGTTGAAAATCCCAAATGCCTACCTTGAACATTCTCAAAGGAAACAGCTATGATGTTTAGTTTAGGAAGTTCTAAACATATCACATTCCCAACCTCACCTATTCTAATTTGATTTGCTACAACATTCTTAACCTAAGGTCCAAGAACTAGGTGTCAGTAGGTTCGTGAATATGGATGGGTTATTTTCACTGACCTGCAACCAAAATTTATCATTTCTGTCAGTAGTAAATCAGTCAACAAAGCACAGTAGCAACAACAGTGAATGTGAATTTGTCACAGATAGAAGCACATACATCTTCTTATCACATTATAACTGTTGGAGATATCCTAAAATTAACACGTACACTCATCACCTTGCATTTATGTTGAATAGATCCACAACTAGGTCTTCGATGTACACGATGGTTCCATTAATGGATTTATAAACACATGCATTATTACAACCCAAATTTATTTACATATGTATATGTACACAAGTATAGACAACTCTGAGATCATGACCTGAGCCGAAATCAAGGGTTGGATGCTTAACTGACTGAGCCACCCAGATGTCCCACCCTGATAGTGAGATTTTTAACAAAAGCATTTTTTAAATGAGATGCTATGTGCAGTCATAATTTTATTTTACTGAGAGAAGAGGGAGTATCAATCCAGCGTATCAATTAAGTGAAGGTGGGCGACAGAGTTAAGAACTTCTATACTACATATATATTATCTATACAGTTTCCCACTGCGTCTACAAAAATATTGCTGCCAGAATTAATGTATAATCGATAACAACAAATAATCTTCAATGAAAATATTTCAGGTGCTAGATGATTTTAAGTGTCATATTTCATAAGACTCATGAAACCGCATTAAGTGCAAATCAACTTGCTGTTAGAAAACTTTGAATAGACAAATAAGCCTCATCTTTCAGAGTATGCAATAGTGACTTTCAAGACAGCATATTTACCCATGAGGATAGTATCATATCTTAACTTCTTTATGAACAGAACCTCCTTTATTACCAGAGTCATCAACAATGCTAAGCACACACAATCATTCTCAAATCCATCAGCCTAAAATCCGTTTGAAAATTCTAACCAAAAAAAAAAAAGTCGTATTTAGAGGGAAGATGCGTGCAATGAGAAAAAAATAATTAACTTGCATATTTGAAAAGCTCATCTAAAGACATCTGGCTAGGAGCTAGAGCCTTCATTTCCAGGAGTGAGGAACTTTGGATCAGGACTTAGGTTTGGGATAGAGTCCAGGTGTATCTGACTCATTATGAAAAAAATACAAGTCATTTAAAAATTATTTTCACCTCTGTTCACCTCCTTATATTGGAGATGACACTGATTTTTTGCTTAAGATTATTGTGCCCTGATAGTGAAAAGGAAAACAAAAGCATATTTAAAATAAAGTGCTATTACAAGATGTCTTATAGCTTATGAAAGAAATTTGATAGAGGTTTTCCCAAATTTGATGACAATCCTAAAATTAATATCTTATGAAATTAAGAGTAAATTATGAAGGAAAAATTTTTAATCAAATACACTAGAGAAAAGGTTGAATTTTATTTCTATTCTCCTTATAGTCAATGATACTACAAATTTTATCATGATCAAAGAGTGATTAAAAACTATTAAGCCAAAAAATGTATGAGAAAATTAAGTAAATGTGTCAGGCATTATAGTAATGAAAATATATTATTTTTCTGGATCATGTAATGTTTGTTAAACATCAGCTTTTTATATATATCATGTGATTTGATTTTTGTTCTTATTCTAAATGTTTATATTTTGTGTCTAAAGAAAAATAAAGTGCTATGAAAATTTTAATAATAATTTGCAGAAATGAATTTGCAAGGTCTGAAAAAGAATTTAAAAATCAATGTAGGTTTCTAAATATAAGTAAAGGTAATTTATCTCTTAAAATTGGAAGAATGCTTAATAGAAAAATAAAATTTAAATGTATAACTTTACATGTACAAAATAATCCCTTAATTATAAGATTTATTTAAAATGATTGTTTCTTTAATATCTTTCAATACTGGAATGAATATATTAACATAGAGTACAAGCTCCCCTAAAATTTTAATGTCACAATTCAACAAAGACTTACTATCAACTATATAAAATACATTGTTCAATTGCTGGGGACACACATCGAATAGTTGCTGTTCTCAACTTGCAGTGGATTTGTAGAGTAAAATTATTTTTTATTATTATCTGGATCTCAGTTTTCTAGTTGGAACAAAGCAAATGCAAAACTGAGACAGAGTATTAATGCCAAATCATATTAGTCTTAATGTGACAGGGCACGGACAAATGTTTAAATTAGCACCTTTTACTAAATATTGTTTTCTTGTCAAGCGCTACGTTATATCCTAGGAAAACAAACAAAAATACAGCCTAATTCCTGTCCCGTGGGTCTCACAAGATGTTGAAGAAAATATGTAAACAATAAAACAGGAAGACGAGAAAGTAAAATAGTTCAGATCTTTTCTGGAACTACTAGTAGAGGACAGGCAGAGCGTGTTTGGTTCCATAGGATCAGGATTGGTCCCTCACCCCAGATTTATGGCGCTGTCGTCACTCTACACCACAAGTCTTCTCCTCGGCGTTCTGCTAAAGCACACTCATGTCACACAAGTTTTTTGGCAGTAAACTTTATTCTGTGACTCTAATGAGTCTCCTGTATTAGGTTATATTTAGCTCCAACACTTGTTCAAATTCCACAGAGATCAATTAAAATTTCTTTATGTAAAAGGGAAAAAATATACTTCTGTTTCTATAATAACCCTTCTTTCAAAAGTTACCATACAGGAATAGAGCAATAAATACCAAAGACAATGGACTATGATACCTGATTTTAAGACAAACATTTATTAAAACGTGTATTTGTTACACGATAGAGACATGCTGCCGGATACTGAACACACCATCAACAACAACAGAAAGAATGGCTCTCCTTGGTTAGAGCCACAGGTGTTTCTAAATGACACATACAAAAGTACATGACATTTGGATAATGTATTTTATACTTTGTTTTAAATGTCTTATATTTGACCAATAAAGGTGGAATACAGGGGACTAACATGTGTTAAGTGTCTACGGATGAGTCAGGCGCTTTAGTATGCATCATTTCACTTGATCCTCCCAATAATATTTTCATAATTTAGGTGAAATATTGAAGTTATAAAAGTTCACTGTGACATCAGTGAAAGAATTAATATGTGCTGAATATAAGATGTTAGAGATGTTAAAATAACTCTGTCACCTCTAAATTTTTCCACAGAAATACCATTCTGCAAAATAAGGATTCCACAGAATGTTGATAAAATTCATCATCAATAACAAAGAAAAATGGTAAGTCGAAGGAACAGAGTTTTCCTGGCTGGAGATAAGCTAACTTGCATTTTGAACAACCAGGAAGGAACTGTAATATAGATCTCTCAAAATATTTAGCCTAAGTCTGTTTTCATGACTCCCTGCAGATATACTGTGTTAGAGTATGCGCCATAGGAAGCATTCCACGGAAGCTATAAACAGAAATGTGGGGATGATGTATGAAGAGGGACAGGAAGGAGATGTGCCAAGAACTATCTTAGGGCTTCCTGTAGGTGGACAATCTTTAAGGAAAGTGATTGCTGTGGGCCAGAGGGAGAGGTAATGAATTCTAAAACTGGAAGTAGTGGCCCAAGTCCTCCTGCTGCTGTGGATATTGCCCAACCCAACAGAAGAAGCAGTTACTTCACTAAATGACTTCCACTTACGGCTGCAGTGAAATTACTAGGATTGGGCACACCCTTTTGCCACACACACAGGAAACCAGAAAACTGGACAGACTATATGAAAAATATCAGTACCAGGCAGAGGACACGAGACAGGAATGACAGGATCCCCAAGAGAAAAGAAACCAATGAGGTAAACACTGTGTCTTAGTCTGCTCAAGCTTCCATAACAAATACCAAAGACTGGGTGGTTTAGCCACCAATAATTTGCTCTCTCACAGTTCTGGAGGCTAGAAGTCCCAGATCAAGGTGCCCACTGATGTGGTTCCTGATGAGGACTCTCTTGCTGGTTTGCAGATGCCTTCTCACTGTGTCCTCACATATCAGAAAGAGAGAGATCTCTCATGTCTCTCCTTATAAGGACCTTATATTGAATCAAGGCTCCACCTTTATGACCTAGTTTAACCTTAATCACCTCCAAATATTTCCAAATACAGTCACATTGGGGGTTGGGGTCTCAACATGTGTATTTGAAGGGAACATGAACTTTCAGTCTATAACCCTGCATCACTCTACCTTTCTTCCTATAGATATTTCTTAGACTATGATAGAGGGGTGAGGTTGGCTCTGTAGAACAAATGAATGCAGCTCTCAAATCTCTGACTGCAAGGGTAATGAAGGCCCCAGCTCTGTCCTCAGAAATCTATTGATGCATTTGCACAGAGGCAACACTTCTCAAGGGTTGCTCTCAGTTAATAACTGAGCATGCTGGGAATATTAAGGCAGATCTATTCTGGGAAGTGCAGGGCAAGAAATAAGAAAATAACTTAAAATAGGGTAGATACATTATACAGTACAATATTGTAAAAAAAATCAAGAGAGAAATTAAAAAAGATTAAGTATACACATACATATATACATAAATACATATATATGTATCTTAACAAGAAATATATATGTGTATGTATATATATATAAAATTTAAAACATACGTGAGGAACAAAATAAATTGAAATATATATATAGATGATCAGACTGAAATAAAAAACAATATACTCAAATCTACTGGTTCGACAAGGTCTCAGGATAAAAGATCAATATGAAGATGGATTTTATTTCTATATACTAGCAATACACAATAAGGGACTGAAATTAAAGGGTAGTAACTTTTAAAATGACATCAAAAATATGAAATACTTTGGGTTAGATCTGACAAAAGATCTCTCAACTGAAAGCTATAAATCATTCCTGAAAGAAATTAAGGAATACATAAATAAATGAAGAAATATACCCTGTCCATGAATCAGAAGAATCAATATTATTAAAATAACAAATGTCAAATTGATCTATAGATATGGTGTAATCATAATCACGATGAAATTAGTTTCAGGGGTAGAATTTAGTGATTCATCAGTTGCATATAACACCCAGTGCTTATTACCTCAAGGGCCCTCCTTAATGCCCATCACCCATTTACCCTGTCCCTCACCTACCTCCCCTCCAGCAACCCTCAGTTTGTTTCCTATACTTAAGAGTTTCTTATGGTTTACCTCCCACTCTGTTTTTATCTTATTTTATTTTTCCTTTCATTCCCCTAAGTTCACCTGTTTTGTTTCTGAATTTCTACATATGAGTAAAATAATATGGTATTTGTCTTTCTCTGATTGACTTATTTTGCTTAGCATGATACCCTCTAGTTCCAGTCATGTCCATGTCACTGCAAATGGGAAGATTTTATTCTTTTTGATGGCTGAGTAATATTCCATTGTGATATATCTATCTATCTATGAATTGTAGGATATATATATATGAATTGTAGGAATACATACATACATATATATATATGTATATATATATATACATACACCACCTCTTCTTTATCCATTCATCTGTCAGTGGAAATCTGGGCTCTGTCCATGTTTTGGCTACATTGCTGCTATAAACATTGGGGTACAGGTGCCCCTTCGAATTTTTTTGTATCCTTTGGATAAATACCTAGAAGTACAATTGCTGGGTCATAGGGTAGTTCTATTTTTAACTTTCTGTGAAACCTCCATGATGTTTTCCAGAGTGACTGCATTCCCACCACAGTGTAAGAAAGTTCCCCTTTCTCTGCATCCTTGCCAATATCTGTTGTTTCCTGAGTTGTTCATTTTAGCCATTCTGACCGGTGTGAGGTGGTATCTCATTGTGGTTTTGATTTATATTTCCCTGATGCCAAGTGATTTGAGCATTTTTTCATGTGTCTGCTGGCCATTTGTATGTCTTCTTTAGAGAAATGTCTGTTCATGCCTTCTGCCCATTTCTTGACTGGATGTTTTGTTTTTTGGGTATTGAGTTTGATAAGTTCTTTATAGATTTTGGATACTAGCCCTTTATCTGATATGTCATTTGTGAATATCTTCTCCCATTCTGTAGGTTGCCTGTTAGTTTTGTTGATTGTTTCTTTTGCTGTGCAGAAGCTTTTTATCTTGATGAAGTACCAAAAGTTCATATTCACTTTTGTTTCCTCTGCCTTTGGAGACATGTCTTAAAAGAAGCTGCTGTGGCTGATGTCAGAGGTTGCTGCTTGTGTTTTCCTCTAGGATTTTGATGATTCCTGTTTCACATTTAGGTTTTTTATCCATTTTGAGTTTATTTTTGTGTATGGTGTAAGAAAGTGGTCCAGTTTCATTCTTCTGCATGTGTTTGTTCAATTTTCCCAACACCATTTGTTGAAGAGACTGTCTTTCCATGTGTTTTTCCATTTTTTTGTGTCTTCCTCAATTTCTTTCATAAGTGTTCTATAGTTTTCAGAGTACAGATCTTTGACCTCTTTGGTTAGGTTTATTTCTAGGTATCTTATGGTTTTTGGTGCAATTGTAAATGGGATCGATTCCTTGATTTCTCTTTCTGCTGTTTCATTGTTAATGTATAAAAATGCAACTGACTTTTGTGCACTGATTTTGTATCCAGAGACTTTGCCAAATTCCTGTGTCAGTTCTAGCAATTTTTGGTAGAGTATTTTGGGTGTTCTACATAGAGTATCATGTCATGAAACCAGGAATTTTTAAAGCAGTTGACAAGTTGTCTCTAAAATTCTTTTTTTTTAAGATTTATTTATTTATTTTAGAGAGAGAAAAGAAGAGAGAGAGAGCAGAGGGAGGGGCAGAGGGAGAGAATCCTCAAGCACATTCCCCGCTGAGCATGGAGCTCAAGGCAGGACTCAATCCCAAGACCCTGAGATCATGACCTGAGCCAAAACCAAGAGTCTGATGCCTAACCAACTGAGCCACCCAGGCACCCTTCTAAAACTCTTATGGAAATACAAAAGACCCAGAAAAGCCAGAACAACTTAGAAATTATTTTTGTCACTAAGACAGTGTGGGATAGGCCATGAGCTAGACAAACACATCAGTGGGTTAGAAAAAGAGTATAAAAACAGACCAGAATGTATACGGTCACTTCATTTTTGACAAAGGTTCATACACAATTCAGTGGAGAAAGGCTAGTCTTTTCAACAAAAGATACCTGAACAGTTAGACAACCACTAAAAATGTAACTTCAATCCAAATGTCACAATGTTTATAAAAATTAATTTAAATTGGATCACAGACCTAAATGTAAAACTAAAACTTAAATTTCTAAAGGAAAATTTAGGATAAAGTCTTTACAACTTTCGGTTTGCCAAAGACTTCTTAGATCAACATCTAAAGAACAACCAATAAAAGGAAAATTTGGTAAACTGGAATTTTCCAAATTAAGAAATTTTTTGCTTCCAAGGGTTATGAAAAGACAAGCCATGAATTGGGAGTAAATATTTACACAATCATTTACTTGATAAAGGACCTGAACCCAGTACATATAAAGAGCCTTCAAAATTCCATAATGAGAAGACAAACCAATAAAAAATAGTTGGGCAGGGGCAGGAGGGAGGATTTGAACAGCTATTTCACCAAAAATGATGGCAAATTAGCACATTAAAAAGGTCCTCAATATCATTAGTCATTAAGGGAGTGAAAATTAAAATCACAATGAGGGATCAAAATGCACCTAGTAGAATAAAACACAGTTCTTAAAAAAAAAGAAGAAAAAAAAATCTGACCATACTAAGTGTTGACAAAGTTTGTGCTGCAATTAGAACATTCATATATGGTTGACAGGAATATAAAAAAGATACAACCATTTTGGAAAACTCTTGAGCTTTTTTGTTAAAAAGTGAAATATATTCCTAATAGATAGACTACCCATCCCACTTCTACATACTTATTTAGGAGAAATTGGAGCACGGACCTAAATGTAAAACCAAAGCTGAAAAACTAAAATTTTCATTTCTAAAATGAAAATTTAGGAGAAAAATATATCTGTAGAAAAACTTGCACATGATGTCTATAGCAGCTTTGTGATGGCACAAAACTAGAAATAACACAAATGTCCATCAATAGATGAATGGATAAACAAGTTGTAGTGCATTGATACAACTGAATATTATTTGATTTGGAGACAAAGAAAAGAGAGACGTAGGGAAAACATTACATTTCCTTTGCAGCCCATGGACAAGTACTTGAGACAGGCAGGGTGCCTTTCCTCCAGGAATTCAACTTCCTCAATGTAAATACTTTGCTAGAGTCAAAAGGCACATTAGCCCTATCTCCAGGATCCAGTAAGTCTACTTTAACACATAAAAATTCTTTTGGAGGGTGCCTGCATGGCTCAGTCGGTTAAGTGTCTGCCTTCGGCTCAGGTCATGATCTTGGGGTCCTGGGACTGAACCCCTCATCTGGCTCCCTGCTCAGGGGGAGTTTGCTTATCACCTCTCCCTTTGCCTCTCTCCCACACTCATGCTCTCTCTCTCTCAAATAAATAAAAATCTTTTTTAAAAAATTCCTTTGGAAACTTCCTTTATCTCTACCCCCCCCAACACACACACAAGATACATGTTAGCAATCATCCTCCATGCATATGGCCCACTGATATAGGTCTGAAGGGTCTCATGACTAAGGGTTTACCAGGCAATAGTAACTGATCTTTTCCTAACAGTAGCTAGCCCCTTAAGGTCCTGAAAACCTTGCTTCCAAATTCCTTAAAGACTTACACTATCCCTAATCTCATCCCAACTTGAAAGTATATAATCTGTCACTCCTCACAAACCAGTACAGCTCTGTCTACCCATGGTCCTGTCCCCATGCTTTAATAAAACCACCTTTTTTGCAATGAAGACATCTCAAGAATTCTTTCTTGACCATTCGCTCCTGAACCCCAACATTTCACATCATTATCAGCAATGAAAAGAATAAACTATTGATGAATCTCAAAATAACTATTTGGAGTCTTAAGTCACAAAAAATACAGTAAATACTATATGATTCCATTTATATAACATTCCATTTTCATTCTAATTTTTTTTTATTATTAAGTAAACTCTACCTCCAATGTGGGGCTTGAACTCACAACCCCGAGATCAAGAGTTGCATGCTCTATGGACTGAGCCACCCAGGTGTCTCCATTTTCAGGCTAGAAAATGGAAACTAATTTATGATAACACAGAGAAGATCAATGGTTGCCTCAGAACAGGACACAGATGAGAGGGAACAGAATATTCAGCTTATTGTATGTCAATTATACCTTATGAAAGCTGTTGAAAATAAACATAGTATTTCTTCCACCATCTTAAAAGAATAAGCAGTCTAGCATCGGTTAGAGATCAATCAGTGATTAGTGGTAAGTCATTGGTTAGAGGTAAATCAGTGAAATTCTAGAAACAGCCAAGTTTATTTTTTTTTTATTTTTAAAGATTTTATTTATTTATTTGACAAAGAGAGGGAGAGAGAGAGCACAAGCAGGGGGAGTGACAAGCAGAGGCAGAGGGAGAAGCAGGCTCCCTGCAGAGCAGGGGCAGCCTGATGTGGGGCTCGATCCCAGGACCCCGAGATCATGATCTGAGCCGAAGGCAGTCGCTTAACCAACTGAGCCACCCAGGCGCCCATAGAAACAGCCAAGTTTATGAGTTAACCATAGAACAGGGTGACATTTGTAACAATGTAGGAAAAATGATTTAGTCACCATAAATCAATAATGTAGTGGGAAAAGGCAGGGTTGTAGTGGCCTAGAGTGCAGATTACAGACTTGGTGCAATGAGTGTTGGCTCCACCATTTTAATAGTACTATGACTTTTGAAAAGTCAAATTTGTCAAAGAAAAAAACAAGATTAAATTAAAGAAATTTAATTTAACCTTGACCTCTAACAATATCCCTAAAAATTAGCTCATAAAGGATCATAGATTTATACATAAAAGCAAAGACCATGAAATTTCTAGAAGAAAATAAAGGGGGAAAATCTAGTCATTTCTGATGGTTGAAATAGCTCCAGTCAGAGACAAGGAAGCTACCAGAAAAAGTATTCTCACAGCCAAGCAGAGAGCCTGAAAATGATGGGTTACGCACCAGATAGAACATACCTTCAGTTTTCATTTATGAAGAACAGAATAGTTGTTTTAACCCGTCTCAGAGAAGAGTATCATGAAGAAATAATACTTAATCCTCCTATTCAAAATTCAAACAAAACAAAAGATTATATATCTCACTCATTCTTGTGTTTCCAGTCTTGCATTCTCAAGCCAAGCCCTGAGGCTTGCTTACATTTGTTTTTCCTTCTTAAATTGACTTGGTGCTCTAGGAAGAACATTGTCTTTGAAGTCATACAGAGCTGTGTTCAAATACCAGCTCTACTATTTATTAGCTGGGCTACCTGAAACAATTCTTTTAAACATTCTGTCTTATCAAAAAGGAAAAATGGGTTGGGGTGGGGTGGAGAATACTTTCTACCATGTACAGTGAACATGGTGACAGTATGTGTCTGACTGCAATCATTTTAAAAAGGTAGACTTCTTAAAAAAAAATAAAGTAAGATAAAAAGTCTCTTTTTTTTGAATATCAAACCTAATATTTTGTTTGTGACCCTAGCCAGCCTAGCTTTTCTTCAACCCTTCAAGAACCATTCAGGGTAAAAATTATTTTAGCACTAAGTAAAACCATTGTTATAGATAATGCTAGCATTTTCACTGTCCCTTTGTATTATCCTTTACCTTTTTTGGTTTTTGTTTTTCAAAATTCATAACATCAGGACAGAGGGAAAATGGCCCATTTTGTCTTATTTATGCGAATGGGAACATCCAGTGACATAGAAACAGTTGAAACCTTAAGTAGCACCCCGTCACATTCTTTGTTACAACCTCCTTCCAAAACAGACCACTTATCAAGAAGGGAACAAGTAAAAATTTAACAAATGTCTCTCCTTTCCATTCCTCTCCTCTTTTACCCAGCTCCCTGCTGACCCTCTGTTAAAGCTGTAAATTTTTATAAAAGCAATCAGACACTTTTAGCAAAAGAAGGAAAAAAGATAGTGTCTGAATTATCAACAACAGGAAATGAGTTTTTCATAATTAAGAGCAACCTGTTTTTCAGGAACCAGTACAAGGCCATCTTGTGGTATGTCTGTGACCATGCTTTATTAGCCAAAACACCTTCACAACTATTACCTCTCACAGCAGCATCAAAAACCCTTTCAGTCGAAAGAAAGAAAGGCTGATGGTATTTTTCCTCTCATAAGCAGGAGTTACTGTCATTGTTCAAGGTCAACGTACAGAAAAGAAAGTAGAAATTGAGAGAAAAGAATGTGAGGAGCTCTTAGGAGAAGAGAAAAAATGTTGAAGAGGCTTGCACAAAAGCAGCAAATTTGTATTATCTTTCACAGAAATGATCAAAAATATCAAAATAAGCATATAATATAAAAATTTCTTTTTAAACTAATTATGATTATTCTAATGGCTAACTTATGGGGGGGAGGGGAACTCAATGTAATAAGTTAATTTCCTATTGATGTGTAATATTCATATTATTTTGATAATGCAGGAGTATAAAACATTGTATTTTATATTTATATTTTATATTTTCATGACAGAAGATGTTTTCAGATACCACAGACCTTTTGTCTTTAAAACGTACTGGGGCACCTGGCTGGCTCAGTCAGTGGAGCATGGGACTCTTGATCTCAGAGTTATGAGTTTAAGTCCCATGTTGGGTGTGGAGCTACTTAAAACAATAAAATAAAAAAATAAAATAAATTAAATTAAATTAAATTAAAAAGTAAAATAAAATAAAATAAATAAAACAAAATAAAATATACTGTGATTATTTATAAAAATTCTATCAATTTCTCATATCTCTGAGCACAGATATCTAGTATCTGATATAGCTATTGAATGCTTACTACATAATAGGTTCTCTGCTAAATAATTTACAGAGATTATTTTATTTTATTCTCACAACAGCTTCAAGTGATTTTTATTATCATCTTTATTTTGCACTTGTGAAAACTGACACTTAAAGAAGATGGCCCTCCAGGATCACTCTGTCAGTAACTAGTGAAGTTTATATTTTAAAATGATGCCTATCTGGCTACCAAGTTCAAGGCATTGACCTAATGTCTCCATGAAACGCTGCTTCCATTTGTTCTCTTAATCCATCTTTACCTTCATTTATGTTAGCCTTTCTGTAGTAACTTTTTTTTTTTTTTTGAGAGAGAGAGAGAGCGCAAGCACGGGGGGAAGGGGACAAAGGGAGAGAGAGAATCTTAAGTCAACTCCACACCCAGCATAGAGCCCAATGTGGACTCATTCTCACCACCCTGAGATCATGACCTGAACTGAAATCAAGAGTCAGATACTTAACTGACTGAGCCACCCAGGTGCCCCATAGTCACTATGTCTTAAATGATGTTCCCTGTTTGCAAACTGAAATATAAAACTATAATTTCACTCTTATGAAACCATAATAATAAAAACTACTTTTCTTGGACTTCACAGTTTATAAATTTCATATTTAAAAGAATAATTTTGAAAAGGTAAAATAATGACTCACACAAATTTGAAATGCACACATATCAAATATTAACTCATTAATGTGGGGACCAGTAAGATGTTACAAGGGTTTCAAAAGAGAATCCAAAGAGCATGCATGTATTTAGGCAGAGAGAATTACTGATATAAATTCCCCTATAGATGCAAAACTGGCCAACATCAGCAAGGCAATAATCAACCCTATCTCCAAGGAAATTTGTATTCCTATGGGCAGATCATTTGTATTAATATCAGTATTTGACAATTTACAGAAGAGCTCAAAGACAGTGAAAGGCAAAGAGATTCAAAAGGATCACAAACTCAATGCCTGATTTTATTTTTTATTTTTTTAAGATTTTATTCATTTACTTGACAGAGAGAGAGGGAGGGCTCACAAGTAGGGGGAGCAGCAGGAGAGGGAAAGGGAGAGGGAGAAGCAGAAGCAGTCTCCCTGCTGAGCAGGGAGCCCAATGAGGGACTCGATCCTAGGACCCTGGGATCATGACCTGGGCCAAAGACAGACGCTTAACTGACTGAGCCACCCAGGTGCCCCATCAATGCCTAGTTTTATTTTAAAGACACCCAGTAATCTTTTCATCCATTTCAAAGTCTTTCATAATTTTTTCCTAGATTTTCTAATTTTACCTAATTCAGAAAATTGAATTTTTGAAAAAGAAAAAAGGAGGAGGGGTTGACTGACTTAACAGAGATCACCAGAGCCAACAGTCCAACAGTGTTAACTTGGAGGAATCATCACAAATATGTACCTCCTTTCCCTCTGAAATTTCACTAACTTACAATGCAGAAATGAAAAAAACAAACAAACAAACCAAAAAACAACCTCCTTCAAAAATAGAGAATGTCAGGGCAGAAAAGTTGGACCATCGGCATCCTACAAAGAGCAGTGTACAAGCCTGCTAACCCTTGCTTCCCACAGGAGATCCATCTGCCCTTAATTTTTATAGAAATTTAACCAGAAAAGCTCTGGGCTCAGTAACATCAAGAGCACTTATGAAAGAGGGTTAGCACAGAAAAGAAAAAAGGAGGATTAAGTGAAAGATGCCCTAGTGAACGGTGAGAAGTTTTGCACCTCATATCTCTTAAGACCCTAGATATGACTTAAGACCCGAGATTTGAGGATTCTTCTCTCAAGACACTGAAAGTTCCCAAAGAAATGACCTTCATGTGCTGAGACTGCGGATCTGCCAAGTTATTGCCTAATAAGCAAGAGACCCACAGGGTAGCAAGTGTTGAGGAGAACAAACTTTCCCTCCACTCTGTTAGATTCTTCTCTGGGAACTTGCAAATTAAACTGACAAAAGTTAGATCAACAAGAGACATGTGGACTCAGAGGAGATTCGAATTTGGGGCTTAGATACCATCTCAATAGGGGATAAGGAGGAGCAGAGGGGTACTTCCAAGAGAACAAATGACTTATTTGCAGGGGGGGTTAGAAAGGGTACTTACGGGAAAACAAATGAATTTTGGAATTAAAATGAACCCTTATGAGAATAGAAGGGCAATGTGATCGTTTTGTGACACTGTGTGTGGTGCTGACTACTCCACTCTGAGAAGAGATTAGAGTTGCTCTGGGGAAGGAATTTAGGACAACTGAGTTCTTTCTGGAGGCTCTGCTTATAGGCAGCTAGGGATTTTAGGAACTCAAATACCTTCAGCTCAAAATAATTTTTATGCCACAATGACTTATTGAGGACCCATTCACAAGCCTTCCCCACACCCTACCCTTAGAGCAATGGAAATTAGGTACTACTTACAATAACAACAACAGCAAAAACCTACAAAGTACATAAGAATCAGCACTTCTCTGTGCCTTATGGACAGTTCCACACATCAATAATTTAATGCCTGTGTTTTAAGGTAAGATGAATCAATAAACAGCCTGACAAAGGAAAAACAAGAGAAAGATCTATTCAATGTATTTATATTTTGGAAAGGGCTATTTCTTTTCTGGTTCAGTATGACATAAAGGGCATAAAATTGCCTAAGCGAGAAAATGCCTTTGGCTACAAACTTGAGGGAAGGGTAAGAGAAGGAAAGACATTAAGAAATGATAATGTTTTAAGATGTTATATTAGTTATGCTTTCATAGCTTTTTGATCTTGGAATATCACAGAACTACTTGAGCAATTATATCATGAATCACCTGTCAGTTAGAAGCAGCAAAATACAGACATGGCATACTAGAAATGGACAAAATCTTAAGCATCTTTTATTCCAACTGCTTCATTTCACAGGAAAGCAAACCAAATTCCAATGAGGCTAAAAAAAGTCCCATAAGAGTTCAAAGCATGCTCAAATTTCCACAGGTCATCTGTCTTTGGCTAGCCCATATCAGTATTTAAGAGGTAGAAAAACACAAATCGGTCTCCATTAATTACAGATTAGGAAACCAAAGCACAGATATTAAAGGACTTATTTAGAACCATATACAATTTAATGTCTTGGTTTCTGACCTAGGACACTTACCATTACACCATGCTGGCATGTCTTAACTGATTAAAAATGATTAAAAAAGTTTTGTTTTGGGGGCATCTGGGTGGTTCAGTTGGTTAAGCACTTGCCTTCGGCTCAGGTCATGGTCCCGGGGTTCTGGGACCGATCCCCACCATGGGCTCCATGATCAGCAGGGAGCCTGCTTCTCCTTCCCCCTCCCCCACCGCTTGTGCTCTTTCTCACTCTCTCTCTAATAATAAATAAAATCTTTTTTAAAAAGTTTTGTTTTTTATCAAAATAAATCAGGTAATCTCTAGTTGGTTGGTCACCAGGGAACTAGAAGGTCTAAATTACCAAAAATGTTAGATTTTTCTTAGAATTCACTTTAAGCAATCTATAATGTGATTGGTTTTGAATTCCCTCAATATCACCATGTAAAGCATATTACTTTTTAAATTTTTTTCTGGAATACCATGCATATAAGATTTTCTCTCTTTATGAAAATCAGTGTAATATGTTAATTTATAAATTTTTAAATTTTCTCTTCAAAATTAAATAGCAATAAATTTGTGCCCATTTTATATTTGTAAAAACTAAAACTTTACATAGCTGTAATTCTCTTTCAACTCTTATGACCAAAGCAATTGGTGTTTTCATTATATTTTCACATATCAAAATCCTTGGAATCCCTTATAGGATCTATAGGGATTTTTGCAGATTTTCTTATATATTACACATCAAATTGATTCTTTTTTCCAGAAGTTTTATCTTTACATTTATGCAAAAGTTTTTATATACTCCAATGTATCTTATTATATATCAGCAACACTCAACTTTATATGTTTTTCTTTGATATATTCTGACATATGTTCATGAACTTCTACCATCACATTTGTCTTATACATTTTGATAGAGTCATATGGTCTAAACTTTGTGTTTTGTCAAATTAATAATTCTTTAAAAGTATTATGCTAATTTTGATCAGAATTGTAATAAATATGTAAAGGAATTTGAGAACAGTTGAAACATTTCAAATATCTCTCCTTTCCATTAAGTAAAATATATCTCCCCATGTAATTGTCTCCTGTTTCTAAGAAACTCCTGTTATTTCACACATTTATATACATCCCCAAACAACATTAATTATTCAGTATTTTTTCATTTTTATTATGAAGGAGAAATTATTTTTTGGTTGTAACTTATACTTGGTGATCAGAGGAGTAAGGGAACATCAGGGATATATATATTTTTCTATTTTATACTTATATGAATAATATATTTAATTATTACACTTTCGTCAGGGAAGAAGTAGAGTGATCAATATCTTAGGCTTAGGGGGCAAAGCCCAACACGCATGCTCAGCTGTTTATTGCCACTGAATCCCCATGGTGTGACACCATGCCTATTATTAGAAATCATAAATATTGGATGTGTATCACCTTTCTTCAGCTCAATGTCTTCAATAAAATCAGGACAGTGCTACAATAGCCAAACTGTGGAAAGAGCCAAGATGTCCATCGACAGATGACTGGATAAAGAAGATGTGGTATATATATACAATGGAATATTATGCAGCCATCAAAAGGAATGAGATCTTGCCATTTGCAACGACGTGGATGGAACTGGA
>NC_138374.1:68612612-68618477 GCF_054177405.1 Leptonychotes weddellii
TTTTTTTTTTTTTTTAAGATTTTACTTATTTATTTGACAGAGAGAGAGCAGGAGAGCACAAGCAGTGGGAGTGGCAGAGGGAGAGGGAGAAGCAGGCCCCCTGCCCAGCAGGGAGCCTGATGTGGGGCTCGATTCCAGGACCCTGAGATCATGACCTGAGCCGAAGGCAAATACTTAACCAACTGAGCCACCAGGTGCCCCTACAACTCTTTTTCTTTTTTTGGTCCATATTTCCTGTATAAATATGCCCAATTCTTCTGTATTTCTACTTCTTGTCTAAACCCAGTAATAAAACTTCTGGAAGAGAGGTGCTCTAGCTTATATACACTCTTAAAAATATCCTACACTCATAGCACTCGGTAGAAGGCTTTTGGTAAGCCCTTAGCAAATATTAATAAAAGTACCGAAGTAGAAAATACTACAATGGTTAATTTCCATTGTTAGATAAATGAGCGCCAGTTGCCCGGGGTTTATGGGTTTTATCACTTTTTTGCCAATGTTCTGAGTGAGCCAGTCATTCTAAATGCATTTTATTAACATACTACATGATCAGCAGATGTTCACTTACACTGAGTTGACAACAGACGCATTTATGTCAAGGTTTATTTGTATAACCATCTTGTCCAACTGTATGCAGGACCATTTGATCTGTGGGAGTTATTAGTTCACTTACATGACTCTCAGGATGGTAGAAAGCTGAAAGAAACCTGAACTTTTATGAAAGTGCTCCAGATGTTCAGCACCAAAGTTGAGGACTTGAAATTCAAACAGCACACTGGATAATTATTGGATCTGTTAATGTCTACTTTCAGGGACACTTAAATATGTGTTCTTTTCCTTCTGTGTCCATAGTATATTATATTTCTTTTCTCCAAATGGAAATACTTTATTGATACTTGCAAGATATCACTGCCATTAATTATGATTCTAAAACATGCAATGATCATTATGCATTCACACAGAGTGAATTAGATCACAAAATTCTACCATTTATTGTTTACTCACATGAGCCAATAAAATAAGAGTAAATAGTTTAAAATAAGTGGTTTCACATATATATGTACGTGTGTGTGTATATATACACATATATATGTATATATATTCCTCTATCAAAATACTGAGAAGCAAGCTACCAAATCATTAAGTTTCTTGAAACTGTATATGAAAACAAAATTATTATACTGTAATCAGAATTTAGGGCTTGTTTAAAGATTTACTTTTTTAATAATTTTTTATAATTTTTTAAGATTTATTAATTTATTTCAGAGAGAGAGAGAGCATACAAACGGCGGGGGGGTGGGGGAGGTGGGGGAGAGGCAGAAGGAGAGGGAGAGAAGCGGACTCCCCACTGAGCTCAGAGCCCGCAGTGGGGGTCGATCTCACAACCATGAGATTATGACCTGAACCAAAATCAAGTCAGACTCTTAACCAACTGAGCCACCCAGGCATCCCTAGGGCTCGCTTAGATAAGAAAATTAGATTATATCTATACCTAAACAAGGCTGGACATCACTGAACAGATTGTGAGTCGTGATCCAAGGGAAGGACCTGTCCCAGGCCACTTTCCATATTTAGAAGGAAGTTGGGAGAGGACAAGGAACACGAGAGTAGTTGATAACTTTCTTCTATAGTTAAAAAACCTTGTTAAAGAGAAGACCCTGATTTATAACCCAGCACAGTTATTACTTTAAAGAAAAAAAGCCAGACAGAGCTCAGTCCTGCTGATACAGGTCATGGCTAGGAGCCTCTTAAGTTGGGGGTGGGGAGGGAATGGAAAGAATACAGAAACCATCTGTGCCTTGTCTTTCCTCACCAAGTAAAGAGCACTAAGAAGGTGCAGAAGGAACAGTGTGAAAAAGTGAAGTGGAAGGGCAAAGCTCTTTTGATACATTGTATGCATCAAGTTTGATCACTTAGTCAAGACTTTTCAGACAAAAGTTGCTTACTGTTTACTTCTGCATGTTCACTCCATTAGGAGATACTGGTTACCTTCTCCCACAGGTGAGGATCAGGCCAGCCACACGTATTATTTCCCGTTCTGAAGAGCAACCTGACAAAGAACAGTACCCCTCGCAAGCTGCTTCAAGTACTAAGGTCTTCCTTGGTACATGGTGAAACTGTTTTCCTTGCTTGGCCTTCTTAAATCTCTATGGATATTCTCATATAAATAACTTTTGTCCAGATATTAGAATGACAATGGATGACTTGTATTATTACACAAGCAATAAATGCTCATTCTAAAAGAAAACTTTTAATATAGATAAGATCACCTGAGGTCTTAAGAGTAGACTCCCAGGGGTGCCTGGGTGGCTCAGTGGGTAAAGCTCAGGTCATGATCCCAGGGTCCTGGGATCCAGCCCCGTGTCAGGCTCCCTGCTCAGCGGGGAGTCTGCTTCTCCCTCTCCCTCTGCCTCTCCCCTGGCTCATTCTCTCTTCCTCTCTCTCACAAATAAATAAATAAAATCTTAAAAAAAAAAAAAGAGTAGACTCCAAATGAGAACTGCTGTGGGGGTTCCTGTTAGTTGACATTGCTGGATACCTGTCTGGGAGGTCACAGCCACATACAGGGCAGACATGCACACAACAGGTTTTCACTTGAATTAGTTGATAGGCAACTTAGTCAACTTAGAGTAATGTACGCTGTTCTGGAGAAGTGAAAATCAAACATCCTTTCACGTGCATATGACACTGACGTAGACAATAGGTTAAAATCAGAGCTTCAAACGTACACAAAATGACAGCTACAGGCAGTCTTATCGAGAATAAGAACAGACATTCACACTTCCTTATAATGGTCAGGCAAGGAGTTGCTCAGGGAACATAACAGATCTGGGTTAACAAAATATTTCAGAAGCGCTATTATTATGAACTGGATTACATCCCTCTACAATTCATATGTTGACATCCTCATCCTCCTAGTCAGAATGTGACTGGATTTGGAGATAGGGTCTCTACAGAGATAATTAAATTAAAATGAGGTCATTAGAGTGGGTCCTAATCCAATCTGACTGGCATTCCTTATAAGAAGAGGAAAATTTGGACACAGATACAGAAGAAGACGATGTGAAGACACAGGGATGGCCATCTACAAGCCAAGGAGAGAAGCCTCAGAAGAAACCAGTCCTGCCAACACCTTTGCCTTGGACTTTTAGCCTCCAGAATTGTGAGACAATAAACTTCTGTTGTGTAAGACACCTAGTCTGTGGTATTTTGTTATGACAGCCCTACCAGAGCAATACAGGTACTACCACTCTAGTTTCTGGCATAAATAAGGCCATAAGTGCCCTCTGTGCAGATGATGCAGAAGCTTTCTTGGGTCAAGCCGGTTCTCTCTGAGGTGCTAAATTCGTGTCTGAATCATCCATGCCATTAAAGCCAAGAAACAAGGACCTGGCCTTTACATAATGACTTTGAGCCGGTTGGCTGCTGGAGTCAGGAAGTTATGCCACCAAAATCTAGGATTACAGCCAGTTTTCTGCCTATAGGCAGATGTGTTCTGTTAAGAATGCTGCATGGTTATGGTTCTGTCCTTGTTATTAGGTTTGTTACCTTTGCGTCCCTACTGATGGCAGGAAAACAATAAAAGGAGGGTATCATTACACGCTGGTAAAGGATTCATAGGGGCTTGAGTACTCCTGACCCCCATAATGGCAGAGGATGAAACAGGCATGCTAGAAAATCTGTTCCACAGATACAAACCAAATCTCAGTCCTGGCAGGGAGCTTCCAATGGCGACTGCGATGTTAAATGTGGCACAGTATGTATGTTTATAAACTCCTTCCAACTGTGAGAGTTGGAGGAGCAGATATGACAACCCATTGTAGAAAAAATCCACTGAATACTTGAGCAGGGAGCGAGGAATATCACTGGTTTTGCTAAGGGAGGCTTTCACAGGCAGCCCAGTGTCAAAGGAACTAACAAGGTCACGCTGATTCCATCAAGGAAAGGACCCTATCTCTATTAAAGGAAGGAAGATTCAGGACAGTAACAGGAATTCAGTCAGGGGACTTCTTGTCTCCTGTGCCAAAGGCTTCCTGGTTTGCTTCTGGGAGATCAAGAACTTAAGCAAATAGTATAGGAAGAAAACAGAACGACCAGAGAGGATGTCAGGGCACTGATCAGTTGTAAGCCACTCAGAGTGGTACTAGTCAAGCCAGGATACATAACTGCATATTTTATGCTCAGCTGGTCATAGGACTCTTAACACCGACAGGGAGAACAGAAGAGCGCAGGCAGCTCATGAAAATCCTGGGCACGAAAGCCTTTTCTATGACTGAGGAAAGTGGTTACTGCTCATTAGAGCTGATGTTACCAGAACCACAGCCACAAAAGCAAATAGAGAAGTGTCCAGTAAGTGCCATCAACATAGGTTACGTGAGCATGCTTTGGAGACACACCCCCTTGTGGGAACTTTGGGGAATGACAGAGACAGCTGTCTTTTTCCACCCACAGGCTCCCCCAAAGAGCACTAGGGCCCTCTCCTTGTGACCACAAAGTAATCACCCCTGCCTCATTGGCTGAACAAGTATGGTTAGCAGCCCAGAGGCCAGAGAACTAGAACATAGTAAAAATTAAGGCTATTATCCCAGTTAACGTTGGCCCTGGAGGAATCCATTATACATGGCCCCATTTAAAGCAAAGTAATCATGGTGGTACCACATCAATCATTTTCCTCTCATAGCTTGTTGGGCAGTAATCTTTAGTAGGTTAACATGCTTAAAGAGAAAAAAATGTGCTTACTTTTTAGTATCCAAGATAAAGAGAACAGCTGGTTACTTCCCTCTAACAAAATTGACCCTTAAACAATGAAAAGATTCCCCAGATACTTTTTAAGTTGGAGCATTTTTCATTACTTTTTCTTTTTTTTTTTAAAGATTTTATTTATTTATTTGAGACAGAGAGAATGAGAGACAGAGAGCATGAGAGGGAGGAGGGTCAGAGGGAGAAGCAGACTCCCTGCCGAGCAGGGAGCCCGATGCGGGACTCGATCCAGGGACTCCAGGATCATGACCTGAGCCGAAGGCAGTCGCCTAACCAACTGAGCCACCCAGGCGCCCTCATTACTTTTTCTATGTACCCTAGACCAAAGGGGAAAGAAGTTGAGTTTCCTAGTGCTGGAGAGCTCAAGGGTTCTATTTCTCAAGCCTCTAGGCAGTATGGTACATGTAAATCATGTCCTGATATGAAATTAATTGTTCCACATTATCACAGTCAGGGGAGGAAAAACAATTATGCCCATGGATTAGAGCAGACATAATGACAAATACTGCAGACTGGAATATATACACCCTATTAGACCAGGCCACATCAAATGACAAAGCTGGCTAGTCATCAGCCTTATCATGTAGGGTAACCCTTCATAGACTGGACCACTTCAGCATAGATAATTCTGCAAATGTCTCAAGTTCTGTCACCAACATACCAATGACATCAGCAAAAATGGCAAAGTAAGGACCTCTGAGAATGAGCTCCTCCATAACAGAAATTTTTTTAAATGACAGAATTTTAATTTTCAGAACTCTGAAAATCAACTAAAGGTTTGCTCTGGCCCAGGTGGCATTTATTCAAGAAAAGCAGTTGAATCTCAGTAGAGACAGCAACTTTTGTGACATTTTGACTTGCCCTAGTTCTATCCCCTGCTCTCCAGCTTTGTGGCAGTCTCGAAAAATAAGAACCCACAGTCCCATTGCAGACTGACAACCATTGGAGGTAGCAGAATAGGACTGGATCATTTTCATAGCCTCATTCCCAAAGAACTGTTATGATATTATCTGCTGGTAGTTCCTTGAAAGAGCCAAGGAACTTCCAAGGTTCCTTGGAAGAGCCTTACAAGGCTGTGTGTATTTGACCTACTTAGAAGCTCCC
>NC_138374.1:68618577-68624343 GCF_054177405.1 Leptonychotes weddellii
CCCAAGCGCCCTAAATAAAAACCTTTTAAAGGCAAGTGTTTTAACCTCCCATGGCTTGATGTAA
The DNA here is from genome assembly GCF_054177405.1 of Leptonychotes weddellii. Classification (NCBI taxonomy): domain Eukaryota; kingdom Metazoa; phylum Chordata; class Mammalia; order Carnivora; family Phocidae; genus Leptonychotes; species Leptonychotes weddellii. The sequence goes on from NC_138374.1 coordinate 68,618,642, forward strand.
TGGAGGATAATAGTTGGCGCAAACAAAAGAATAACCAAAAAGATTAAAAGGAAAAGCTGAGAAATGAGATGTCCATAAGCTTTTTGAAAAGTTATGACACATTCTGGGAATCTAGAAGGCCATACACATGAACACTCTGACAGAACAGACTTGAGAGAACCCTAAGCTCTCACTTCTAGCTGACTTTGAAGCTCTACATAAGGATGAAGTGAAGGCAAGGACAGAATTGTTAACTGCTTCACTGAGTGCTAAAAACATGGCTGGACATAAACACAAGGTCCCTTGGCAAAAAGAGATTTATTGGTTTCTGGTATTTAAGCAAGTATACGTCCAATCATTAGTTAAGCCAAAACTAAGTGAGTAAAGATTTCAGTGATCACATACAAGAAAGAATATTGACTCCAAAGAATTACTTCAAAAGTCACTAAATAATAAAACAACTAAAACAAGCAGCAACAACAAATGTTGGAAAGGGGGAAGATCTGATTCCTAGAGTTGCCACACTATATAATTCAAAATTTCCAGTTATCAACAACAACAAAAATATATGACATGCAAAGAAACAACAAATATCAATAAACATAAACAGTTCTTAAGGATGCCAGGTGTTAGACTTACTGAAAAAGACCTTAAATCAGCTATTTTAGAGGGGGGGGGCAGATGGAGAGAATCTTAAGCAGGCTGCACGCCCAGCACAGAGCCTGATGCTGAGATCATGACCTGAGCCAAAATCAACAGTCAGGTGTTTAACCAACTGAGCCACCCAAGCACCCATAAAAAGATGAAAATTCTAAAAGAACAAGCTAAACTTCCACCTTAGCAAACAAAAAATAAGAAGGGCAAATAAAGCCCAAAATATAAAGAAGGAAGGAAGTAATTTTAAAAATGGAGCAGAAATCAGTTAAATAGAAATTTTTTTAAAATAGAGAAAATTTTGGGGCGCCTGGGTGGCTCAGTTGGTTAAGCGACTGCCTTTGGCTCAGGTCATGATCCTGGAGTCCCTGGATCGAGTCCCACATCAGGCTCCCTGCTTGGCGGGGAGCCTGCTTCTCCCTCTGACCCTCCCCCCTCTCATGTGCTCTCTCTCTCTCATTCTCTCTGTCTCAAATAAATAAATAAAATCTTTAAAAAAAAATAGAGAAAATTTTTAAAATATAAAGTTGGTTATTTGAAAGAATCAACAGTAGACAAACATGAGCTAGACTGACCAAGAAATAAAAAGCAAGAAGATTCGAATTACTAAAACTAGAAATGAAAGAGGGACATTATTACTGACCTTAAAAATAAAAAGATTATATAGGAATACTAGGTAACCTAGATGTAATAGGTACATTCCTATAAAGACAAAAACTACTAAAAATGGGGGTGCCTGAGTGGCTCAGTTGTTAAGTGTCTGCCTTCAGCTCAGGTCATGATCCCAGCGTCCTGGGATCGAGCCTCACCTTGGGCTCCCTACTCAGCGGGAAGCCTGCTTCTCCCTCTCACACTCCCCATGCCTGTGTTCCCTCTCTCGCTGTCTCTCTCTGTCAAATAAATAAATAAAATCTTAAAAAAAAAAACTACCAAAAATGATTCAAGAAGAAATACAGATAACCATAACAAGTAAAAATATTAAGTCAGAAAACAAAAAACTTCCAACAATGAAGAGCTCAGGACAAATACATTTGATGACCAAAGACATCACAAGAAAACTATAGACTAATATCACCAATTCTCTGGTGAATTCTACTAAGTGTTTAAGGAAGAATTAATGCCAATCATTCTCAAAATTTTCCAAAAGATGGCAGCTGGACCACTGCCGGCTCCTCAGGCATTATCCCATTTGGAACGTGAATGTGGGAGCTAAGTGGGCACAGGACCCCACGGGGGATCCTTCTTCCCTCAAAGTCAGTGGGGAATTAGCACCTAGACACTCACATGGGTATTTATATCTGAACCAGACAGAAAGATGCTTGAATCAGGCACTATGTTGAGAAATGTATTTATTTGCTAATATATTTATCCATTAAAAAAAAATAGAAGAGTAGGGAACATGCCATAATCCATCCTATGAGGCCAATAATACCCTAACACCAAAACAAGATAAAGACATGGCAAGAAAACTATAGACTAATATCCCTAATGCATATGGATGTAAAAATCCTCAAAACATTAGATAACCCAATCCAATAGATATAAAAAGAATGATGTACTAAGACCAAATAGAATTTGCCCCAGTCATGCAAGATTGGTTGACTATGCAAAAATTAATTAATGCACTGTATTGTATCAAATGAATAAAAGACAAAAATCCCACAGTTATCTCAAAAGATGCTGAAAAAGCACAACAAAATTCATCATCCTTTCATGATAAATACACTTAACAAACTAGGAATAGAAGGGAACTTCCTCTACCTAAAAAAGGACAGTTATGAAAAACCCACAGCTAACATGTGTATTTAGCCTGAAGGTGTTCCCCTGAAGATTAGGAACAAGACAGGATGTCCATTCTCACCACTGCTTTTCAACATTATACTCAAGGTTCTAGCCAGAGCAATTAGAAATGATGAAGTAAAACTATCTTTATTTGTAGATGACATAGTCTTAAACATAGAAAATCCTAAGATATACTCTCACACAAAACAACTATTCAAGCTAATAAACAATGTCAGTGAGATGGCAGGATATAAAATTAATATGCATAAATAAGTTTCATTTCGATGTACATGCTATGAAGAATCAAAAATGACTTTTCAAAATTTAAAAAATTTTAAAAATAATTTCATTTGCAATAACTTCGAATGGAAAAAACACCTAAGAAAAAATTTAACAAAATGTTCAAGATTTGTATACTGAAAACTTTCAACTACATTGTTGAAAGAAATTTTAAAAAACCTAAATAAGTCAAAAGAGATCTCTTGTTCATAGATTGGAAGACCTAGTGCCTGCTATAATGGCTATACTCCCTAAATTGATGTACAAATTAAGTATAATTCCTATAAAACTCTATCTTTTTTGAAAAAATGGACAAGTCAATCCTAAAATTCATATGCAAATGCAGGAGAGCCAACTAATGAAATGGAAAAAGGACAGAGTTGGAGGACTCACACCAATTTCAAACATAATGAAAGATTAAATAAAGACACTGCAATACTGGTATAAGAATAGATCTATAGATTGATGGAATAAAATTGAGAGTCTAGAAATAAACCCATGCATCGATAGTCAGCTGACTCCTGACAAAGACACCAACACACTTCAATGTGGAAAGGGTAGTCTTTTCAACAGTGGTGCTGGGGTAACTGTATATCTACTTAGAAAAGAATAAATTTGGACCTCTAATGTACATCATATAAAAAATTAACTCCAAATTGATTGAAGACATAAATTTAAAGGTTAAACTATAAAGTTCATAGAAGAAAACATAAGTATAAATCTTTGTGACCTTAGTTAGGCAATGGTTTCTTAGCTATAGCACCTAAAGCACAAACAACCAAAGAAAAAATAGAGAAATTAAACTTTACTAAATTAAAATTTTTTGTGCCTCAAAGGACACTATCAAGAGAGTGGAAAGATAATCACAGAGAAAATATCTACAAATCATATACCTGATAAGAGACTAATATTTGGAATATAAAATGAAATCTTACAGCTCAACAGTTAAAGGTCAACTTGAATACAAATGGATAAAGGCTTGAAATGACATTTCTTCATAGATTTTATACAAATGGCCACGGTCAAATGCTCAACATCATTAGTCACTAGGTAAATTAAACTCAAAACCACAAGACATCTTTTCATTCTTACTAGGATTGCTATAATAAAAACTGGGAGGGGCGCCTGGGTGGCTCAGTCGTTAGGCGTCTGCCTTAGGCTCGGGTCATGATCCCAGAGTCCTGGGATCGAGCCCCGCATCGGGCTCTCCCCTCTGCAGGAAGCCTGCTTCTCCCTCTCCCACTCCCCCTGCTTGTGTTCCCTCTCTCGCTGTGTCTCTCTCTGTCAAATACATAAATAAAATCTTAAAAAAAACAAAAAAACAAAAAAAACCTGGGAAATAGCAAATGTTAAAGAGGATATGGAGATGGGGCGCCTGGGTGGCTCAGTCGTTAAGCGTCTGCCTTCGGCTCAGGTCATGATCCCAGGGTCCTGGGGTCGAGCCCCGCATCGGGCTCCCTGCTCAGCGGAGGGCCTGCTTCTCCCTCTCCCACTCCCCCTGCTTGTGTTCCCTCTCTCACTGTGTCTCTCTCTGTCAAATAAATAAACTCTTTGAAAAAAAAAAAAAAAAAAAGAGGATATGGAGAAATTGGGACCCTGAGACATTGGGGGTAGAAACATAAAATAAGTCAGCAGCTTTGAAAAACAGTTTGGTAATTCCTCAAAAAGTTAAGAATAACATTACCATCTAACCCAACAATTCCACACCTATATATATATCCAAGGGACATTAACATTTGTTCACATAAAAACTTGTAAGCAAATGTCCACAGCAGCATGACTCATAATAGTCAAATGTGGAAACAACCTTAAAGTCTATGAACAGATGAATGGATTAACAATATATGCTGTATCTACACATGGAATATTATACAGTCATTAAAAGGAATGAAATATCAATATAGTATCTTGAAAACCCATTGCTAAGTGAAAGAAACCAGGCGCTAAAGGTCACATATTGTATGTTGCCATTTACATTAAATGTTCAGGATAGGAACATCCATAGAAACACAAAGCAGATCACTGGTTCCTAAAGGCCAGAGGAAGGTAGAGATGGGGAATGGCAGTGGGTATGGGGTTCCTTTCTGAGGCAATGATAATGTTCTGAAATTAGTGGTAATCGTTGCACAACTTTTTGTATATATTATAAACCACTGACCGGCACCCTTCAAAAAGGTAAATTTTATAATATGTTAATTATATCTCAATTTTTAAAAATATGTGGGGGAGGGAAGTTTAAAAAGACAAAAACAAAAAAAATTAGAGAAAACTTATAGCTAAACATGCATGTTTATTTCTACCCTCTACTCAAACTGCAAAAAAATAATTTTTAAAAAATTTTCGTTATTAAAAAAAAATTTAGTGATAAAATCAATGGATGAATTGCATGGTATGTGAATTATATATTTATAAAGCGGGTTTTAAAAAGTATAAACACATCGGGGTTCCTGGCTGACTCAGTCGGTAGAACATGAGACTCTTGATCTCATGGTAGTGAATTTGAGCCTCACGTTGGGTGTAGAGATTACTTAAAAATAAAATCTTTTTTTAAAAAGCATAAATACATGAAAATAATGAGAAGAGAAAAGATATCAACGGATGACGCCAGATGACCTTTGGCAACAAATTTTCGGAAGTTGGCTATCTGGCAAAAGAATGGCAACTAAGTTAACAGAATAAAAAGAGTTGCAGTCTGGGCGCCTGGGTGGCTCAGATGGTTGGGCATCTGCCTTCGGCTCAGGTCATGGTCTCAGGGTCCTGGGAGCGAGTCCCGCATCGGGCTCCCTTCTCCTTGGGAGCCTGCTTCTCCCTCTGCCTCTCTCTCTCTCTCTCATGAATAAATAAATAAAATCTTTAAAAAAAAAAAAAGAGTTGCAGTCTAAGTGTTTGCTACAGGAACTATAAAGAGAAGCATGCTAATTCATACCCTAAGACCTCGGTGAGGATAAAGACTAGGGACGTCCAGTTACCTCAGCAGAAATAGGTGAACTGTGGCATTGAAAACAGGA
>NC_138374.1:68624443-68683708 GCF_054177405.1 Leptonychotes weddellii
TGCTTCTCCCTCTGACCCTCCTCCCTCTCATGCTCTCTGTCTCTCATTCTCTCTCTCTCAAATAAATAAATAAAATCTTTGAAAAAAAAAAAAAGAAAACAGGATAATTTGTTGCATATCTGTATAAAGAACCAGTTAGAGTTCCAAGTTTCTTTTCATACCCTAGCAAAGACCAGCATTTGTTCTTTGAAGAAGTTGAAACAAGAGGGTTTAGACATAAGTCAGTGCAGAGTATGCATGAAGCACCATCCCAAAACTGGGGAGATAAAGAGGCATTCTATATGATGTTGGTGACAACCTCTTCCCCAGCCCTAATTCCTTCATCAGCTCCCAGATTGCTGGAATGCTTGCTATCTTCGGGCAAAAGAGTAGAGATCTTCCCTTTGGAAACCCTCTAGAATAAGAAAGAATACTTACTGTTATTTATATTTAGGTATCCCACTGTGATGGTTGATTTTATGTGTCAACTTGGCTGGGCCACAGTGCCCAGGTATTTGGTCGAACATTATTCTGGATGTTTCTGTGAGGGGAGTCTGAATGAAACTTAACATTTAAATTGGTGGACTTTGAATAAAGCAGATTTTCCTCCATAATGTGAGTGGGCCTCGCGCAATCAGTTGAAGGTTTAAGTAGAACAAGATACCAGCCTCCCCTGAACAAGAGGGACTTGTGCCAGGAGAAGGCCTTTGCACTTGAACTACAGCATCGTCTCTTCTCTGGGTCTCCAGCCTGCCAGCAACCCCTGCAGATTTGGGGCTTGTCGGCCTCCATAATTTCATGAGCCAATTCCTTAAAATCGCTCTGTCTCTGTCTCTGTCTCTCTCTTTCACACACACACACATGCACACACACATGCCCTATTGATTCTATTTCTCTGGAATGCACTGATTAATATACCTGCAAAGAAAGAAAAGCCCTGATCACCATCCTATTTATTACAATGAAGTCCATCAGTTGACAAGTCCCATATATGAACATAAAATTTCAATCTTGATAATGCTTTAAGCCAAGAAAACAAACATTTGAGGAAAACCTGTGAGGTCAAATCAAATAGATCAAAGAAGATTTCAGAAGAGAGAATTACAGCGCAGGAAGAGGAAAAGGTTTAAATGTTAGAACTAATATCCTCATAACAATGAGAGACGATAATTTTTCCATTACAGAAGAAGAAAAATAATAAAGAGGAATAGATAACAAGAAAAATTTCTTAAATTAGAAATATGATAATTAGAATTTTAAAATTCAGTAAGGAATATGAAGCTATTGTTGAGAAAATCTTCCAAAAATACATCAAAAAGAAAGGTAGGAAATAAAAGATCAAATGAGATGATAGAATAAACAGATGTTCAGACATGACAGTTCTTAAAAATTAACCTCATGGGCACAACACTCATTCTCATGACAGCAATAAAAAATTAACTCCACTAAAATGAACAGTGGACCGAGAAGATTACATAGAACCCAGGAAAGAAAGGATCCAGTGTGGAATTCATGCAAAGGGACTTCGGGGGCTGTGACTGACAAGCAGAGTCCAGGAACAGATTTGTCCTTAGACTAGAAAACAATCAGTCCAGACAGGAGCAGGAGCACAGAGTCCTCCCAGAAGGGGACTGCAAGCCAAATTTTTTAAAATGAAATCAATAGATTTATCAGAAGTGTATTAGAGTTCTATAGGAGAATTTTAGGGAATTCATGATAAGTTTATAGAAAACTTAGCACATATAAAAACGAGCAGTGTAGGGGCACCTGGCTGACTCAGTTGGTACAGCATGTAACTCGATTTCAGGGTCATGAATTCAAGCCCCACGTTGGACATGGAGCCTACTTTTTAAAAATAAATAAATAATAAATTAAAAAATAAAAATGAGCAGTGTAGAAGAATAAGGATATATAATAATAATAAAGTGTTAACATGCAGATAAATAAAACAAATAACCCAATATAACTCAATAGATAAATGATAGGAAGAGATTTACAGAATTATAAATTGCAAATGGCTAATGCACATAAAAGACCTCAGTAGGAATTTTTAAAAATTGAAATTAGAGAAATGAGAAGTAAAGCAAGAGTAAGACATCATTTCATACCCATCAAGGGGGTAAAAAGGTAAAAGTCTGATTATACCAAGTGTTATAAGGGATACCGACTGATGGGAATAGATACGTGTTGATTGTATGAGTATAAATTTTCCAACCACTTTGAAGAGCAATTAGGCAACATGTATTAAAGTTTCAACTGTGTATAGTCTTTAACTCAGGACTTAAATATTAAAGAAACTCACAGAGTTACGCGTCGACATATGAACAAAATATTTACTACAGCCGTAACAATATGAAGCATTTATCTGGATGCACACACATTTTTTCTAAGTATAAAGACAGATGTGGCATGATAAACACTAAGTTCAGGATCCAGGTTATTTGAGAAGAGAGGGGAGGGAATGAAATTGTGCTAAGGACAGGTATTGTCAACTGAACCTATGAATGCTCCGAAGCATGAGTAGCATATAGTTTTGTTTTTTTTTAATTGGGTAGCTACATGGTTGTTTATGACATTCTCCTCTATACTTTTAGGCATGCTAGAATTACATTTTAATTTTTAAAAATAGGGAAGTAGATAAATGATGAAGAAATTAATAACCGTGTCAAACCAAGCTGAAAAGTGGAGATGGGAGGAAAAAGTGGGGTGAGACTGAAGGGCAAGAATGAACTCGTGAAATGTAACCCAGATCATTGAGGATGAAGGTGGATGGGTCAGGCCGACAGGAAGAGCACAACGCAGAAAGCAACAGGAAATGGCTCCTAGGTCCCAAATGGTAGGAATGAACCGTATAAGAATGTACCCTCATTTCCCCCCAACGATGCCTGTGGTGAATGGAGAATCTGGGGGCTGAGTTCTTCCCTGGCTTTGCCCATCAGTAGGGAGTTTGGTACGAAAGTCAGCATTTCCCCCTTCACGGTTTCCTCAGCTGTGAAAAACTAGGTGAGCTCTTAGGTGTATTAGTCCTGTCACATTTGCACAAAGATACCTGTGGCTTCCACCTTTGGAACGCATAGGGTTACTCTTGACTTCTAATAGTAATGTTTTATTCTTAAAACTAAAATAGCAAAGTATCTACTCCCCAACAAATCCCTTATAGCATTTGTCCCCTTCCTGTAACTCCAGATCAGCCTTTTCAGCCTGGTTCTCTTTTTTTTTTTTTTTTAAGATTTTATTTATTTGACAGAGAGAGAGATAGTGAGAGCAGGAACACAAGCGGGGGGAGTGGGAAAGGGAGAAGCAGGCTTCCCGCTGAGCAGGGAGCCCGATGTGGGACTCGATCCCGGGACCCCGGGATCATGACCTGAGCCAAAGGCAGACGCTTAACGACTGAGCCACCCAGGCGCCCTCAGCCTGGTTCTCTTAAAAGATCTTGGTCTCCACTCATTTTCAAACACTTCCTCTAATTCTTAGTTTTATTCTCACTAAACGAAACCCATTTTTCCTACCTTTTTGTTAAATGTTTGTTCCGGTGCATTTCTTTCAGTAACAAGAGAACAATTCAGTAACAAGAGAACATTCGTCTTGAAAACAAATTTAAAAGATGGAGTCAAAATATGTTACAACTAATAATCATAGCTGAGATGGATTTCTATTCTCCAATCCACATGAAAAAGACAATCCATATGCATTTATGTTATATTTACATCAGATACTTCCTATCACAAAGGCAAAATAAGAATCAGGAACCTAAGTGCCCTGGTAGTTTATTTGATTTAAGAGAAAGATAAAATCATTAAAACACCAAATAACTTCAACAGCAGCAAAAGAAATATCTTTTTCAACTTAAGTATTGCTCAAGAACAGACAATGACTTGGGTAATGTGACAGAAAATCTTGACAGAATTTGTCCTAGTCAAAGATTCATTTCAATAACAACTTTATGTTAAATATTTACCAAATCAACTGTATGATTTCAGTAGTTCTCCTTTAATATCATATTGATTTAGCTGTGTTCAATACTACTATGTATATATGTCAAGCTTTTCTTAGAGTTTAGCTCAGTATTTTCACATCTTCAGTGTTGTACACTTTGGAAATCGAGAGCAAAGAAGCAAATAAAAAATGAGGACCTGTAAACTAATAAGGCACTTTCTTTGAGAAAAGGAATGAGGTCTTTGAATAGAAACTAAGCCCCAGCGAAGTAAATAGAAATAAGCAAAAACTACAAAATGCTGCAGAAATACATTCCTTTGCTTTGGTGATTGTGAGGAAAGGATATGAGTTTAAAATATAATTACAATCCTTCAGACAGTATAATGTCAGTGAGATCATTTCCATCTTCTTCCTCTGTCTCTTTAAACATCTGTCCATTAGCAACATTAAGCACCTCACTGTAAAAACTATGAATCATTAGGTAGATGAAGCACAAGTATAATCTGGATGCAAAATGAGCAAAGCAATGAATCACCAAGTTAAAAAAAAAAAAGCAGAAAGACTCCCTACTGCTGAATCTCATATCAACTCAGCCTCTAGAGATACTGACCCTCAAGCAACACTTAACAGGAAGTCAGAGAGATATAGAGTGTGGTCATCCAGAACACTCAGATGACTTCTGGACTTAGCAGCCAGTTAGGTGGCCTAGTACCAGCCCTGGTTAGATTCTAGGAGGTCTTAACCCTTAGATGAAACAAAGGACCAGAGATCTCTGGGCAGTAACTTAATAAGGATTATACATAAAAATTATCATTTGTTTCAGAAGAAAACCCACCCAGGGCCTGGTAATACAAAAAGAATGTTGAAAAAGAATATCAGGATGAGCCAGATTCTCTCCAACTGCACTGCCCAATACAATAGCCACTAGGTACAGGTGAATTTAAATATTTTAAAAATAAAATTAAAGATGGAGTTCCTCGGTAGCGCTCACCACACGTACCCAGTGGTAGACATACTGGACAGCACATATCTAGAACATTCCCATTATCTGGGCGGTGCTAAGCCAGGGTCTTCTTACTCAAAATGTGGTCTATGAATCAGCAGCATTGATATCACCTGGAAGTTTTTAGAAATGGAGAAACTTCATGTGACCAGTGTGCCCATTAAAGTCTGAGGAGTACTGGTCTACAGCTCATTCCAGGAACCTCGTCATTGAAAGATAATGGAATACAAGTCAGAAGGCTGAGGCAGAACAGCTCAGTGGACTATACAAGAACTATCTGCTGAGATGACTACTCTTCTGCCTATGCGGTCAGGACTGGCTAGGTAACAAATATACAAACAAACAAATAAGAATAACAAATAACAATAGCACTTAACTATTTGCTGGGCAATTAGGCTTTTTCTAAATTATTCACAGGAAAAAATAAAAAATAAAAATAAATAAATTATTCACAAAAGTGCCCTTTAAACAATTTTACTTATGATATAATTTAGCCTCAACAAGTATAAAAACCATGCCCAAGATCACACAGCTAATAAATGGTAGAGCCAAATTTGAAGAAAAGAGGAAAAAAGGTTTTTTTTTAAATCAACACAACACTGGGAGACGTGCTGTTATTTTTGCTTTGAAGTACTAGAATTTCTAACCATACTGAGTACTGTAGCAGAGATTAAATAAATCTTATTTGAGAATATGAATAAGAAAGATTTTGTGCCTAGGTTCATGAGTAATGAAAAGAAATATTTATAATTTCCTTAAAAGCTTTTAGTCTTCTGAAGAGGCTCTAATCTACATTAGCAGCGGTTCTGTCCTCGAAGTGACATTCAGTTTTATCTTCCATGCATTTAGAAATCTGAATTTCAGTTTCTCTCAGTCTTACTTAATGGAACACCACTTCTCTGCTTGCATTATTAACTTTAACTCATATTGTTGTGCCTCAGAATCAAACACCACCATGATCTCGCATTACCTATGAGAGACAACTGCAAAATTCTTAGTAATACAGGGAATATGGAATGTTCTACTGATGAGCATGGAATTTGGTAGTGTTACCAAATGATCATATCAAGACAACAGTTAAGAAAACATGATTTTTGGGAGGACATTAGAAGGAAGGGAAAAATGGGGGGGGGGAATTGGAGGGAGAGATGAACCATGAGAGACTATGGACCTGAGAAACAAACAGGGGAGGGGGGATTGGTTGGCCCGGTGATGGGTATTAAGGAGGGCACGTACTGCATGGAGCACTGGGCGTTATACGAAAACAATGGGTCGTGGATCACTACATCAAAAACTAATGATGTATTGTATGGTGACTAACATAACATAATAAAATTTAAAAAAAAGAAAACATGATTTTTACACTGATCACCACAATTAAGCTGCTTGTTCACTCATTTTATTCCTAAAGCTACCCTTACACAGGTTAAAGTATATGCATCCTTTAAACCATCACCAGAACTGCAAAAGAAGTAAACAAAGCTGGTCTTTTACAAGTGCAACTTTCATTTTCAAGTAAGCAATGCAAGCAACTATTCTCTTAGTGGAAATGTTAAAGAAAATAAAAGCTTATGGAGTAAAAAGAAAATTTAATGAAGATTAGCCATGAAGTTCTCATGAAGTATAAAATAATTCCATTTATATAGTTCTTTACTCTCCACTATTTATTTATTCATGAATTTGACCTATCAAACTTTTTGAATTCATATTTCATATACTCTAAGTTGGTTTATGTATTTATATTACAAATATCAATTTAATATTTTAAATGTAAATGTATGATTTTTTAACAACAAAATGGTTTGCTGAGGGATGGTAGCACACAATATTTTCACATGTGTGATGGAAATTAAATTTCAGAAACCATCATTTGTTCCTAGAAGGCAATCAAGTTTGTTGATAAGTTTGGAGAGGTCACTGGAGGAATTAAGAATAGACGTTTAATTAGAGGAGTTTCTGGTGGAAAAATCTATGTAGCATCAGAATTCAAATCTGGAGTCAGCAAATGATTAAACAATCCTGGAGACAAAAACCTAAAGAAATTGTTAACAATATGCTTTTTAAAAAAATTCACCTCCGGGGTGTCTGGGTGGCTCAGTCAGTTAAGCATCTGCCTTGGGCTCAGGTCATGATCTCAGGGTCCTGGGATGGAGCCCGGGCTCTCTGCTCAGCGGGGAGTCTTCTTCTCCGCTCCCTCTGCTGCTCTCCTAGCTTGTACTCTCTCTCTTTCTCTCAAATAAATAAATAAAATAATTTTTTTTTATTTCATCTCAATAAAAGCAGATGTTGGATTGTAGGTCACCTTCTAACCTCTTGGGGGAGCTCATTTCATTTCATCCTAAGGGAGAAATGGATCAAGGGAAAGTTGGAAATTCTGAAAGACCTGTAATCAGTGTGCCAGTGGGTGGAGTTTTAGGGGTGATATCAAAAAAGGTCTGAATGTTCTTCCTCCTTGTGTTTTTTGTTCCTTTCCTCTTCTGCTCTAGTTATGATAAGGTGGCCTGCAGATTACTTCTGCCAGCAGGTGTTCTTAGCACTTGGAAGGTAAACCAATGGTCACAATACAAAAGAGCAATGTACTGGAAATTAGTTTAGGCAAGCTTTGCTCGTGGCCTAAAGAAAAAGATGTTTATAGGGGCGCTTGGGTGGCTCAGTTGGTTAAGCAGCTGCCTTCGGCTCAGGTCATGATCCTGAAGTCCCAGGATCGAGTCCCGCATCGGGCTCCCTGCTCGGCAGGGAGTCTGCTTCTCCCTCTGACCCTCCTCCCTCTCATGCTCTCTGTCTTTCATTCTCTCTCTCTCAAATAAATAAATAAAATCTTTAAAAAAAAAAAAGAAAAATATGTTTATAGCCATTATGGTTGTCAAGGAAGCTGGCATGAGGGAGTTCCCCTGGTCAACATTTATTTGAACCCTAAGATGAAGGCAAAGAATAACCATCTGAGCTTTTTCTAAATTGTCCAGCAATATAAAATACTGACAAGGAATCTTGTCAATATTCAAAAAATAATGAAGAATTAGAATACTTTTTCTTTTATATTAGCTCCTTATAAGGTCTAAGTTAACTTTTTATGAAGGTACAACATAGATATTCCACAAATATCAAAAATAAATTTCATAACTTACCTTCAGCAACATATTTAGCAGGTCAGAACAATTATGAGCATTAAGCCTCATTACATTATTTCATATATTTATGGCAGTTACAAAAATAAAGTCATCATCATATTGTATGTTCTTCCCACTTATAAATTATATTATCATTTCAATGAATTTCCCTTGGCAACATGTAGACATTTAAATGCATTTGTTTCTAAAATAATCACCTGAAATTACTAATTGTTGATTACATCTCCAAAGAGTTGATTAATTCATTTATTGTCATCATATGGTTCATTAAACCAAAGCTTTGACAAAGAATTAAATAAAATAACTATGTGTATAAGATTTCTTAAACATTGCAACCATTTTCTCAGTTGTCTTTCATCTGTGTGTCTGTCAGATTGAGGTGGAAATTTGAGTCATCTGTACTTTGATATGCAAAAAGTTCCTTGTTTTAACTGCAGACCACCCACCAGAACACGTCTAGATTCTCATTAAGTAATCTGAAAGTGAAAAAAAGACTGTGATAGAGTGACACGTATAAGAAAATAAGACACATTTACAATAAGATAGAACAATAGAACTTATTATTAAGTGCTTACTATGCAACAGACATGTACATTTCACAGACAATAACATTTAATTCTTGTAACAATTAAAGGAAGAAACTGCTATTAGGTATCTCCGTCTTCCAATGAGGCAAACTCAGACCATTAACATATGATAGTATTGGATTCAAAGCCAAGTCTCTCAACACCAAAGCCCATACTCTCAAAGAAACCCCACTCTACTCTCCTACAACCAGTATTGTGGTTAATGATATGATTAACAAATATAGACACTTTCAAGATGGACAAATAAATGGGGCAAAATCTATGTAAATATAACCTGACTATTGCAGAAGATATTACAAACTACACACTGAAGGTGTTAATAAAAGTTAAGAGTGTTATGTTTTTGGAAAAGGTTAATTGGATTTCTACTTCCAATTAGGATGTAGGAGTACATGAAAGAATTTCACTCCCATGGTAGCAGCAAGATGAAAATAGATATGCTAACATGCATAATTTTTTAAAGCTATTGAAGAGCACTGAACACAAAGATGTCTTAATGAACTAAATTCCAGATAGAGATGAGCCCTTCATAGGTTATCAAAGCGCTACTTCCACACCTGGGATCAAGGGCATAGTGTGGGAATAGGTAAGTGGAAAAGCAGGTCTGTCAAAGACAGAGCCTTGCAGAAATACTATAAAATCGGCCAATGACAGATGGAACAGAGAAAATCAGTAATAGAAAAATTAAACATCTTGACCCTTCAATCTTCTCCTTTCCCTTTACAGAATATTGCTGACTAAAGACAATGGAGGTAAGAAAGAAAAGCAGAGAGTCTTCATGCAGCCTTGCACAGCTATATAGTGCTTCATATTCCAGGGATCAGCTAGAGTAGAATCCAAAAGTGAACCAAAACTACTTAAAATTGCCATCTGAACCACTCCAGCTCAACCCCCGACAAGATCAAAGAGATTAGCGGAAGAGCAGAGAGAAGGTCTTAACCCAATTTGAAACCACAGGTGAATGCAATCAATTTATGGTAACAGGCTACACAAACTCAACTCTTCATGGAATCTGAAATATCATTCCTTTATACTACTTGCCCCCAAGAGAGAAATACTATTTGAACTCCCCAGGAAAAAAAAATGTGGCGCCTGGGTGGCTCAGTCTGTTAAGTGGCTGCCTTCCACTCAGGTCATGATCCCAGGGTCCTGGGATCGAGTCCTGCATCAAGCTCTCTGCTCAGGGGGAAGCCTGCTTCTCCCTCTCCCACTTCCCCTGCTTGTGTTCCCTCTCTCACTGTCTCTCTCTCTGTGTCAAATGAATAAATAAAATCTTTAAAAAACAATAATAATAATACAAAACAATGAAAAAATATTACAGTTCTAATCTCCACTCTATTTAATGTAAATGCCCAGAATTAAATCTTTTTTAAGTATATGCAGAGAACAGGGAATGTTACCATAATTATGAGAAAATATAGTCAAAACAGGCAGAGCAACTGGGGACCCAGATATTGGAATCAGCAGGAAGAAGTTTAAGAGGACTGTGATTGAAATGTTAAACAATTACAAAAAGCAAACAAACAAAAACACAAAACAAGCAAATTAAGATAGATTCGGAGATGAAATGGAGAATTACAGAATAGGAAAGGAAACTATATAAATGAAACAAAAACTCTAAACCTTAAATAAATAATATCTTAAATGTAAAATTTATTTAAGATAAGAAATTTAAAGTAGAGTAAATCAATTTCCCTCCTCCTAACCTAGGTGATAATTTTGGACATAGCTTACACACAACAGAAAGGGTTAGTGAACCTTACACAGATTGATAGAAATTATCCAAATTGAAGTAAAAGCAAAAATAAATTTTAAAAACAAAAAGACAGGGGTGCCTGGATGGCTCAGTTGGTTAAGCCTCCCACTCTTGATTTCAGCACAGGTCATGATCTCAAGGTTGTGGGATCCAGCCCCACACTGGGGCTCAGTGGGGAGTCTGCTTCAGATTCCCTCTCTCCCTTTCCCTCTGCCCCTCCCTCTGCCCCTCCCCCACCATTTTAAAAAAGATTTTATGTATTTATTTGAGAGAGAGAGAGAGAGCATGAGCTGGGGAAGAGTCAGATGGAGAGGGAGAGGCAGATTCCCCTGCTGAGCAGGGAGCCCGATGCAGGACTCGATCCCAGGACCCTAGGATCATGACCTGAGCGGAAGGCAGACACTTAACTGACTGAGCCAGCCAGGTGCCCCTAAAATAAATAAGTCTTTTTAAAAAAATGAAAAGACGAAGAGTGACCTGCAGGAAAACACCAAATTTCTAACCTGTTTGTAATTAGTCAGAAAAAGAGAAGAGAAAGAATACAACAACAAAAAAAAGAATTCATGAAATAATGGCTAAAAGGTCCATAATTATTTTAAAACATCAATATATATTTCCAAGAAGAACAACAAACCTAAGCTCAATAAATAAACAAAAATAACCACCCCTAGGCACATCAAAGCCAAACTATTGAAAATCAAAAATAACTTTATTTTTTTCTCTGTTCTTTTTAAATTTTTATTTTAAGTAGGCCCCACATAATAGTAAGAATAACTGGCTTCCCATTAGATACAATAAAAGCTAGTAGACAACAAAATGAGACTTTTGATGTGCAAAAAGATGAAAAAGACAAAACTTCATTCAATATTTAGCAAAATCTTTTACAAATAAAGGCAATATAAAGAAATATTTAGATAATCAAAAGCTGAGAGAATTCATTGGCTCAAAAACCACCTGCAAAAATAGTAAAGAAAGCTCTTCAGATCAACAAAGAAATCGAGAAGTAGATCTAAAAAAAAAATACTGTAAAGCTCAGGAGACACAGGCCAATTTACAAAATTTAATTGCATTCTTACATAACAGGAACCAATAATTAGAAAATGAAATTTTTTAAGAAGAACAGTACAGTATCAAAAACAAAACACTTAGAAATAAATTTAATGAAAGATATGCAAGAACTCTACAACAAAATATAAAAAATAATTTGAGAGATATTAAGGGCGAGTTACATGAATCAGTAGATATGTTTTATTCATAAAATGAAATCAGTATTGTTAAGATATTAACTTTCAGATCAAACTAGTGATTCAATGCTATCTAGATCAAAATCCTGGCTTTTTTTTTTAATAAAAATATAAGGTGCTTCTAAAATTTATGTGACATTGAAAAGGATCTGGCATAGCCAAAACAATCTAGGAAAAGAAAAACAATTTTAGAGGGCTTTCATTACTTGGTTTCAAGATAACATACTACATCATAAGATATATTACTTCCTAAATATAAAACATACAATAAACCTACATTAATTCTGACAGCACGGTATTGACAGAAAGAGACAAATAGGTCAATGGAATAGAAAAGAGAACCATACAAGCCAATGTAATTCAGAGGGGGAAACAAAAGTTTTTGCGATAAATGTTGTTGAACAAATGGAACGATGAACTCTGGATCTACTTCACACCAGTCAAAAAATTAATTCCAGGGGCGCCTGTGTGGCTCAGTCAGTTAAGTGTCCGACTCTTGGTTTTGGCTCAGGTCATGATCTCAGGGTCGTGAGATGGAGCCCTGGAACAGTCTCCAAGCTCTGCATGGAGTTGGCTTGAGTCTGCTTGAGTCTTTCTCCTTTCCTCTCCTCCCCCAGTTTGCATGCTCTCTCTCTTTATCTCTCTAAAATAAATAAATAAATAAAATCTTTAAAAAAATTAATTCCAAATAGATCATAGACCTGAACAAAACTTAAACTATAAAGCTGCTAAAAGCATACATGGGAAAATATTTTCTCAACTTTGGGGTACACAAATATTTCCTAGACACATCATAAAAGTACTAATGACAATAGAAAGAAACAACGAATTGAAATACTGCTCATCAAAAGACACCAATTAATAAAAGAAAAAGCCACAGATTAGGAAAAAATATTCATAACCCATATATACCTAACAAAAGACTTGCATCTAAATTACACACAAAAAACTCCAACTCAGTATTATAGAGCCAATATCCCAATAAAAACTGGCAGGAGATGTGAACAGACACTTCCCAAAAGAAGATACCTAGATGGTTAATAAGTTATGAGAAGGTGCTCAATATCATTAGGCATCAGGAAAACTCAAATTCAATCTACAAAGACATGCTGCTTCACATGAACTAGAATGAAAACATTAAAATGCCAGACAATACCATCTATGATTAAGGATATGAAACAATGGGAATGCTCATGTATTTTGAGAAGGAGTGTAAAATAGTGTAACTACTCTGGAAAACCGATAGGCAATTTCATTTCAAGTTTAATATATACCATGTCCTAGCAGCTCCTCTTCTAGGTATAAGCACAAGAGATAAGAAAGCATGTGATCACTAAAAAGGCAGATACAAAAATGTTCACAACAGGGAATATATAACAACAACAACAAAAAATGGATAATCAAGCAAAGAGAATATTCTTCTCAGCAATAAAAAAAGAATAAACTCTATATGCAAATCATGGATGATTCTTTAAAAAATTATGTTGAATAAAATAATACCGAAATAAAAATATATACTGCATGATTTTGTTTATAAAGAATTCTATAAAAAGCAAGATTTAACTATGGTAATAAAAATCAAAGTAGTGTTTGCCCCAGGAGAGATCTGAGCACTGACTGGATAGAAGCACCAATGTGATTTCTGGGGTAGCAGAAACACTCTGTTTCTTGATTAGGGTTTTTGTTACATGGGCATGCATATTTCTCAATATTCATCAGGATATATCCTCAAAATCTATGCATTATACTATAAATAAATTACACCCTTATTTAAAAATTCCAGAGGATTACTTGCATGAAGGACAAAAGGATAGACATGCAGATCCCAAAGAACAAGAGAATCTCTTCTTAAAATGTCCAGAACTAGGGGCACCTGGGTGGCTCCACTGAGTGTCTTGCCTTCAGCTCAGATCATGGTTCTGGAGTCCTGGATCAAGCCCGGCATCAGGCTCCCTTATCAGTGGGGAGTCTGCTTCTCCCTCTCCCCCGGCTTGTGCTCTCTCTCGCTCTCTCACTCTCTCTCAAATAAATTTAAAAAAATAAATTAAAAATAAATAAATAAATAAATAAATAAAACCTTTAAAAAATAAAAAAATGTCCAGAACTAGTCAAATCATATTCTTTTTTTTTAAAGATTTATTTATTTGAGAGAGAGTGAGAGAGCAGGGGGAGGGACAGGCAGAGGGAAAGAGAGAGAGAGAATCTCAAGCAGACTCCCCACCAAGTGGGGAACCTCAGGAGGGGCCGGAGTCCACAACCCCAAGATCATGACCTGAGCTGAAACCAAGAGTCGGAAGCTCAACCAACTGAGCCACCCTGGCACCCCAAATTGTATTCTTTATTAAGTGCACCCTCAGTCCTCTTGTTCAAGCTACTTTGGAAAAAGATAAACAGTAGATTGACAAATTGTGGGAAGGCAATTTTTTTAAGTAGAAATAAATAGGTATTCTTTTATTTTGCCTTTCTGCAAACTCACCCAAACTACACATTTGTGATCACAAGGCTTTCCCTTGTGGGTGCTAGATCCATTGTAGCTCACAAGTACTGGAAAAAAATTTTTTTTTAAGAACTTAGTGTTAGGGGGCGCCTGGGTGACTCAGTCGTTAAGCATCTGCCTTCGGCTCAGGTCATGATCCCAGGCTCCTGGGATCGAGCCCCACATTGGGCTCCCTGCTCAGCAGGAAGCCTGCTTCTCCCTCTCCACTCCCCTGCTTGTGTTCCCTCTCTTGCTGTGTCTCTCTCTGTCAAATAAATAAATAAAACCTTTAAAAAAAAAAAAAAGAACTTAGTGTCAGTATCACTCAATCTCTGATCCCAATTTGGGTTGGTTGGTATTTGTATTCTGCTTATTTGTCTATGACCAATATGACTCATCCCCCATCTAGTACCCTCAGTATCTAAAAGTTTACTTGATTTCTAAGTGACTACATAGATCTTCCCTACCTGCAGCTCAAGTTTCACCAGGAAATTCTCTCCACATTTACTATCAGTTTGCCATGTGCCAGACACTATATGATAAGTACAGGATATACTGCAGAGAAAAAAGACATACAGTATTTTCTACTCCTTTCGTGTAACTGGGCTATGCCTTTGAATGAAGTGAGCGGCTATCCATTTGAGTAAGTCATTATACATCATAGGCACATAAAAAAAAATGCAATGCCTCCTAATGGAAAGAAAATTACACTAAGTTAGCATTTATTTCAATATGTATAGACTAAAAAAGAAGGAAGGGAGGGACAGAGGGAGGGAGGGAAGGGGATTGTTAACTATAATTGTTAGCTTGGCATTCACAAGATCTTAACTTCATCAGTAATTTATAGTTTAAATTTTTACACTACAAAAATGACCAGGTTTATACTCTAAGTACAGAGAACATATAGCCAGTTGCATATTAAAGGTGTTCATTTAGACATAATTTTAAAATCATAATTATAGGTATATTTTCAAAATTTTATAGAAACTATTTTTACATGGAATCTAAATGTCTTTTAATATGCATTGTATGATGTATTAGTTGGGGTAGGTTAAGCTGAGTAACAAATAGATCCAGAAATGAAGTGGGTCAACAAAATAAATGCTTTTAATCCTCACACATTTAACAGTCTGGGAGAAGTCTAAGTTATTTTATTTCATGGAGCAGAGTGGGAAAAACAACCTAAGTCATGTCAATGCATGTTCTTTATTGGTTGGCCCAAGTTCCATTGACTAGAGCTCAGTTGTATGGCTTCTCAAAGACCGAGACATGGAGACTAGCAAGAGGAACAGAAAATTGATTTTGGTGACCAGCTTACCAGTCTTTTGGTCTAGGAGTGCCCTAGAGATAATGAAGGTCATAAAATTCCCCTATTGCTTGTTACCACTGCTTTTTAAATCATGCATTTACTTAGTACATATCGTCTGAGACAGGATTTTTCTAAACCTGTCAGAACTGATTCCAATATAAATTTACTTTAACTGAAAGACTACAATGGATATTTCTTTTACAACACATATATTTTTCCAACCCTTTTTATAACAGAAGTATCTTGATTTTTTTTTCCTTGTTAAAAAGCAGAAAAGTGGCTTTTTCTAAATAGTTCTTTTGTATTATCACTAAGTAAAAATAATTTAAATATCCTTACAACACCTTAACAATGAACCAGACACATCAACTTAAACTCACATGTGTATAAAATAGGACTGCATTTTATACCTTTTTTTTCTGTTTAGTTTCTAGCACCGGATTGTTACCCATAGTGAATACTCCTAAGTGTTTGATGAACAGGTTAGAGTCGCTTTGCCTTTAAAAAAAAAAGACAAGCTGTGTGATGTCTTCAAGGATTTTATGCAATAAAATTGCTTAGAAAATTTGTGGATAATCTTCAAGGATGACTGAATATTACTTTTCTTACACAATCCCTTTATTACTTGTCTAATAACTGTAGAACATTGCACTTGGTACTATGAGGATTACAAATATTTTTAATACACTGGTCTTTGACCTCAAGTTCACTGTGAAAATGTAGAGACTATGACAGTGGATTAGGAGTAGAGCAAGCTAATGAGAAAGTGTGCAACTGATAGGAATATTTTTAAATAAAACTATAAACTACCTATCTTTAGATTTTTAATCATTGGCTTCCCTGAAGGTCCCATAACAAAACCAGTTGACTTGTGAATATCTCCTTTAGATCCTTGACTTTCAGTATCATAATTTGCCATTTCAAGCATACTTTTAAAATATGTTCCCCTGACTCTTCTCCTGCTTGTATGTATTATTATGATGGTTAAACTTACAAACCCATTCATCTCAATTATTCCATTAACTTTAAACATATTAGGGTAAGCATATCTAATAAAGTTATAAAAGACTCAATTAATGAAGCAGTAGTTCATAGGAATGCTTTTGAAAGTATTTTTCATTTCTTAAAGTGCTCATTGACTTCAGTGAGAGGGAAAGAAAATTGACTCACAAACTGGCCGTCATTCAACCTTAGCAGTACTCCATTAGCAGTGAGATAGGTGTGTGTGTCTTATCAACAGCTTAGTCACTTCGTGGATCCTCCAGAAGCCAACTTATGATCTGTTTGTTGACCTTAGATGTTAATACTGATTGAAACAGGTATCCCTTGTCTAGCCACAGATGTAACTGAAAACTCAAACCATATGGTAGATTATAGATGACTGCAAATTTTTGTTATTCTCCCCATCAAGAGGTGGAGTCCAGTTTCCTTCCCCTTGAATCTGGACTGACCCTGTGATGCACTTGACTGATAAAAAGCAGAAAAACCAAATAACACTGCATGATTTCCAAGGCTGGGTCACATGAATCATAATATCTCCTACTTGGTTCTTTTGGAATGCCTGCTCTTGGAACTCTTCTTCTGAAAAATCCATCTGTCATGTTGTAGAATCCCAAGCCACAAGGTGAGCCCTTGTGTAGGCATGCCAATGAACAGCTACACAGCTAAGCTCTCAACCTAGAGCCAGCATCAAATTTCAGTCATGTGAAGGAGCCATTGGATATGCAGCCAGTCAAAACTTCAGCTGACTGCAACTTCATTTACCACATGAGAGACCCCAAGTGAGAACCATAGAGCTGAGCTCAGTAGTGCACAAAACTGAAAGGGGTAATAACTAAAGCCAGTAAGTCTGGTGGTCATTTACTACACAACAATGCATAACCACAAACCAGTGAACTCAGAAACCAATCTTTCAGTCTAATTCTGTTCTCTTTTCTGACCTCAGGATAACTGTGATAAAAGCAAAATCACTAATGTATAATTTTATATGACTGGGGATGGAGACATTCAAATGATCTTTAATTTGCTTCATTTATGTTTGGATTCTGCTTTATAAAGTAGGTTTGCATACAGGTACTTACAAATTTGGAACGATCTTTTATTTTTTAAGAATGAAAAACTAAAAACATTTATTTTTAATGAATAATTTATAGTTTATAGATAAAATTGAGTTTATTATAAGTTTTCTCTAACTGAACCACAGATATAAACAGGTACACTCCTTTCTCCAAGATCTAGACAAGATTGATTCAGATCCACATTTATTGATCAGAGAAAAGTCCGGATATAGCAGGATGTTTGAGTGTTTGGACTCAAGAGAGATACAAAATTTAGTCATATAAGAAAATGGATTGTAAGTAACATCATGGGATTAGATGAGAGTACAGGGTCAGTATAGATGAGAAGTCTAATGCCTGGTCACTAGGGCACTATAATATAGTCAACAGGATGAGAAAGAATAAATAAAAGGTACAGCAGTGCATTAGAAAAAGAAAACAAACCAAGGAAACAGTTGTCCTAGAGTAAAATGTCTCAAGAAAGACAATAACAGTTTTTGTAGGCCACTGAGATGCCAAGTAAAGTGGCAACTTAGAATTATGTATTATATTTAGAAATATAATTATTTAGAAATCTGTAACCAAGATAAAAGTGATAGGATGAAAATCTTGTTAGAGTAATCTAAGAAAGATTGGGAGGTGAGGACACATAAGCATAGCCAAGTCATAGTTTTTGTTTTTTCCAAGTTTTATTGAGATATAAGTGACATATAGCACCCCGTAAGTTTAATGTGTCCAGCATAATGATTCTACTTCAATATATTTTGTAATGGGGGTGCAGATATCTCTTCAATATAGTGTTTCCTTTATCTTTGTACCAATTTTGTTTATCTTTCAAAAAATCAATTCCTAGTTTTGTTAATAGCCAAGTCATTTTTAAAGGACATTTGTTTTAAAGGGGAGAAGACACTAGATGGGTATAGAGAGTGTCCAAGTTTTATGTTTTGCTTTCCTTTTATTCTAGAGATATCATAGCAGTTCTGAATTTACTCATCAAGGCTCATTCACATTATTAGTGTGAAAGTAAACACACAGCACAATCAAAATAACATTGTAAATCTTTAGGAACTGTGGGACATCCACTGCCTATCCCGTACCATCCTTTTACTCTTCATTTCTCAACTCATTCATTCTGTGATTAAGCAGCAAATGAGTTGTCCCCTTCCTTACACTTGTCTCATCTTGCCAATGACTCAGCAAATCATTCACAACTTGACAGGTTTCCTTGCCAAAACAGTAACCAAGAAAAAGTAGCCATAATTATTTCCAGCCACTGAAGGCATTGAGCTTCCATTGCTTAAACTTCCAAAGTCCTTGCTAACAACTTACCTGACACCAAAGCATGAGCTGCTCAGTTAGCAGCATGCAACAAATGTCAGAAGACAGGGGAGGATTTACAAAACAGATAAGCTCTCAGAAGAGAAGGTAGCATAGGAAGCAGTGGCCCATGCATGCTGAGAGTCATTACTATTAATCATTTGTGTTTGGCCTTTTTTGATTCACCCATTCTACAGGTTATCAACTTTATTAATATTTCCAAAACGAATCAATTTTTGCCTCTGTTAATTGTATCTATTATTTGTTTTTGATTTTATTGTTTTATTCTTTTATTATTTTCTGCTGTCTAATTTACTGTTGTTTTTCAAATTTCTAATAGTGGAAATTCAGATCACTGATTAAGACAATGCATACATAAAGTTATAAATTTCTTACAAAACACTGATTTTGTTGTAGTCCACAAATTCTGATATATTTTATTTCCATTACCATTTAGATTATAATCACCTGAGATTTTCTTCTTTGTCTCATGGGTTTCTAACATGTTTGTTGTTTATTTTCCAGTATTTGAGATTCTCCAGATATGCTATTGTTATGGATTTCTACTTTAATTTTGTAGTGATGAGAGGACATATTTTAAGAGTTCAACATGATGTACCCCTATACTTTTTTTTTTAAGATTTTATTTATTTATTTGACAGACAGAGAGAGACAGCACAGACAGGGGGAGCATCAGGCAGAGGGAGAGGGAGAAGCAGGCTTCTAGCCCAGCAGGGAGCCTGATGCAGGGCTCAATCCCAGGACCCTGGGATCATGACCCAAGCTGAAGGCAGATGCTTAACCAACTGAGCCACCTAGGCACCCCCTGCTATATTTTATCTAAAAATTTTTTACAGTTTAAGCCCTCACATTTAGGTTTTTTTAAAATCTATTTTGAATTTATTTTTGTGTGTGTTGTGATAAAGGGATGCAACTTCATTATTTGCATATAGATATCCAGTTTTCCCAGGATCATTTGTTGAAAAGACTACTTTTCCAATATTGAATAGTTGGAACCCTTATCAAAGATTAATTGACCTCAAATGTGTTAATTTCAATGCTATTTCATTAATCTATATTTGTATTCTCATTTCAGTAACTCACTGTCTTGATTACTGATTACTATAGCATCTTAGTAAATTTGCTATCAAAAGGTTGAGTCCTCCAACACTTCCTTCTTTTTTCTAGATCACTATGGCTATTCTGAGTTCCTTGTCGTTTTTAAGAGTTGTATTGAATCTATAGACTAATTAGGGGACTAATACCATGATAATAATATTAAGTCACCCCATCCATAAATATGGAATGTCTTCCCATTTATTTTGACCATCTTTAATTTTTTTAAAAAAGATTTTATTTATTTATTTGACAGAGACACAGCGAGAGAGGGAATACAAGCAGGGGGAGTGGGAGAGGGAGAAGCAGGCTTCCCACTGAAGCAAGGAGCCCAATGTGGGGCTCGATCTCAGAACCCTGGGACCATGACCTGAGCCGAAGGCAGACGCTTAATGACTGAGCCACCCAGGCACCCCTGACCATCTTTAATTTTTTAATGGTATTTTGTACGTTTCAACATGTAAGTCTTCACATCTTTTGTTAAATTCATTTCTAAGTATTTTAGTCTATTTCATGCTATTACTAATGGATTTTCTTGTTTAAGTTGATTTAATTATTTTAGTAATCTCTACACTCAAACATGGAGCTTAAACTCACAACCTCAAGATCGAGAGTCACACACTCTTCCAATGAGCCAGCCAGGTGCTGCTGGAGTGTTTTTCTTTTTAATTTCATTTTCTGTTTTTTTCTTAAGACTTTATTTATCCATTTGAGAGAAAGAGAGAGACAGAGCACAAGCAGGAGAGGCAGAGGGAGAAGTAGACTCCCCACTGAGCTGGGAGCCCGACATGGGGCTTGATCCCAAGGACCCTGTGATCATGACCTAAGCCGTAGTCAGACGCTTAACCATCTGAGCCACCCAGGTGCCCCTAATTTCATTTTCTGACTATTAATTGCTGATATGTAGAAACACAATTGATTTTGGGGGTGTATTGTTCATGTATCGTGCAAACTTGCTGAACTCATTTATTAGTTCTAATATTTTGTGTGTGTGTTCTTCAGGATTTTCTGTATAAGATGATGGCATCCACAAATAGAGCTGTGCTTTTTTCCTTTTCAATCTGAATGCCATTTATTTCATTTTCTTGCCTAACTGCCATGGCTAAAATTTTCAGTATAATATCAAGAGTCACACACTTCAGACTGAGCTAGCCAGGCACCCATCTAGGGTACCACTGTAAATCTCTATTGTTTCTTTACTGACTATTTTTGAATTATGTTTTTAGTGATTTACTTGGGAATTATAATTAAAACCTTGACAAAATCCACTTCATTTTAACACCAAGTTAATTTCAATAATATAAAAAGATTTGCTCCAACATAGATCTGTTCCATCCCCATCCTTAGAGCTATTATTTTCAGATACATTACCTGTTTATGCATCATAAGCCCATTATCCTTAAAACAGGCAGAAGACAAATGTTACAATAAAAACCATATTGGTATTGTATTTTATATTTATCCACACAGTTATCTTTACTGGTGTTCTTTATTTCTCTGTGGAGATTTGAGTTACTGTTGAGTGTTCTCACTTCAGACTGAAAAATTCCCTTTAGTAATTTTTGTTGAGTTGTGCAGATTCTTAATTTTTGTTTATCTGGGAATGTCTTAATTTTCCCTCATTTGATGGAATTTTTTTTACCAGAACTTTTTTTTTTTTTACCTTTTTTACCAGAACTTTAAATATCTCATTCCACTGCCTCCTGACTTCCATGCTTCTGATGATAAGTCATCTGTTAATCATATGAAGGACCATACATGAGTTGTTTTTCCATTGCGGCAGTCAAGACTCTCTCTTTGTTTTTTGTCTTTCAACAGTTTTATTATGATGTGTCAAGCTGTGGACCTCTTTAAGTTTATCCTACTTGGAGCTTGCTGAATTCCTTGGATTTGTCATCATGTTTGTCATAAATCTGGCAAGTTTTCAGCCATTATTTCTTCAAATATTCTTCTTTCCCTTTCTCACTCTCTCCTTTCCTTCTGGGACTCACATTATGTATACGTTGGCATGCTTGATGATGACCACAGGTCTCTGAGGTTCTGTTAATTTTTATTCATTCTTTTCTCTTTCTGCTCCTTAATCTGGATAATCTCAAGGTCCTATCTTTACTTTCACCAATATTTTTCTTCTGATTTTTTTCTTCACCTCTAGTATGTTATTGGTCTCCTCTAGTAAATTTTTCATTTCGGGGGCACATGGGTGGCTCAGATGGTTAAACATCTGCCTTCGGCTCAGGTCATGATCCCAGGGTCCTGGGATCGAGCCCCGCATTGGGCTCTCTGCTTGGTGGGGGCCTGCCTCTCCCTCTCCCTCTGCTGTTCCCCCTGCTTGTGCTCTCTCGCTCTCTCTGTCAAATAAATAAATAAAGCTTATTTTTATTTTTCTATTTTATTTTATTTATTTTATTTTATTATTATAGTTTAAAAAAATTTTTTTTCATTTCAATTACTTGACTTTTAAAACCCACGGGGCACCTGGCTGGTTCAGTTGGTAGAGCATGTGACTCTTGATCTTGGCATTATGAGTTTGAGCCCCATGTTGGATGTAGAGATTACTTAAAAATGAAATCTTTTTTTTAAAAAATTAAAAAATAGGGGCGCCTGGGTGGCTCAGTCGTTAAGCGTCTGCCTTCGGCTCAGGTCATGATCTCAGGGTCCTGGGATCGAGCCCCACATTGGGCTCCCTGCTCGGCGGGAAGCCTGCTTCTCCCTCTCCCACTCCCCCTGCTTGTGTTCCCTGTCTCACTGTGCCTCTCTCTGTCAAATAAATAAATAAAATCTTAAAAAAAATTTTTTTTTAAATAAATAAATAAAACCATAAATTTCTCTTTGGTTCTCTCTTTTTTTAATGTAATTCCTTTCTCTTTGTTGACATTTTCCACTTAATGAGATCTCACATATTTTCCTTTCATTCTTAAGATACAGTTTTTTAAAGATATTTTTAATAACTTACTTAAAGTGGGGCGCCTGGGTGGCTCAGTCATTAAGCGTCTGCCTTCAGCTCAGGTCATGATCCCAGGGTCCTGGGATCAAGCCCCGCATCGGGCTCCCTGCTCAGCGGGAAGCCTGCTTCTCCCTCACCCACTCTCCCTGCTTGTGTTCCTGCTCTCGCTGTGTCTCTCTCTGTCAAATAAATAAATAAAATCTTAAAAAAAAAAACAAAACTTACTTAAAGTATTTGTTTAGTAAATCCCACCTCTGTGCCCCTCAGGAACAGTTCCTATTAGCTGCTTTTTTTGCCTATGTATGGCCACAGTTTTCTTTGTCTTTGCATTTGACATAATTATTTTTTGTGAAATTGGATTTTTAAAATAATATAATGTGACAACTCTTGAAATCAGATTCTTCCCATCCTCCCACTGTTGTTCCTACAGCTTGTTATTGTTGTTTCTGTTGTTACTATTGGCTTGTTTAGTGACTTTGCTAAGTCACTCACTGGTATTCATGTAATATATTTTATTTTTCTTAAGTTCTCTGAAATTGCATTATTTTATCTACAGCAGGGCTTGTTTTCTTCTATGGGAATATCCCAAGCCTGAGTTTTGAAAGATCCTTCAGACAAGGTTTGCATTTCCTTCTACCAGGTGCACCAAAGTTGTCACAGATATTAAATAATACACACTCACTTTTGATTTTAGAGAATCCTGACACATGGTTAGCCTACATTTGTCCTAAATCTACATAAAACACATGATTCCACTGTTCACAGAGTCCTCTTATTTTTTTTACACTCACTACCGAAGCAGCTTGCTAATTCCCTGGACTAATTAATGGCTTTGTTCTATTGAGGGTACAGCACCCAGAGTTAAAAGAGGGGTCACAGGTAAATTCTAAACTAACAAGTACATAAGGTTTTGTCTTTTTTCCTGGCTCCTGGTCAGATTACCTCTACCTCTTCCTCAGGCCTCTATAACCACAGCAATTCATTTATTATTGTTCTAGCTTTCACTTTTTCTCCCCATCTCTGTCACCTGGGAACTTCCTACTCTTATTTTTTTGTGGTTATAATTTACCCAGTGCTTCTAGGTATTTTAAGTAGGAGTTTTAGCCGAGTCCACCAATTGGCATCCACCATACATTTTCTCAACATAATTTTTAAGTTAATCATTGCTGCTATGTGATGAATGGATGAGAGCAGGGTAAAGATGAAATTTGTATCTCTAGAAATATTATCCCTCAATATGAGTGAATGGTTAAATAATTTCTCAGTTACAACTTTTTATGCAATGTTACATTCAAGACAATAAATTTATTATTTTTCTGAGTCCTCTGGCACTTAATACAAAAAAAAGTAAAGATATATGTTCCCAGGTTTTAGCCAAATTTCACAACAGCCAATTTAATCATATTTTACCTGCTCTTTTATTTCCTGGATTTGAAATAAGGTACTGCTTTGCTGGCAACATGACAGATGCCTGGATTGACTAGAATGGTGTATCCATTATTAAATTAACTTCCCTCAGTAATCAACTTCTTAAAACACTAGAATTCTAAGAGGATAAAAATTGTAAATGTTGATATGTATTCCAATAAAAAAAATACAAAAATAAGAGGCACTTTGTAAAAAATTGCTACCCTGACCAATAGCAATTTAATAGGTTTGTTAGAGAGGGTGCTGTCCTCATGTTTCTGGGCTACTGGTAGCCATCAAAGATATTATTTCTGAAAGCCATTTTATCTTCTCTCCGTGTCTGCTATTTCAAAGAATCGTGTGCTTCATTCTCAGGTCGCTGCATTATCTTTTCCTAGCAGGGAATATCCTTCAGAGATAATATGAAGTCCACCTACTGAGATAGTTATAAAATGTATGTTTTTATTTTTGTAGCATGGGGAGAAAGTTCAGATGAATTTCAATACATATAGGTGACAAGCTCTTCATATGTTATTCAGAGCAGGGAGTTACAAATAGTGATAGAGAAGTTGCACGGGCGTTTAGCATAGTAATCCCAGGTTAAAGGAAAACATCTGGTAAAGGAACTAAACACGTACCATTAAGATTTTTGATACAGCCATGATTTTCTATCATCCTTGTGAGTATGGTTTAGGATTGAGAATAATCATGCATAACAAAGATGTCATATCATATCTCCCACTGATAAGTGAGCAAAACTCACCAGGCAAATTTGAAATTGAGTCTTTGTTATTTTATCTTAGGTATGAGGGCTTGGTTTATATTTAAATTCAGGAAAAAAATTAATTACCCAGGAATTATTATTAGTTCCTCCAAGAATAGTGAAGTCACGTGAGAATGTTCTCCTGTAACTACAGTATTTAATAGTATAATACTAGTAGTAAAAATACATTAATATGCTGTACCTACAGGCAATATCTTGCCCTAATTGATGGAGCCAATAATACTATGTATAGACAGAGAAAAAGAGCATTCCTTAATTATTAGTTCATTGGCTGAACCTCAGGTTGGTTTCACTAGTATTCCTGCTATGGACTGAATGTTTATATCCTCTCAAAACTCATATGTTATATCCTAACTCCCAAAATGATGGTATTTGGAGGTGGAGCCTTTGGGAAGTGATGAAGTCATGAATGTGAAACCTTCATGGTTGGTATTAGTGCCCTTATAAAAGATGCCCCACAGGGGCACCTGGGTTGCACAGTCAGTTAAAGTGTCTGACTCTTGTTTTCAGTTCGGGTCATGATCTCAGGGTCCTGGGATCAAGCCCCCAGTCAGGCTCTGTGCTCAGCATGGAGTCTGCTTGGGATTTTCTGTCCCTCTGCTCCTCCCCATCGCTCTCTCTCTCTCTCTTTCTCAAATAAATAAGTAGGGCACCTTGGTGGCTCTGTTGGTTAAGCATCTGCCTTTGGTGCAAGTCACGATCCCAGGATCTTGGGATCAAGCCCCATGTCAGGCTCGTTGGTCGGTGGGGAGTCTGCTTCTCCCTCTCTTTCTCTCTCTCTCTCTGTCTCTCAAATAAATAAATAAAATCTTAAAAATAAATAAATAAATCTTAAAAATAAAAAAAATGCCCCACAGACCTTTCCTACCCCTTTTCACCATGTGAGGACACATGCAGTGACTTTAAATACCATAATGAAAATATCCAAATATTAAAATGAGTGAAATGTTCTGAAACTTGACCAATATGTTACTGAGAAAACTAGTACTCAACAACAACAACAACAACAAAAAGGGTTCAATACAGAACAGGTGGGGAGCAGTGATTAGAACAAATAAAATAGCTTCTTGATCATACTTCATTGTATGGAGATTCCTCAATAAACGACTAAAAGTTAAACATATTCTCATGCTAGAGTGTGATAGAGGGGCTGTTGAGAATCTTATAGGTCAATTTGTGACCCTAGGAAGGGACAGATTCCATGCTTTGGTTTGAGTTGTTATCAAGAAAACAGGGAGTTTTATTTCATTTTATTACCTTAACTAGATAATACTGTAAGCAAAATAAGCTTAGGTGTGCTATAAAGGGTCATTTAATTTACTGATATTCCTACTTCATCAACCAAGGAAACGCTTCATAATCATTTCTTCATTTCCTTTCCAAAATACATGATATGACTATACTACAATGAAGCAAAAAGAAAAAAAAAGAAAAAGAAATTTTCAGATGATTTATGGAATGAATCTCAGTATTTTATTTTCATTCCTTATTATTTTTTCTTCTTGGATATAAGTACTGATTTTAATGGATTTTTTTGGCTTATGAGTCACAGGAAGGGCATAGCTAAAAGGACTCTCTATTTTATTATAAAATATTCAAAAGCCAGTTAAAAGCCAGAGTTGGTCACTTATTTATTTATTTGCCGAACAAACATTTATTCACAAACTCCTATGTATACTCTACTAGACGCCATGAGATCTTCAATGAATGAGAAGATGTATAATAAATTACTACAAATTTAGTAGCCTAAACAGCAAAAATTTATCATTTCACAGTTCCTGTGGGTCATGAGGGTGGGAGCCAGTTAGCTGGTTTCTCTGCTCAGGATCCCACCAGGCTGAAATCAATGGGGGCTGTATTCTCTGGGGCTCCTGGATTGTTGTCAGAATTCAGTTCCTTGGGATTGTAGGAGTGTGTTTTCAAATGACTTGCTGGCTGCTGGCCAGAGTCACCCTTTGCTCTTGGAAGCCACCCTCTGGTCCTAAGTCCTATGGCCCCTCCTCACATGAGAGCTTATTTTTTTGAAGGCACTGCATGTGAATGCTTATGAAGGTTAGTTTATTATCCCTAAAACAACACTAGGAATTGCTACTATCCCCATTTTGCTGATGAGGAAACTGAGACACAGTATAGTTGAGTGACTGGTCTCAGGTCACATGACCATCCAGGTTTTAGAGTTGAGATTTGTATACAGATTGTCTGAGAGTCTGGCTTCAAGGTCCTTGTTTTTAAAAGATGATCCCGGAGTCCTGGGATCGAGCCTGCATCGGGCTCTCTGCTCGGCGGGAAGCCAAGATGTCCATGGACAATTTGTCCATGACAAATATTTTTCACATTTCTTTCTCTCATCCACATTCACTGAAAATAAAGAGATATGAAAAAAACATCAGATAATAAGCAGAAACCAATTAACAGGCAGTTTCCACAGCATCTTGGCCACCCTAATTAAAACAATCTTGCAGACTGGCTAAATAAATCACAAATTATTCACCAGTCTGAAAACGTGACTGTGATAAAGGTATCCATTCAAATGGGCACTATTAGATGCCTTGTCTTAAGTTTCCTTGCTTACAACGATTATCTCACTTGGTAGTAGTCAACATTAGTGACTTTTAATTTGAGTGACGACCATTACCCTCCTACTCCTCCATTCTCATCCTTTTATTTCTTTTTTTAAAAGATTTTATTTATTTATTTGAGAGAGAGAGAGAAAACACAGCAAGGGGAGGGGCAGAGGGAGAGGGAGAAGTAGTCTACCGGCCGAGCCCTGAGCCCGATGCGGGGCTCGATCCCAGAACCCTGAGATCATGACCTGACCTGAAGTCAGACACTCAACTGACTGAGCCACCCAGACGCCCCTCATCCTTTTATTTCTTATGGATGTTAAGCAGCATCTGTGTTGGCTGCCTATCTATTTTGCCCTATGGACACAGTGCATTATTAATCTTTTCCACAACTCCCCAGTTCAAGCTCCCTTGGCTATTCTTGCAGAATATTATGGTGATTGAGGCCTCCTAACTTCCATTGTTTAAATGCCTCCACCTGGCCTCTATTACTCTGGGGCTCTGTCATCCCCATGGTCATTAATGAGCCTAGATCTCCTACATTCTGCCCTGGCTACAGAGGAGAGCCATCATCCAACTCTTCTTAGTGATGTTGGTGGCTCTAGATCACGAGGGTATGGCTGAAAGCCTCAGGGAATGATGTATGAGCCCTCACTGGAACATAATCTCTGGTGAGTCTTCTGTCCTAAACTAATAGATCCATTCCAGCATGCCTACTCCCCTCCTCCTCTTAGCTTCCTCCTCTACCATCTGCCAGGACAACTCGGGCACTCTATTTCACTGAGAGTTAATTGGTGAGATTGCCCTTTCCCTAAGAAAATTCCTCCAAGCCAATGACTTTTTGCTTATCCAGCATCACATCCCAGTCCAATCCAATGAGGAGTGCTGCTCTGGATCATGCTGGTACATTCTAGTTAATTCTTGGACTCTTTTAAAAAAAAAATCTTGGAGTCTTCAGATCTTTTTTCTTCTTTTTATTATCTCTTCCCTCTTGTATCAAGTCTAGAATATCCCTAGCCACATTATTTTACAACTTATGTT
Organism: Leptonychotes weddellii; assembly: GCF_054177405.1. Taxonomy (NCBI): domain Eukaryota; kingdom Metazoa; phylum Chordata; class Mammalia; order Carnivora; family Phocidae; genus Leptonychotes; species Leptonychotes weddellii. The sequence goes on from NC_138374.1 coordinate 68,653,092, forward strand.
AGGATTATCAGCCTGGCAATGAGGACAGAAGGTAGAAGGACATCTGAGGGGCCGCCACTTGCCTTATTTGGAAGGTGCTTCTGCTACATGTTCTAGCACAACAGAAGTGCTTAGCTCTTAGCAGGGTAGAGTGGGCCATCTCGACAAATCCAAAGAGTCTGAGAGAGAAGGGATGGACTGCAGAGTCAACATCCTAATCAGCACCCATCTAAATGCCTCAGTCCAATGTTTCAGAGTTCCAGGTTTTCCCAACAAGGTTTTGATTTCCATATCATAGACCTGCCTGCTTGATCTCAGGGTCGTGGAATCGAGCCCTGCATCAGGCTCCCTGCTCAGCAGGCAGCCTGCTTCTCCCTCTCCCTCTGCCACTCCCCTTGCTTGTGCTCTCTCAAATAAATAAATAAAATCTTTAGAAAACAAATCCAAGTTAGCGTCAATGCCACTATGTTATTTCTGTAGGCTATGTCTCCCCACATATTTCTGAAATGTCTGCATGAGTATACCAGCTACAGCATTCTCCTCCACAGGAACATTCTGTCAGATTACAACCAGTGAAATCTTTAGCAACTGAAAGGCTACCTTGCACCAGGGGTATGTGCCTCACCTACCAACCAAGATGGCATCCTCTTTGCTTTTTGTGTGGTGGGCAAATCAGTCCTACGTCGTCATCTTACTGTATATTTTCCCAGATCTCTTCTGGTAGCACTTGTGTTAGACTGGGTTCTCTGAAAGTACACTCTACGTCAGAAAGAAATGTAATGATTTTATCCAAGGAAACACTTGTGAAAGTAAGTGGAGGCTGGGGGTGCACCTGAGCAAGGCATTTCAAATTACAGCAGCTGAAACCCTTGATAAATTTTGCTCCCTGTAGTTGAGGGGTCTATGAGATACATTCTCAAGTATAATAGATCAATGGGAAGGGAAAGACTATAGAAATGTGGGACCTATCTGATTTGGGAGCTAGCCCTCAACAGGTATGGTCAACAATCCAAATTAGGACTCTGTGTCCCAAGGACTAGCTCATGTTTGACCTCAACAGGCATCATCAGTCTTTGAACAAATATCGAAAAGCTGATTGACATGTGAAGTTCTTGGCACTGAGGGTCAGCAAGAAATATGACATAAACCATCACTGTGGAGCTAACTTTTGGAAACTAGTTATCCATGCCTAGATATAACAATGCTTCTCAAAATGATTCCTTAGACCATGGCTGTCAGAATCAGTAAGTCTGCTCACTAAAATTTTTGATCCCTGGCTCCCAACTGAGACACATTATATATCAGAATCTGGACAAAGAGGAAAGTACACATTTAAAACTAAGCACTCCCCCTTCATTCTATAACTACTATGCATAATAAAGCAAAAGAATTGTTAGTTTGTACAACTGTAGTGGGAAGGGAAATGGTACATTTGGTGATTGAGGGGTATATTTGATGAAGCTGGGATCACCAGATATCCCCCACAGTGGTACCAGGCACTTTGTTCATGTTTGGATGGAATTCAGATTTCCCCAACTTTGAGAACAGGGGCTAGCAAGAATCAGTATGTTCTAAGTTCCTCTCTCAGGTAAGCTGGGGTTTGAAGAAGTTCTCAGAGAAGTTGAGCGAAAGCCAAGGCTGAGATAAATTTGTCCCAGAGTTAGAATAAATTAGAAAACTCAGTGGATATATTGTTCTGTAAATTTCAGCCCTGATCACTGAATGCTATATTTAAGATTAATTTCAAGTCCCATTTATTGCTAAGGTAAAGCTCTTTGTTTATTTCCTAACTTTATTGGGATTGCTTAAAAAAAAAATGGTCTGGAATGAGCCAGAAGTTTCTGGGCCTTAGGCGTTCTAGTTTAACAGATCTGAAGAAGGCAAGTGTTGAGAAATTTGTCAAAGTTAAAGGGGAAGGCTTCACGGAAGCAGCCAGGTTTAGCTAAAGAGAGACAGAGACAGAGCGAGAAGGAGTTTTCTCCTAGAAATATTGCCCTTCATTAAACACGCCAAGAATGGCAGAAGTTCAACACTGATAAGAGGAAGTATTATTAATACTGGCAAATATGCAGTGTTGGCAAAATGATTTTATCCTTAAGACAATGTCCCATGGCTTTCGAGAGTTTGCAGCTAAGGTGATTTATTAACTTGAAGCAAGAAGGAGGCAACTCAATGAACAATAGATATACATAAGCGAGCAGTCATTAAGGAGTACCTACTATAAGGCAGGTACTTTACATAAGAGAATTTCACACACTTAAACACCCTCACAAGGGAAATATTATTACTCCCTTTTTACAGTAGAGGAAATTGACATTCAGAGAATTGAAGTGGCTTTCCTGAGATACCACAACTGATCACTACTGGATTTCAGATAAAAGTAGATTTGTCTGCTTGGGAAGCCGATACTCCTTCCAGCTCCTATTGAAGATATTCAGTTTAACCAATTCTAAACCTACTTCACCTGCTTAACTCACTCTTTCCCACAGAAACCACATAAAGGGTCTTGCTCACATTTTTGTCTCCCTCTTTCTGCCTCCTGAATGACTCTCATGCTTCCCTACGTGCCTGCTCCCCCGACCCCACAGCATGGCGTGCCCCTTTCTTTTGCAATTTGTATGTATAACAGACTGTCTTTTCAATGGCAGTCATCCTCAGATCTGTTGGCCTTTCCATACCTAAATAATAATAAAACCTATATTTTATAACATGTGCATGTGCACATGTGTGTGTAAAATGTAACTTCAGGTAAATATAGCACCAACTGGCAAACTATGAAGGCACACTCTGAGAAATTGACAGAACAGACAAAATGGGCAAAGAGAACTTCACAACCATTGTGTGTTTTTCTACTACACCTGGAACACTCACCGAATTTTACTATGAACCAATTCTCAAAAAACAGTCTCAAGTCTCAATAAAATGCAATCAACATGCAATCAACCTCAAAATGGAATCGCATTATGATTTCATAATATATCGCTAATTAATTTTGTTAAAGAGAGTGGCATAAAGGAAAGTATACATAAGAGTAATTGTCAATGAAAACACCACACTGATATTTGCGGGATAGTTCTGAAGTAATATTTATAGTTTGAAATATGGCACTAAATGTACTTACCAGAAAACAAGAAATAATGAAAATATAGAACTGAGCACTCAAATCAAGAACCTAGAGAAAAGAAATGTAGCGACTCCTTTAGTAATAAGATAAAGGAAAAAATAACTCTAAGATCAAAACATACAAATCAGAGAACCAAAAATTGGATGTAATAACAACATATTGAACATCTGATTTATTGAAAAGATCAATAAGATGGCCAAACCTCTAGCAATATGGAACGAGAAAAAAAAATTTCAGAAGAGCAAAATACATATAAGTAGAGGAGGATAATTTTAGATTATGGGGAGGTTAGTAGAACGAGGGAATAATACCGATCAGATATATACTCCACAGCCCAAACCAAATTGATGAGTTTCTGAAAAATACACAAAACACCAAAGTTGGTGCAAAAAGAAATTAAAACCTTGAAGGGACAAATATCTTTAAAAGTTGAACAATAAGAGTATAGTTATAAACAATATATAAATATAAATAATATATATAAATATAAACAATACCTTCCATTCTCTCCTGGAAGACCCCTGACCAGATGGTTTATACCAAAATTTCAAGGAACAGAGAAAGACAAATCTGCTTAATCCATTTTCTAAGGCTTGTGCAAACTTGATGTTAAAACCACAATAAGAAGACTGCAAGAACTATATGTTCATTTCACTTAGAATTACAGTCTAAAAATTATTAATTAAAATACGTTTAAAAAATTACCCATCATAATCAAGCGTTTTTAACTAAAATATGTATTGAATTTTATCTGTATTTTATATGCACTGAACAAAACACATGGTATTTTCTTTTGTCAGTTCATGTGGCAAATTACATTTACAAACTGCTGTAACTGCCAGGGTGTATATTTACCAGGAAATGTTTGCAAAGATCCAAAAGGAGACACGTACTTAAATTTCATCACTCTGTTCTTTTTGTGTGTAGAATAGTGATGATTTAGAAGCAACACAGGTGGTCCATAAATGGAAAAATTGGAAAAATAAAATACTGTGGATGCATTCAAGGGAAAAGTATAGAGCAGAATGAAGGATTGGACTTCATGAATGCACAGCATCATGGGGAGAACTCCAGTAATAAAAGTAGAAAGCAGAATGAAATATATAGCATAATTCAAAATATGTTAAAGTATATGCATGTAGAAATGATACTTCCTTATTAAAGGATGCATGCATATCTGACATAATATGTATATTAAGTACATTACAGTATGTATCACATGCATACTGTTGTATATAACAGAGCATAGCACAGCACTCTACAGGTTAGTAGTATAATGTAGCATGGTATAGTAACGAGAGGAAGGATGAAAGTTGGTCCTAGTGAAAACAGGCAAAATAAAATAAACAAGGAAAAAATAAAATGGTAAGCCAACATCTTTACACAAACTAATGAAGTAGTGTACTTTGAATTGAGGAGTATGCAAATTCAAATCTATGCACTTGGGGAACTCCAAAGTTTTAGAATAAAAGTGAAATAGGAAAAATGTCATGTCATGCCAAACTGCATTCTATTTCCCTTCCTTTTTTAAAGATTTTATTTATTTATTTGAGAGAGAGAGAATGTGAGAGAAAGAGAGAGAGAGCATGAGCAGGAGGAGACGCAGAGGGAGAAGCAGACTCCCTGCTGAGCAGAGACATGGACACGGGGTTCAGTCCCAGGACTTTGGGATTATGACCTGAGCAGAAGGCAGCCGCTTAGATGGCTGAGCCACCCAGGCGCCCCTTCCCTTTTTCCTATTCAGGGTGATTTTCCACAGACCTTTAAAGATATATTGTATCTTTTAAAAAAAGATATATTGTATCTTTAAATGTCTCTTTGTTCAATTTCTACATTATGGTCTATGGAAACTCGAAGTCAAATTCTAAATGTGAATTTGAATCAACCACTGTGATGGCAAATTTCATGTGTCAGTTTGGCTACATCTTAATGCCCAGTTACTCAAACACTAATCTAGATGTTGTTGTGAAGGTATTTTGTTGATGTGATCAACACTACAACCAGTTGGTTTTAGGTAAAGATTATCCTCAATAATATGGGTGAGCTTCATCCAATCAATCATTTGAAAGACCTCAAGAGCATAACTGAAGTTTCTGTGAGAAAGAAGAAATCCCACCTCTCAACTGCATCCTCTGTTCCTACTGGAGAGTTTCCAGCCTGTTGTTCTGGCCTTTTGATCTCAGATTTACCTAGCCAGACTCCACGATTACATTCACTAATTCCTTGAAAGAAAAAAAAAATCTGTGTACGTGCATGTATGCAATTTTGTTTCTCTGATGGAACCCTAACAGATACAACCTCCAAATGAATGTCAAAGACAAAAATCAAAATTATGAACAAAATGATCAGTGCTTTTAAAACCAATAGTGAATTTGTTTTAAAGTAGGACAAGGGTGCCAGGCTGGCTCAGTCAGTGGAGATGCGACCCTTGATCTCAGGTTCAAGCCCCACTTTGGGTCTGGAGCCTACTTAAAAATAATAATAATAAAGTAGGACAAATCCCAAGAAAACAAGTAGGATCTCTGGACTGTTTTCCTCTCTTATGAATCAACTATTTTGAATTTCTGACATTACTGCAGAAAGGTGGATTTATGTATGAGTCTATATTAAGAGATTTACCTCATTTTACGAATATTCTCTCAATTCATATCTGCGTGGGTTAGTTTATGGGTTCATATATTCACAGATACAAGTGACAGACTAGAAGAGAATTTTGGGTAGATAATTGATAAGCTCAAGCGGGAACAATAACTTGTCATTAACAAAACTTCTCAATTATGTTTATTCAATTATGAACTGCTAACTTTCACATGAAGTATTTAGTAGACATTCAGTAACAACAGCTGATTCGTTTTGGCATGCTGCACGTTCAGATATGCTGAAAACCTTAGTCTTTCTTTGTCATTTCAAAACATTTCAAAACTTTCAGTCAACTACCTCAACAAAACAATCCCCTCTCTACTGCCCCTTGGGGAGATTAAAGCAGCCTGTCAATGGTTTATTCTCTTGAAATGTCAGTTTTGCCGTTTGAATATTCAAGCCACAGTGGAGGATGTCAGAAAAAAGAAAAGCCTCAGCTAACCTTGTTAAAAAAAAAAAAAAAAAAGGCAGATAATTGATCTTAGAATAATGTCAAGGGCGGATGTGCACATTTCATAGAGTTTCCCTTCATGGTTCTCTTCTGTGTTTTCCCCTCTCCGCCTGTGGCTTTGCCTGCCTGTCTGAATAGAGCGGTGGGGCTGTTCTGGGCTGGACTTCTCAGCACTGACTCTGTTGCCTGGGCCTGCGGTGTTTGCATCACCTTGATCCTGGCCTTGGAGGACAGGGCGTCTGTTTCCCTCAGCACTTTCATCTCTCCACAAGCTCTGCCTCTGCTCTTTCAAGTGAAAACGCACCAAGTCTAGCCTGCTTTCCTTGGAGGCCACCCACTGCACCTCTTTCTACCTCTGCCACTTGAACCTTCGATTGTCTTTGACAGAGAAGCAAATGTGTTTGCCCTAAATACCCCACACTCTGAAACAAAATATTTTGAAGGCACATTTATTTTTGAATACGCATGTTTATCATCTCTTCCTTTAAACAGGGCTTGAAATTTGGGCAAAGGGAAAGCTAACACTTGACAATAATTACAACGAAAACACAAATAAGACTTCTTCCCCAGATCATATAGTCTCTGAGAAGGAAACAGTAATGGCGCTTATTATAATGCTCTGTAGTCTTGGACAAATCATTTAACTCTGAGCATCAACAATGAAATGCAAATGATACCGATCTTGCAGAGTAATTTAATGATTATGTGCATAAAGTGCCTGGTACATGGTATTCAATAAACAGTAGCTATTGCTATCATTAACTTTCCCTCCAGGAGGGACAAAAGGACACCATCACCCTTGATTATCTCTTGTCTGTGATCTATGACTGGGTCTCAGGATGGTGAGAGAAGCCTCAGATTCTTTCCCTGCCCATGGGGGTGTTGCCTTTAATAGTAGGGCAGCTTTGTTCCCTGCTACCTGTTTGTGTGTCTTGACCCTAGAATATCAGAGCAAACCGATCATTGCTGTCTTCCCCATGAACCTCATTCAGTTTGGACTTTGATATCATGAAATCATGCGTGTATGCATGCAAATTAGGTAATCCACTTTCTTCTAAAATATGTTGTTGTTTAGTCCAGCCAAAGATTTTAAGCTGATACAGCCGGAGAGGTCAATTTGTAACTGTTTAGTTTCACAGAGTCAGCACCGTATATTTAGAAGCATTTATTTTGAAGTTTTGCCTTTTAGATTTTTTCATGAATCGAAAGACACGTATGTAGTAGAGCTTCAACTGATTTTTTTAAAAAATCCAACTAAAAGTGCTGCCCAAATGGCAAGGAGATCCAGCCAGCAACAGAATTCAGGCATTGGAGGTGAAATAAGGTGGAAACAGATAGCCAGAGCCAGATCCCATATTCAGCTGCCATTCAGACATCTGCTACACAGAGTGTGTCAGTATTAACTGGAGGGACAGAGACAACCAACAAGCAGAGGACTGGACCTCACTCATTCTATAGAGACATCTGCTCTTTAAAAACCCTCTTCCATGACCCCCAGGTTGGAAGGACATTAGCCTGAAAAAGAAAAGGACTTGTTAAGATGATGACAAGCTCGCACCCTATTCCACACACTTCTAGCTAGCCCTCACAAAAGAAAGAGAAGGGCTTTGAATTGGATATGAAATTGGAATTTTAAATGAGTGAACTAATTTCAATGATAAAAAATGACAGAAGAGTTACAATCGGATGTAGATGTCATCAGGTACTTAAAATGCAGCCAGGAAAGGAGATTTGACGTCGTAATTTGAAAGCAATGATTGAAACAAAAATAAAAAGTTTAATGTTCACATTCCCCAAGTAGTTGAGACACCACCATAAGCCAACTGGTTATATAATCATCATTGTTATTCTAATAAACACTATATACTAATATAGTGTTTAATGCTTAAACACAGACCCAAAAACATTAGCCAACTATGATTACATGTATATAAAATAAATAGGCTTCAGATAGAAGGTTTGATTGAAATTTATTAATATTCTGAAAAAAGTTATGTTTGGATGCTAAGGTTTATATGTCATTTCTTCTCTCCACTGATCACATATTTTGCACAGTGGTTATACTTGTTTATAAATTAAAATACAATTTTATAAATAATAGGGATCATTTAAAATTATTTAATCCCATCTCTCACCTGAGTTTTCATCTAACTGCCATGTAGAATAAATGGGTAATATCACCGTGCAAGATCCCCAACAAAGGATGGCACTCATGTAGCTTATTTTGGGAAGCAATTCCAAGGATTTACTCCACAAAAGTGGAGGACTGAGAAGCATGAAACAGGGAAAGTTTGAAGACAAATTCAAGGCTACATGGCTACTGCTGTGGACAGTGGGGGACCAGTTCCACTGGGGACTCTCTAAGGAGCCATGAAATATGGTCCTCAGGACTGGTTTTCTTAGTCATGGAAGCAGACCTGCATCAACCTCCTTCCTCATTGGTTAAGGGTTTCCTCATTCTTCCTGTTTATCTTAGAATGGCAAATGGTTCCTTTAAGATGCCCATGGGGGCCAAGGGCAAGGGCCACAGAGAATTCTCAGGGCAAAAAGTAAGAAATATGCAACCGACCTAAGGCATAGTATTTCAGGTTGCAGCTATACGTAGTGGCCACACAAACCTTGAGTAAAGAGGTGGGTGAGGGAAGATAAGGTGAGACACAAAAAATGTCTCATGTAGGCTAGAATAGCAGCATCTCTGGTTCTCAGTGGATAAATAGATGAGGAGATGGGCGGTTTCCCTAGGGCAAGAGGAAGGACAGAAAAGCCTTGTAGATGGGGCAATCATTGAGTTTCGCAAAATACTGGCTTCAACCTCAATGAATTACTATAGCACAGAATGAAATGCTTTGGCAAAGTCAATGAATATAAAGGAGAGATTTTTCTATTTCCCTTCTTTGGCATCTTACTTACAGGAATAATTTCATTCTGTGTCTGCTTAATGAGTTTTATGACCCTGAGCAAGTGAATAACTTGGCTGGGCTCCAATTTCTTCATTTATAAAATGAGATGATCACTGAGCTCCATTCCGGCTTTAACATTATGATTCTATGAATCTATATCCACACAGTATACTAGAACCTAAAATCCTGCTCTGTTTCCAGAAGTATCTACATCTGTATTATTGCATCTTGCTTTCCTACTGGATTCTCTGCTAGAATTTTTCCAGTCCTGAGAGATCTCACTAGCTGCATTTTGGTTACTTAGGTTCTGTATGCTGAATATAATGGTATGTGAATGACTCTGGAATTTTCTGAAATTTCTATTCTATAAAGAGTGCTGTAATTAAAAAAATAGTCTACATGGATTACATGAAACTCAGGTTGTATGCTTTTGGAAATGGTGGCTTATACCTGCACACTAAATGGTAAATTTCCAGTGTTGCCACTAACATTTAAAAAACCCCGAACTCCTTCCAGTGTCCTCCATGCTATACATAATCTAAAAGAATAACTTTGCTCTCCCATTTCTTTCCACTCTCTGCTCCCTTTGCTACCTCTGACAGCCCTGCCTTGCTCTCTACTCCTTGACCACATGTAGCCATGATCATTTGTGCTCTCCCTACCTGGACCGCTCTGCTCATCTGTCTTTTCTTCTCATTTGTCTCTCAGAGCAAACATCACATCCTCAGAGAAACCTGTTCTGACCATCTAGTCTAAATTCGCCCCAGTCACTCTGTATTACTTGGTTCTATTTTCTTCCCAGAAGTATCACCATCATATAGTTTTGTTTATGTAGTTTATATTTAGTTATATATTTATTTATTGTCCCTAATAAAAGGGAAGCTTCATTCTTCATGGAATCCCTAGTTCCTAGGAGAATATCTAGAAAATAATAAATTCAAGATAAATATTTGTTGGCCAAACACATGATTGCTGAGCGGTACACAGTCAACATTCAAACGAAAAGCATGAACAAAAAAAAAAGAAAAAGAAAAAGAAAAGCATGAACACTGAACTTGAAGCTAGAATTCCTGTTTCAATTCTGTTTCTGGTATGAGATTATATAATCTGAGAATGATAACTAGGCTGTCTATCTCACAGTTTGTTGCTTTATGTTTAGACTTAATGTCTACTTATCTGAAATTTTCTCTCCAAGAATATTCTGGAAGAATGCATTAATTCATTCTTTCATGTTTTATGTTTACAGTTTGAATCCAAGCTTCATCACATTATTAGCTGTGAAAAGGTATGCATGTTACTTAACTTCCTTATTCCTGAGTTTCTTCATATAAAACAATAACAACAGTATCTATTTTAGGTATATATAGAGTCTTTAGGAAGAACCTGACACATACTAACCTTTATGCAGCAGGTGTTGGCTACTATTTCTTTTTCATTCTGTATCAGCATCTTTCCCTGTTAACAGCTGGTTGATCCTAACCATCCTCCGAGGCAGCACACAAATGCTAGGTCTTCCTCGAAGCCCTTCTTTATAGCCCCATTTCCCTTTTCCTTCCCTAGCACAATTCACAAAACGTTAGTAATTCCTTTCACTCTATTCACTTAGTAAACACTTCAACACTTGGTTTGTTTATTATCTGGTTTTATAACACACACTAAAGAATCATCATGAATTTTTCTCATACCTTCTTGGAGCCACTCCATTTGTGGGTAGATTTATTTTTCTCCAAATAAGTGGAATTAATTCTCACTGTCTCAATTCATTTAAAATATTTACTTAAACCATTTGATTAAAACAATCTTCTTTGTCATGATCATTGGTCATCCTGAATAGAGGAGAAAATAGCACATCTATCTTTTCAAGCCAACTGACCTTTCATTTCAAGTGACTTCAAACAAGGTTCATGTTTATTGTACCATAATTTATTTATTTATAATCCAAAAGACATTTTGAGGGTAAAAGCTATTGAATTTGATGAAAATATCTGTACACCCAATCCCAAATGATGTTATCTGCTGTTTTTTCAGAAGATTTATAACTTTAAAAGTACAATAAATTTAATGACTTCCAGGAGAATTCTAATAAATTTAAAATAGTTCATACCCCAAAATGAAGCACTGAGCCAAAATTATAACAAATTATGGTTTACATCTACTTTTCCAATGATAGAAGTGTTAATTTCTTACTAAGAACTTCATATGCTTCATTTTCTAATAATAGAAATACAGATGAAACTTCAAAGAAATTCTCCTAAATATATTTAGAAGTTGAACAAACAATTTCTTGATTTATTTCTTGTCTGTCATCTTTTCTGTTTCCCATAATAAATGATCTAAATCTTTTTTTTAAAGATTTTATTTTTAAGTAATCTCTACACCCAACATGGGGTTCAAACTTAACAACCCGGAGATCAAGAGTTCCATGGTCTACTGACTGAGCTGGCCAGGTGCCCCAAAGGATCTAAATCTTTATCACTCGCCCCAAGTCCCCAGGGACATTCATCTGCAGATAAAATAGAACCATCAGATATGAACATTTTGATTTCCCTTTGCCTCCAGACACAAAGATCTCTGTATTCGCTTATATTTACTTCCTTTCCTTGTGTGGAAGATAAAAAAAAAGTATCCCAATTTCAAACTCACAGCCTTCTCCAACTTAGCTTGGTGGAGGAAAAAGAATATTAGATATACCTGCTTTAGATATACCTGAGTATGATTCCTAGTTCCATCACTTATTAACCATGAGGGTTATTAAATTTGTCTGAATCTCTTTTTTTCTCAATTGTAAAGTGGAGGTAATAAGCACTACCTTCTAGAGTGATGGTTACACACATTATAAATCCTATAATATGTGTCAAGCAATTAGCAATGTACAGGCCTTAATAAATTTTGATTTTCTTCCTCTGCTTTTTCTCTCTTAAATTCAGAATTCTCCAAGACCTCATGTCTTTGTCTCTTAGTCGCTGCTCAATGAGGACAGTTCCTTTCGTTCTCATTTCTAACATCTTTGGTCTCTCATTTACCTATTTTTATCTTGTCCTTACTCAAATCACACCCTTACCTCCTCTATCCTAAACTTAACCCTTCTTTCCTTACTACCTTTCTTCTTCTCCTAACCACGTGGCTCAAAAATTTTCTCCCATCCTTATTTCCTTAGCTTTCCATGCATCCTTCTAGCAACAATAAGCTGACTCAAACTCCAACCATGTTACTGAAACTTCTGCTTGCAAGATAAACAGTGACCAGTTGCCAATTTCAGCATTTCCACAGACCCCATCCTACTTCTCCATCCTCCTGGTAAGTTGACCTGAGATGATATGAGACTATTTTCTCCTTCTAACGTGTTGAGTTTCAGTCTCCTTCATTGGCTGCCCTACTTTTAGCTCCCTCCGCATACCAGTATGTTCCAGCAACGCTTCTTTGTCTCATGTGCATTTTATTTTATTTTTTTTTAGGATTTTATTTATTTGTTTGAGAGAGAGAGAGAGCACAGGTGGGGGGAGGGAGAGGGACAAGCAGACTCTGCACTGAACATGGAGCCCTACGACCCTGAAATCATGACCTGAGTCAAAATCAAGGGTCATTTGCCCAACCCACTGAGCCACGCAGGCACCCCATGTACTCTATTTTAACAGAGCAGTATTATAAGTTCCCACTTACAGTGGTTTACCTTGTTTCCAATATAAGAGAATAATTTCCTTTCTGCTGCTGTCTCCCCATCAAACTCTCTTGCCAAGCATATCAACTGGCAAATATGCATTTCAACCAAAATATCTTGCATGACACTGGAATGAACATCTAGAATCATCATCTCTCTTACACCCTCAAATCTATTGCTAATGGTTTTCTATATGTTGCTTATTGGAATAAATAGCCCTCGAAGGTCCAAAATAGAGGCAAATGAAACTTTCTAGATTTTTCTCTGTACCTCATTAACACTGTCCAAATGCCCAAACAGTGAATTCTATATCATACATATAATTCCATTGATTCTACTTTTTTTCCACTGCTTAAATTTAGGGCCTCAGGATTTTTCACCAATGCTATTATGATATTTCCCTATTGGTCTCTTTAATCACTAATTTCTCCCTTTTATCGATCATGGTCCAAAATGTTACCAAAGCTGTTAACATGCTAAAACTTACCACTTTTAAAAATATTTTATACATTGTAATAATTCTAAGGTCTTCAATGGCCTAATATATATTTAATTATAGTCCCAAGAGGATGAGAGAGGGCAGGAAAAAAATTGATGAGGTCTATAGCTCTTTCATGAGAACCTCAAAATATGAACACTTCTAAGAATCTCAACAACCTCCTAACCGTCCTTCCAAAAAATAAAGGAAACTATAGTTGCTTTAAAAAATTACTTAAAAGAGGGACGCCTGGGTGGCTCAGTTGGTTAAGCATCTGCTTTCAGCTCAGGTCATGATCCCACGGTCCCGGGATCGAGTCCCACATCGGGCTCTCTGCTCAGCAGGGAGTTTCCTTCTCTCTCGGCCCTTCACTCCACTTGTGCTCTCTCTCTCTCTCTGATAAATAAATAAATAAAATATTTTTTAAAAAATTACTTAAGAGAAGTGATGAAGAGTAAATCTTAATATCAGCTAGAAAAAAAGTCAAATTACACACAATGGAACAAAGATATGAATGATAGCAGATTTCTCATTGGAAACAGGGTAAACTAGACGACAATAAAGCAAAATCTTAAAAGCACTTAAAAAAAAATCCACCGATCAGCATTCTAAATTCAATAAAAATTAACATTCAAAAGCAAAGGCAAAATAAAGACTCTTTTAGACCAAGAAGAGCTAAAAGAACTCACCATCAGCAGACTTGCACCATAAAATATACTGAAGCAAGCCATTCAGGAGAAAGGAAAATGACAGAAGCTAGAAATTTGAACCAAGAAATGAAGAGCACAGGCAATGGTAACTGCATGGGTAAATGCAAAAAACTTTTTTCTTACTAATTAGATCTCTTTAAATGGTAATTGATTATTTAAGGCAAAAATAATAATCTACTATGGGATTTGTAACATTTGTCAGTAGTAAAATGTAGAGCAAAAAAAAAAAAGACAAAGGACAAGATGAGATAAATAGAAACATATTCTTATAACCTTATATATAATACTGTATATAATATATATGTATATATATGTACATATTATATATATGTGTGTACATATATATTTCTTATATTATAAAGTGGTGGTATAATATCAGTAGACTGTGGCAAGCTAAAGATGTACACTAAAAATCCTAAAAGAACCTCTAGTATCACACAATAAAGAATTATAGTTCAAAAGCCAAGAGAGTGCAAAAATAGAACCATTAAAAAATACTCAGTGACTTCAAAAGATATCAAAAAAAAAAAGAAAAATTGAACAAAGAACACATAGGACAAAATAGGAAACAGATATCAACAGTCACATGAAATGTAAAGCTGGTCTACACATTGCAATTAAAAAAGAGGCTTTCAGATTGGATAAAAAATAAGACCCAACTTTCTGCCAACAAATAACTCATATGTTACCAACCAGTAATCCAACTTTAAGTATAAAAACACAAAGAGTTAAAAGTAAAAGATGGAAAAATAGAGAGCACACTAACACTAATCCAAAGTAAGCTAAGTTACAGTTGCTATAGCCAGACAAAATATCTTTCAGAGCAAAGAATATTACTAGGGATAAAAAAAGGTCATTTCAAAAATGATAAAGAGGTCAATGCATCAAGAGAACATAAAAAGCCTAAATGTTTGTGTGCTTAATAATAGAACTTCAAAATTCATGAGGCAAAAACTCATGATAGATCTGAAAAAAGAAATAGAAAAATCCATAATTAGAGTTGGATACCTCAATCACCCTCCCTCGATAACTGACAGAACATATAGACAGTAAATCAAAAAGATATAGAAGCATTAACCAACTCTATCAACTAGCTTGACTGCTCCACACAACAATGTAGAATACATATCTCTTCAAGTACACATGGAACCCTTAAGAAAATGTTCCATAAAAGAAATGCCAACAAATCTAAAGGATTTCAAGCCATACAAAATGTGTTCTCTGATCACAGTAGAATTAAACTAAAAATAAATCACATCTGATAAAGGAATATATCCAGAATACATAATGGACCCTCAAAACCCACCAATAATAAAGCAGACAACCCAGTTAAAATAATGGCAAAAGATTTTACCAAAGAAGATGTATGGAAGACAAATAGGCACCTGAAAAGCTGTTAAACAGCATTAGTTATTAAGGAAATGCAAATTAAAACCATAATGAGATACCACTAAATATGTATGTGAACAGCTCACATTAAGTGACTGGTTATACCAAATGTTGACAAGGATGTGGAGCAAAATTGAGCTGCTGATGGAAATGTGAAGTAGTACAATTACTTTGGGCAATAGGTTGGCAGTTTCCTAATATTGTAAATAGACACCATGTGCCCCAACCTTCCCTCTCCCAGGTATGCCCGAGAGAAATGAAAGCATATAACAATACATTTGTAAATGAATGGTGTTTTTTTTTTTTTAAGATTCTATTTTTTTAAGTAATCTCTACACCCAACATGGGGCTCAAACCTACAACTCCAAGATCAAGAGTTGCATGCTCTACAGACTGAGCCAAACAGGGGCCCCTGTACATGAATGTTTATAATGGCTTTATAATAGCTCAAAACTGGAAACAACCCATATGTCCACCCACAGTTGAATCAATAAACAAATTGTGGTATATGTACACATTGTAATACTACTTAGCAATAAAAAGGATGAACTATGGATATGTTAAAAAACATGGATGAATCTCAACCTAATTATGTTGAATGAAAGAAGCCAAATCAAAAAGTACTTTATGATCCCTTTTATAGAATATTCCTAAAATTGCATGTAAATCAATAGTGACAGAAGCAAATCAGTGGGGATGTGGGCATTGCAGGAAGGAAGAACTACAAAAGGGGCTTGAGGAAATTTTTGGTGATGATGAATATATTCATTATCTTTATTACAGTGATGGTCTCATCAGTGTCTACATATGTCATAATATATCAGATTGTCTACTCTAAATATGTCTAGTTCATTGTGCATTAATTAAACCCCTGTAAGAAAACTAATTCAATGTTCAAGTTCTCCAGCATATTATGAAAAGTGCTCTTATGTGCATAGCTTTAATTCCTACCTCCCATATGCGTGCATCCTATCCAGCAATCACACTACAACACTACTTACTGAGCTCGAAGACCATTCTCATGCCACCATGCCTTAATATCTAGGCTTTCTTTCTAGAGCAGACTTTATCCCTTCACTGAAAAATACCTAAATATCCTTCAAAATACAATTCAAATGCCCTTGACACCACAGTGCAATCAAAACCACAAAAACAAGGAAATAGTATTTGTTGGGTGTGTCTTACTCAGTTTACTTACAGTGAGTGACAAAATCTTAATGTCAAAAACCAGAAGAAGTCCAACCAATCAATAACCAAACCTCAAGGGTTCTTTACTCTGGAATTTATAAACACAAGAAAAATATTAGTTGAGAATGACTAATCAAACACTAGGAGGGAATGGTCATAGCTTACTAAAGAATTACATTAGGCATACTTAAACTATGGAAAATAGATACATTGTATTGAGTGATTATTTTACCCTGGACACTACAGATGTATTATTTCATTTAATGCAGAAAAGTTATTTTAGTTAATTGTCCCAAGCTTTTTTCTCTTCTCTTACAAATATGGTAGAAGGAACTCTTTTTAGTATATGGACAGCTAAACTGATTTCACAGAGTTTTACATTTCTGTTCGAAGTCCAGATCCTCAAACAAATCTTGCATCAGCTGCATTCACACTGTTTCAGACATCCCTGTTCTCTAGTTGACCATGCATGCGTCTATATAATGCCAATCTTTCCAACGCTTCTTCTGCCATTGCCTCGTGTCAGGTGTTTCCAAGATGATGTTTGTCTCTGTTTACCTGAAACAGCTTCAGGAGCACCCAAAACAGTATTAATAAGAGTGGGAGGTCAGCCCTAGCTATCACAGGAAAGGAACATCTTCCAGACCAACTCTCACTAAGATAAGGCTCCTCCACTGAAAGAAATAATTTATTCTTGGTCACTTACTGCATTAATATCTTCAAATATTTGCCTTAGCTCTTAACAGTTTTTCATATCAACACTTGTGTGTTTATATCACATTTTCCCTGTACTCTTTCCCTCCACCCTCTGTCAGAGTGTTACCTACTCCCCCTCTGTACTTTCTGGCACTTTGCCTATAGCTGTTATAAAACCTGGCCTGTTGGAGTGTGCTAGACTCTGAATTACTCCCAGGGAAAGGCCATGTCCTATTTCTTCTGTATGATAAAGCCAACGGTGATTGCTCAGTCTTCAGCTTATGAGAACCCTTAACAGCATTTGGCACAGTTGATTCTCCTTCCGTGAAGCCCTTGTTTCGTTTGGCTGTCAAGTCACCACACTCTTATCTTAGCCTTCCGCCCCGGCTTCTCTCTTTCTGGTCAAAGTAAGTGGCTCCCAAAGGAGTTATGCAGCACCTAGTTGTGCTGTTGGCTATGGGAGCCCTGTTCCCAGGACCAATCCTTTGAGCATTTATATCCTATTTACTTTAATTCTTTTCACTATCCTCTTCAGTTCTGTGGCTTTAAAAACCATCTGTATGTTGACAACCCCTGCATTTATATCTCCAGCTCCAGACATCTCCATGAACCCCGACGTCTTATATCTATCTGCCTATTTGACATTTCCACTTGTATATCTAATAGACACCCAAGTCCCAGCCTGTCCTAAAGTGATCCCCGAGTTTTCCCTGCTCTCAAATCCTTTCTTAACACAGACTTTCACATTCAGTGGGAACAATTCCATCTCTCCTATTGCTCAGGCTAAAACCCCTGGCATCGGGGCGCCTGGCTGGCTCAGTTGGTGGAGCTTGCGACTCTTGATCTTGGGGTCGTGAGTTCAAGACCCACACTGGGCATGGAGCCTACTTAAAAAATAATAAAATAAAATAAAATAAAATCCCTAGAGTCATTTCTGACTCCGCTCATTCATCTCCTACCCAAAATGGCCCATTAACCAATTCTTTTACCTCTATGTTCAGTATCTATTCAGAACCCACACACTTCACACATGTTCTACTGCTACCGTGTTGGCCCAAACCACCATCACCTCCTACCTGGCTTGTTCTAGCAGCTTCCAAGTCTGTTTCCCAACAGATACCCTCACTCTCTTCAGCCTGTTCTCAACACAACAGCTACAGAAACCCTGCTGCTCAAACCCACCCATGGCTTCACATCTCATCACAGTAAAAGGCAAACTTAATGCCATGGGCTACAGGGTTTCTTAGGATTCGTCACCCCACCATCAGCCCATTATGCCTGCTCCTCCTTCCCTCGCTCACTCGGATCCACAATGGTTTCTTCGCTGTTGTTCAAATACCTCAGGCAAACTTCTTTGTATTTGTACTGACTGTTCCTTTGCTTAAAACACTCTTCTCCCAAATATCCACATGGCTCATTCTCTCACTTCTCTCAGGTTTTGACTCAAATTTTAGCTTCCCTAGAGCAGCCCCCTTAATCCTCTCAAGAAGGTGAAATTTCTGTGACCACCTCTCTCTCCCTTCCTGCTTTATTTCTTTCCATAAAACCTACCATCCATGTAGTCTATTATATGCTTTAGTTATTTAGTTAATTGATTGTCTCTGCTCACTAGAATATAAAACCCAGAAGGCAGGGACTTTGTCTGCTTTTCTCACCACTGTTTTCCCAGCGCTTAGTGTCCGATACACAGAAGACACTCAAAAAGTATGTGCAGAAATTGCAAAAGTAAGAAACAAGTGAACAAGTGAATGAAAAGACAAATGAATGAATATTTCCCATGACCTAACCTTATTTCTATAATAGATAAACAACATGGCCAACATTTAGTGAAGCTAAAAGGAGAGCTTGGGCAGATAGGACAAAATTAAAATGGGAAAAAGGACAGTGAAGACAAATGGAGAAAGACATGAGCACTGTACAATATTACTTTCTTTTCTGGTCTTCACATTCGATTTAGGAAAAAAAGAATTGTTTTGGACAGCTTGTGGTGCTCTTTATTTTAGCACAGGCATTGAATTTTCCTTTTCAAGTTTCCTACCACCTACTTTCTTTATGTTTGTAAATAATGATGATCCGCCTACTCAGTTGGCTTCTGTCAGCTGTCCTGACCTTTGTTCCAATCTTACTTTGCTGTTTGACCTACCCTACCATGCTGAGAAGGCATTTAGATTTAAAACTACTAAGTAAATCAAAAAGGATATGTCAGTTCCTTTCAGGAGAAACTGTATTTTGGTTCTCGGGGAATAAAAGTAAAAAACTGTTTAAATGTTAGTGGAAACGTAACTGTCGTCCATGTACATATTTCTTCTCTTTACTTTTATATATAATCCTATGTCAGCCAAGGTAGGTCAGGAACATTTCCAAATATTTTCCCTCACTTCACAAAAGTCAGTTTTTTTTTTAAATGTATCACAATCACATACTGATTATTTCTTTAATATTTTATTTATTTATTTGTCAGAGAAAGAGAGCACAAGCAGGGGAAGCGGCAGGCAGAGGGAGAAGCAGGCTAACTGCTGAGTAGGGAGCCCCATGTGGGACTCGATCCCAGGACCCTGGGATCATGACCTGAGCCGAAGGCAGACGCTTAACCGACTGAGCCACCCAGGGATCCCTCACAAAACTCAGTTTATCAGGGTTCTAACAGAACAAAACTGAAGATGACTTCATCTGTGCCATTCACTGGTTGGTACAGACTCATACTCTCAATACAATGCCCATTCCATTTTGGGAGGCATATTGTATGCAAAACTCTGGCTTTTTTCTGTAGCTAGGTGGACACTGTAATTTCCGTAATCAGCGGTGTCCCATTTGGTGACAGTTTGAAGACACTGTCAAAGCACTAAGGGCAATTACTAGTCAATCAGTATTATTTATTGAGCAGAGCCCGTGCCTCCACGAAGGGAATGATCCAGCCGAATTCTGACACACATGTGAGGTTATAGTATCCAGACTCACAGGCGTGTTACTGTAACCCACATACACACAGACATAGAACAGGTTGCCTTTCAACAGCCACTGAGACAGCAAGTCTCTTTTTGCCCAGAGTCTGGACCCCTAGACAAAACCAATCAAGTTAGGAAAGAACCAGAAGGGAAACAGCTACTTCAGTGTGTTTTCAGCTAACACAGGGATCAGAAGACAATTTATGCTCCTGCGAAGCCAGAGGGCAGTGTGTAAACCAGCCCTCCCTCCCACCCATGTTCAAAGTCATTCACAGGTGATGCAGCCTAGAATGCAAATTTTAAACAAGGTTTAGCAGAGTCAAAGGAAGCTTCAAAGAGGCTGCATTTAAGTTCTCACAAAGGGAAAGATGAAGACAGTCTGTCTTGCAGAAACAATTAGGCTGCACAGACTGAAGAAGGGGTTTCCCTTGAGGCAGCAAGCTGAGGAATTAGGCTTCCTGACAGTCCCCGGTCATGACCCAAGAGTCAGAGGATTCTACAGGGCATGGAACTCTGCCTATATTCTCGTTCTGGCTCCATTTTCTAGTAACAAATTTGAGGAGAGCAGCTGGGTGACCTGGATGTGGCTGCCTCAGAAATAAGCACCCAGCACCAGTACCCAGGAGGCTTCTTGTCTCTCTAGTTCTGAGCCTGCATCTCTCTGAATTGCAGGATATGCCCTGTTGGCTCTCGGATCATTTCCTGACAGCCTCCCGCCTGCTCTGCATCTCAGGAAACTATTTTCCATGCTCCCTTGTCCTCTGGTGTCTGGGGCATTTGAGACCATGGGAAGCAGGGCTGAAGGAAGGGAGAAGCCCACGTATTGTGTGTCACTCCTCCTCAGGCTCCCGGCATCCCCACAGTAGCTTTAGCTCCCACTGGAAGGGACCTCCCTTTATGCCACAGTTCCAAGCTGGGAGCCAACAGCCTGTTTTCTGCTCTTGTCCCTGTCCTTTAGCTTCTGAGCTCTGTTAACCCTTCCTTCTTCTTGTTCCTCCCCTCCCAGGCCGATAGTGGCTTCATGCTGTAGCTAAGTTTAGGATGCCTTGCTGTCTCTCTTTATCTTGTCAGGCCACTCTTCACCTGTGGACCAATTTCTTGTATTAAATTATTTTATTCAGAAGGAGCTAGTGTTGCTTCTGTTTTGCTGGTGAACATTGATTCACAGGTTGTCAGTCGAGTTGAATCTTTCCACCTCCTTCTTGGCTGGTATTGCTAAGGTAAAGAAGAGGACAATATTAAATAGATCACCAGTTGTTTTCTCAATCCAGCAAGTATAGCCCTGATGGGTCTTTTAATTATATATATATAATATCTTAATGTTATTAATATTATATATACAATTAATAACATAAGATTATATATACGTGTGTGTGTGTGTTTCCACCCACATTTCTGATGCTCTGGCATCTGAGGCCTCACTGACTGGTAAGAGACTGCCCCTTCCAGGGCCAGCCAGTTCTCACAGATAGCGAATAATTCCTCTGTTGAGCGTGCCTTTCATATGCAAACCAATCTAAAGCCCACACAGGCCAACCACCTCCTTTCTAGAACTCTCACACTGTTAGCTACTATCCACTTGCCCTAATTATCCCATGCCCAGGTATCAGACAAGGTGGGCCCATCTACATTCCAGAGCCCATGGAAACTATTCCAACTAGCCAACCCTAAGCCTACCTACCCTGCCTCACCCATTCCTTCTCACAGAAACCATGATAAAGGCTTTTGCTCAAATTTTTCTCTTACTCCTCCTGCCTCCTGACTGACCCTGGTGCTTCCCCATGTGGTCCTGCATGGCCTGCCATTATTCCTGCTTCTAGGGAGGGATCTTTGAGTATAAAAATGTCTTTCTTCATGACAGTTATTTCTTTGTGTGTGTGTCTTGCCATACCTGATTAAAACAAATCCTGGTACATTTTTAACAATACAATATAATCTGTGGTTTCTGTAGCTCCGTCTCCCCTCCCCCCATCTTTTCTTCTTCAACATCTTCTTAAGGTATTCCATAGGGCAGTCGGTTGGGAGGAGAGATGACAGGGAATGTTAACATGAAGCTACTCTTAGCTGGATGCAAAACAAAGTCTATACACATCCCTGGTTAATCTTAGCCCATCTTCCTCAATGGTCATTCTTTTTTTTTTTTTTTTAAGATTTTTATTTATTTATTTGACAGAGAGACAGCGAGAGAGGGAACACAAGCAAGGGGAGTGGGAGAGGGAGAAGCAGGCTCTCCACCGAGCAAGGAGCCCGATGCGGGGCTCGATCCCAGGACCCTAGGATCATGACCTGAGCCAAAGGCAGACGCTTAAGGACTGAGCCACCCAGGCGCCCCTCTAAAATGTTTTTATATTTTAATAGGGCATGTATTAACATCTTTTGGCAGTATGGTTATGCAGAAGCCAGTTTATAAAATATCAGATGATAGCACTATCTCTGAAGGACCTTGTATAAATTTGCACTATGACATTAATTTATTAGAACTCTCTAATAGACTGTCCAGTGTTGGCATGAATAACACCATGTCTGTCATATTAGAAGATGAGATGAGCAAGTTTTGGTAAAAAAGAATAGACAGGCCTGAGGTAAGGTAGTACTGTGAGACAGCAGAGCACTGGACTAATTAAGACATTCTCAGAACTTGAGGAGAATTCCAGGTGTCTGCAGGGAGGTAGTGACATAGCAAAGGAATGAAAGATTTGAACAAGACTGTTGTTAAGTTAAACATAATTTTTTTTAAAACGAGTTTTGTAAGTTAATAAAAGAAACACTTCAATATATACACAATTCCATAAAAATATAAGATTACTAAGAAAAAAGCTTTGAAACTTTAAAAAAAAACCTCTTTTCCTTTTCCATATAAACAATTTTATTTCCTTTCACAAATGATGAGGTTATAACTAATCCAATTTACAAAGAGAGAAACCTAGTTTCAAAAGATAATTGAATCTGTGCTATTATATACACAGAACTAGTCCTTGTTTTTCTTGTAGGTATGATTAGAAATAGGAAAATGAGGAAATAAAATTGAATTTTAGCTAAGGCATATATGAAAAGTTTAGTTATAAATATTTTGTATATTCCAGTTTTAAGCTGCAGTGAATACTTCTTAAACTCATGGAAAGTTGTTTTAGACCGGGGTCTACAGCATCCTGACAAAAATCAAAGCAGAGGTACAATTTCTTAGAAAACGCAGTTTTTAGGGGTGCCTGGCTGGCTCAGTTGGTGGAGACTCTTGATGTCAGTGTTGTGGGTTCCAGTCCCATGTTGGGTGTAAAGATTACTTAAATTTTTTTTTTTTAATCTTTTAAAAAAAGATTTAGTTTTTAATTGTCCCTTCTCAAAACTGGAATAATCATCAAAACTTTCCAGGGCACCTGTCTGGCTGTTGATAGAGCATGCAACTCTTGATCTCACGGTTGTGAGTTCAAGCCCCACATTGGGTGTACAGATTACTTAAAAATAAAATCTTTAGGGGTGTCTGGATGGCTCAGTTGGTTGAGCATCCAACTCTTCATTTCAGCTCAGATCATGATCTTAAAGTCATGAGATGGAGCCCCATGTCAGGCTTGCACTGCTTGGGAGACTCTCCCTCTCCCTCTGCCCCTCCTTCCCCCACCTACCTCCCCCCCTACCCCCCCCCCCGCCATGCATGCATTCTTTCTCACTCATTAAATAAGTAAATAGATAAAATCTTTTTTAAAAAAACTTTCAATAAATTTCATTTATATTGACAAAAAAATACTACACTTTTAAGTAGTGCCTTTTAGCTTCTTCAAACAAACACAAAGTTAGAATATATGTAAACAGTAAATTACTCATTTCAAGTAATGTTATGAAAAAAATAGAAAATGCTATTTAATAATGTATCTCTTCTCATAAAAAAAGTATATCACAGATATTTCAAGACAATATCGTATTATGTGAAATTTGTTTCTTTTTTATGGCTTTCATATATGACTTTTTAAAATGTTCATCACCTGGGGTTAAAGAATGGCACATTGGCTACATAAAAGTTTTACAACATTTTGAGTGTACATATTGAAAGTTTAGATTACATTGTAACATCTAAAGAACCAATATCACCCAGCCAGCAAGACTCAAAGAATGAAGCATGAAAATATGGGTATTTTAATTTTTAAAATTTTGTATGAAAGAGGATCTGCTGTTTTCTCAAAATCTGATGATACTATTACCAAACTGCAGATGATTTCTTCTAGATCCTTCTGGGAGTATCTATCTACCCAGCATCTGCTCTTATGCCCAGCTTCCCCCTCAGTGTCACAGTTTGTGCTGAAGTATAACATACTTTCTGTCACTTAGCAAAGTATTCTTGCTCACAAGCTCAGATCCTGGGATTTCCGAGGCTTCTCTTCAAACTTGAGAATGTGTCAGAATGTAGCACCGCCCTGCTAACCCTTCCGCGTTTTCCATCTCAACATACACATAGACAGAGAGGAAATACAAACCTCAAAGTGTACAGTTTTGGGGGGAACTCTGTGTTGTGCAAGCACATGGGTCTTCAGGCATTGTGTGAGATGCTGATATCAGCCTCTGGGTGTTTATTCTCCCTTTCTTCCTGTCCAAAAGGCTCCCACTTGTTCAGGCTTACAACACGCTCAGATAAAAAGTTTCAATGTATAGGCCCTTTTGCAATTAGAGATAACTGAATGTAGCTAATGACAGGTATATAAATGACACTGAGTGGGGCTTTGGGGAAATTTCTTTTAAATCGGGGAGATTCAGCAGACATGTGCCCTTTGGCCTTTTGATTTCTTCATCCTGCCTGAAACCCAGTGCAACCCTGGAGGCCAATGGGACGTGGCAAGTACAACATGTGAAGGATGGCTGGATGATAGGCTGAATACCAAGCAGAGTCCTGGGGCCACAACACCTGGGCAGTCCTGGGCAGCCTACTCTGGACTACTTGATATATTGAAAAAACAAACAAAAAACCCCCTCTCTTTTCAAAGAGATTTTTCTTTTGGTTTTCTATTACTTGTAGCTAAACACAGTCCTAACTACTACAATGAGCACAGTCTATCCTAGTGAATTTTATAATGCCAACAAGTGGCCATAGTATTTGAGCCAGATAAGTATGAGTTTTTCTAAATTCTAACAGGATGAAATGCTAGACTTTATCCCCATTTTAAATCTCTGTCTTGTGGATAAACTAACAAGCAGCACAATCATCAGGACTATAGCCATTAAAAGTTAGAAAGAAAAGACAGCTAAAATTTGAAAATGTATTTGTATTGGGTAATGTTTAAGAGCTTGAAATTTAGTGGTTAATAAATTGTATAACACATTAATTAAAATGGATTAGTCTAAAATAACAAAATATGTGACATTTGAACTATTAACAATAAACACAATTTAAATTTTAAAAGCACTATTAAATTTAAATTTAAAATATTATACTTTAAAACTAGAAAGCTAATAATCAAATAGACATCACTTGAATGTGAAATTTAAGGAGGAAATGAGCAAATATGGGGTTGTAAAAACAAAGTGCTCGTGTAGAATCCATGAGACCAAACTCTCAACTGTATCCACTCTGACCACAATAAATAGATAGAAGATAGGTGGATAGATACATGGATAGGTGGATAGATAGAATATGGCATTCCTCAGGGCACCTGGGTGGTAAAATTCTTGGTTTCGGCTCAGATCCTGATCTCATGGTCATGAGATGGAGTCCTGCATCAGGCTCCATGATGAGCATGGAGTCTGCTTGGGGATTCTCTCTCTCCCTCTCCCTTCTGCCCTTCCCCCTCAAATAAATAAATAAATCTTAAAAAAAAAAAAAAGGCAATAACAGAATATGGCAGTCCTGTGATGTAAACTCCTTGTGCGGCCTTCATGACTATCAGAGTAGCAACCCCAGCATCTTTCCCCAGGTCTAACTTTCCACTTAGCCATCCCCAAACTCTATACTCAGATCAACACAGAGTCAGGGAAAAAAAGGCCACGGATAGAAGGAGAGTGTCCATGATGGAAAGGGGTCACCTCACTGTACTTCTGCTCTGTGCACTGAGTACAAAATGACTGTGCAGGAAAAGAAAACGTGGGAAATGTAGTGTGTGTGCACGTGCAATAATCAGAATGGCCTTACTTATCATTTAGGTTGTGTAAAACATTAGATGACGGCTTTGCTTTAATAAACACATATTTGAAGAGGGCTTGAGATCATTTACACTACAGAAGAGTTTTTACTTATACAGTGTTGATTTG
Source organism: Leptonychotes weddellii (assembly GCF_054177405.1). Classification (NCBI taxonomy): domain Eukaryota; kingdom Metazoa; phylum Chordata; class Mammalia; order Carnivora; family Phocidae; genus Leptonychotes; species Leptonychotes weddellii. The sequence continues at coordinate 68,679,481 of NC_138374.1, forward strand.
GAATTAACAGGAATTTTCCATTCTCCCTGAAAAAATATTAATACGGGCCTAGTCACCTGAAGCAGGGGGATCTTCTGATCTCACCTGTTTATACTTTTCACTCATTATGTTCACTGTGTATTTTTTTTCCACTATGTATTTTTATGAGAGAGCAGAAAACCGAACAATACATAGTTGTATAAAGAAAAGTAAGATAAATAGCTGGAAACTGAGTAAAGGCAAGTGGTTGCTCCTTGCCCCAAACCCCCAAACTCTGTGGAATTAGGTGTGGGATAAATAACTGTAAAATATGAGTTAAAAATGTAAAAATATTGACTTTCCTGAATGTACTTCATAAGTGTTTGTGTATAAGCAACCACTTGGCATTAAAAATTAAGAACTGAAATTTTAGTCAAAGTATTATGAATATGGTTTACTCAAGAAAGACTCAGAGATATCCATCAGTGGGCATCTATTCAAACAAAAGGCTTTGTTCCTACATGAAAACATGGGGTAGGGGGATGAAGGTGTGCTGATAGGTTTTAAGTTATAAAAAGGTGTTACGCTATTGGGTCAGACTATTACTTACCCACCTCTGAACTATGAATCAGTATATTATGCTTATCTTATAGAAGAGGGGAGACTCAGAAAGGAAAACAACTTGGTCAAGATCACATACTGAGTTCAGATTTGAACAAAATCTGCTTGAATCCTAAACTACTGTAGGCAACTACTGAATTCCTTCCTTAGAGGACAACTATGATATATTAATATCACTGAGAGTGGTTAAATTGGCAAACACATAAACATAAGTAGAAAACATATATATCCCTCAAGCAAACCACATTGATTTTTTGTTTTACTTGCTACGACTCAAACAAGAAAAAAACCCAGCATTTTAGGATTGATATTTGTTACCAACAAACTTATAATGATTTTGAATTGGAGTACATTTACTTGGATCTTGGAGGATAAGGTAGTTACTAAATTCATAGAGTTGTTAAGTAACAGATTAAATCAACCCACCTCAATGATTCTAAAAAATGGATAAATGCCACCAAGTTTTAAATAGAAAATGTTCAATACCATACGGTACTCATTTCTTGCTTCTTGAGTTACATCAGGATTGGAAACATTAACTTTTCAACTATGAAACTGTCCTCCTTCCTTTAGCCTTCTTATGATATGGCATTTCCTTTACCTTAGTCTTCTCCTTGTGTAAGTATGTATGTATTCAGAAAAGAAATATGAATCTCTCTATGCAGCTCATAGAAATTGTAGCTTAACCCTAGAAAGATGTTAAGACCGAATGGTAAAAAGTAATTTAATCATCTTGGCGGTATAAATGATTTTGTTTGTAGCATTCAAAATATAGAAGAAATTATTATTACTATTATTTTAGAAATTATTATTATATTAGATTAAAAATAATGCTTTCTTCAAGCTGGACTTTTTTGCTTATTTTTGTTATATGTATAATCTTGGGTTGAAAAGATCCAGACCATTAAATTCCTATCAATCTTCTTTTAAACTTAGAAATATTCCAACACTGACATAAGAGCAATGTCTCTTTAATTAAGCAGTCTCTAACGAATTCTATGCCTATTTAGGGAGGCATATTCATACTGCTTCCTTGAAAAGTCCTGAACCTCACAAAGGTATGCCTCATTTGAGAAAACATCATGTTGAAAAACCACCACATAAGGAAAAAAAGATAATATGTATATCCACTCTGGTACAGTCCAAGCAGCCTCTTACTTGTATACAAATCTGAAGTTCATGACAAATCAATAGCGGCAAACACCTTTGATGTGCTCTCAGCCCTGCAGACCTTACTTAAACAGATGAACAATTACTATATTTACAGTAAAGAACAAAGAACCAAAAGAAGTGTAGAAGCCAGTTGCTTTTAACTTGTACCTTTGGCTTTTAAAGAATGCTTATCCCAGAAAAGACTTCATCTCCAAGAATATGCACCTTTGTTTGCATTACATTTCTTAACTTTTTAGAAGAAAAAGACTGTTCTCCTTATATTTAAATCTTTGGCTTTATCCTTGGTTAAGTTTTTATTTTTCATCTTGAGTACAGTGCATTTGTTTCCTAGGAACATATTTTCATTTTTGAAATGAAACTTAAGAAAGAAGTTAAAAGTTCAGCTGTTCGAAGAAGTTTAATATCTAGCTTTGTTGAACATGTCTCTCTCTCTCTCTCTCTGCATGGTGATGCATACCTCAGTCTAGCAATTTAGATTTTGATTTCTTTTTTTTAAGTATTTATTTATTTATTTATTTATTTATTTATTTATTTATTTATTTATTTATTTTAGAGAGAGAGCAGGGGGAGGGGCGGGGGAGAGGGAGAGAGAAACTCTCAAGCAGACTCCACGCTAAGCCTGGAGCCCAACAAGGAGCTCAATCTCACAACCCTGAGATCATGACCTGAGCTGAAACCAAGAGTCAGAGGCTTAACTGACTGTGCCACCCAAGCACCCCAGATTTTGATTTCTTTATAAAACCTGAAGGGTTTAAGGTTTCTGTCAGTTTCACTGTCTTGACTTTGCTTGTGCACTTTTTTTTTTTGGTGGGCAGGGGTTAATTCCAGACATGAAGAGGAGGATTTTTCCATGTCCAAGTTATTCTACAATAGTAAATTATGTCCTTTAAAAAAATGCAATAACTCTTTCATGCCACAAAGGAAACATTTCAGAAAGAACTGTTGCATTTTAAATGGATACATATTAAGTGTTTCTGCCAGAGCTGTTAACTGAATTGTTAGCTCAAATATCGCTGATAATTTCCTCATCTCCAAACCCCATTTTCAGCCTACACCTTCATCAGTTTTCCCATCATTTATCCCTGTTGCTTATCCTTTGTTTGACATGCCCTCTTTATACCACTGCTTTTTCTGTCCTGCTAATCATTCTGGTTTCCCCTAACATCCCCTGAGGAGTAGTGTCCTGGCTTCTCTCTACCACCTTTTATCTTCTGGATGTCCAGCTCTCTGAAGTCATGCCTTCAGGTAGCTCCATCTCTCTTCTCTATGCAGATGACTTCAGGATCTGCATGCCCAGCCTGTTCTTCCCCCCACTCCCCAGATCCCCATTCCAGCTGCCTGTAGTTGGGTTTCTTCCCTGATGTCTCATTCACAGTTCAGAATCTGTTTTCTTCACCATCAGGTGGCAAAGTCCTTACACCATTTTGTCCCTATCTTATTCCATGCTTCAGACAAAATGAGTTATTGGCCATTTCCTAAACACAGATCATTCATTCAACTTTTTTGTCCATTCTGTTCTCTCTGACTAGAATGTTTTATAATTTCTTTCTCAAAAAAAGATTTTACACAAAATGTTTTTAAATCTATGCTTTGTAATTCAATAGAGTTTCATTTTAGACTCTCTTAGACTTTATTCTTTGTTTTCGCTATAGATATTCGTGTCAGGATGTACTTTCTGACTAAGATCCTAAGTTTCTGGTGGGCAAGAAACTTCATGTTGTACACAATGACTGCATAAGGTGCTCAGTAGATAATTGTTTAAAGAATATATAACACCCATTGTCACAGGGCAATGAACTCATTACTCTTGAAATAGAAGGTTGATGTTCTTGGTTTAAAAAACTGAACTCTACAACAAACTCTAAAAGTAAGAGTACTAATGGTAACCTCGAGACATAAATTTCCTTTGAAAAACCTGTGATAATTTCCCAAGAAGAGATATATGCTCATTGATATAAACTATTTCTATATTTAAAAATTGAAAGCCATATTTTTGCATTTAAAATAGTTTAAATCATTGTGAAACTGCATATTTTCATTACATAAATGCCTAGGGAAAAGTAAATCTGAAAAAATATAAAAACATGCTTCTCTTATATTATTTAGTCTCAAGCAACATAGCTTTATTTAAGCAAAGTGATGTTATTGTCCAAATGCCTGAGCAACTGGTTTAATTTTTTATATTGTAGAAATGTAGAGAGCTCTAATTTCTCTTATCATTTCCAATAGATATCTAGAAGTATCTCTTTCCATCAAATTATTAAATATTCAGAAAAAATACATATCAGTGGAATATAACAAAGTTCAAATACCTTAGAAATACCTCAATTTATCATTTTTTATACAAAGAAACAACCAGGTAAAAAATAAATTTTGTCTGGAGGGGCGGAGCAAGATGGCAGAGGAGTAGGAGACCTGGATTTCATCTCCTCTCAGGAATTCAGCTGGATAGGGATCAAACCATTCTGAACACCTA
>NC_138374.1:68684208-68726006 GCF_054177405.1 Leptonychotes weddellii
GGTGTTATGCACAAACAATGAATCATGGAACACTACATCTAAATCTAATGATGTAATGTCTGGGGATTAACATAACAATAAAAATTTAAATAAATAAATAAATTTTGTCTGAAAAATTAAAATAGTGATACAGATTTTTAAGAGAGAGGGACCTGATGATTATATTTATTCCCATAAATGTTGTTGCATATAATGTACTATTATTTGCCAGGTCTTAATAACATATTACATAATATGCCATTAATCAGAGTTCTGGTTTGTGAGTCACAGTCTTATTTTGATATTTCAGGTGCCCTAATTTTTTTCCTATAAACTAATCTTTTCAAAAAAAGTCTCCATGATTTGTTTTCATATTTTTGTTTTCTCCAAGAACAGCAGCAGGCTTGAAGTGCTTGTGAGAGAAAAATCTAGGGGAACTTGTAACTTTTTTTTTTTTACTTTGCTATCTCTTGATTTGTGGCCAAGAAAGAAAAAAAACAAAAACAAACAACAAAAACAAAAACTAAAAACAAAAACAAAAAAACACCAAACAAACAAACAAAAAAACACTTCATCTTGAAAGAAGATAAAATAAAGAATCAGTTCCCTATATTCACTGTAACCTAGGAATTAAGGCTCTTGAATCAGTGTGCCTGTCCCTGGTCGAAAGCATGCTCCCCACTCTGGAGGATGGTCTAGAGTCCCCACCTTCCTTCACAGCCTCACCCTTCTTAGCAGGACACAGGCTGCCATTGGAGCAATGCCAAACACACCACTTGTGCTGGGGCATGTGGTTTTGGGGTGGGTTAGGGGTATGATAATGATTCTAAAAGCAATAACTCCCAGTTGAAAATCTTTTTCAGGATGTTCTTTTTAGGATCACCACTTTGGGGATCAATCTCTTTCAGCCCTATCTGTTTTGTAATTCTTGATTCCTTCTTTGGATTGGGTTTTTTGGATTGTTCTGGTTCCCTCTCCTGTCTGGTCTGGTATGTTACCCCTTCCTGCTTGACATGATGCAGTTAATCACCTCTCACCCATACATCACTGCCTCTGGTCTAGACTTGAGAGTAGTGGAGGAACAGCAGAATTCCCTGCACCTTGTGTTCTGCATGCCACCAGTCCCCCAAATAGTCAACTGACCTCCTCCACTGACTTCCCAGCACATATGAGGCAGCTCTCAGGGGTGGCTGTGCCCATTCCTTTCAAGAGATTCTGAAATTACTGCTCCTATTGCTAGAAATAGGCCATGCTAATCAATGTCTTCTCTTGCATCCAATAGATATGGCAATGCAGTCTCTTCTTGGACATTATTAAGCCATACCAGATGAGAGACTGACATTCCTTGTGCAAATGGGACCATGCTTCTTGCTTTGCCCCTTAACTATCCTCCCCACCTCTGTTGGTATGTGGAAGGCAGAGACAACGTTGTAAGAGACCACATTCTAGGAATACGGTGATTGTGGCCTCAAGAGAAGACATGGTTGGAAGATGCATTGTCCTGTGTTTACACCATAAAATGCAAACAGTAAATTTAACATGGCAAGAAAATGAATTATCTTTCACATTATTCTGAATATCCTTTCACAATATTCTGATGAGATTTGCATCTGAGCTCCTTCTCAGCAAAGCAGAGTAACAATCTATGGTAAGACAGAATCTAATATTCACATAAGGCTCAATGGATAATGTGGTGTCATGAGGATCAATGTACTCAGCATTAGGTAAAGGATATAATGCAACAGCAAAGGGAAGAATATCTATATCATTTCAATAGAAACAGATTCTGAGGAGCAGTGCCATTTTAAGTAGTAGCAGAATTTCTACCTTTTTATTGTGGTGGACATACGAAATTAACCAGGAAAGGTGCATTTGATAATAAAGTCCATGAGGAGATTGATAGTTCCTAGATCTGAACAGAAGATGATAATGCCTAACTATCAGAAATTATCCTCATGCGGGGCGCCTGGGTGGCTCAGTTGTTAAGCGTCTGCCTTCGGCTTGGGTCATGGTCCCAGGGTCCTGGGATTGGGCTCTGCATTGGGCTCCCTGCTCGGCAGGAAGCCTACTTCTCCCTCTCTTACTCCCCCTGCTTGTGTTCCCTCTCTCACTATGTCTCTGTCAAATAAATACAATCTTAAAAAAAAATGATTTAAAAGAAATGATCCTCATGCACTGATTGGATGATAAAGAAATAATTGGATACCTCTTCTCCACCATTCTTCTAAGTCTAAATCTAAATTGGTAAGTCGCCATACCTTAACATGGACCCATGAATTTTGTTTATAAAGACAAAAGCCCCACCAAAAAAAAAAAAAAAATTACCCATGTTCCCACAGACACTGGGAGCAATCCTGTCCACATTCTGGGGTTTGGCAGCCTGTTTGGCCCTTGCAAGGTCAGCACAGCAGTATCTTAGTGTCCCTCTCAAGATGGAGCTGAGTTGACATGCAAGAAACAGCAGGCTTGTGGTCATTCCAGAGAATCATTTCTTCAGCGGTGCCAACCACAATACCAGGAGCTGAAGCATGGCTTGTGTGGGGAAGGCCGGGTGTAGAGCAAGCGATTGAAGAAACTGGGAGACTCTTCACAATTTGCTTAATTTCTATGACAACTCCCACCCTCATCAGCTTCCAAAATAGACCAACAGACCAAAGTGCTAAGGATTGCAAGCAACCTTAAGACAAACTCCAAGCATTTCTCACTTTAAACTGGATTGTAATTGCTAAGCCTTTCTTTTTTAGAAATCATAGTCACCACTGTTAGCAGGATTGATATCAACAGCCTACACAGTAAGACGGTAAATGAACACTTTCCTGATTTTCAGCAATTCTTAATGGGCCCAAAATGGAGTCTAAAGAAGTGGTAAGTATTCCCGCATTTTAAAGAGATCTCCTCAAATTGGAATTTGACATGTTAAGAGCTTCCGCAGAAATGAAAGAACGAGCCATGTTAAACTCGGCATCATCCCAACCCAGAAATTCAAACAAAGCTGAGACATTTAGGGAAGGGGAGAAGTTATCAGGACTTCTCAGGCAAGTCATGTTGGATGGAAAGGAAAGAAGAAAGTGCTCTCCTAATCTCTGAAGCCAAGTGAGAGCAGCTACAAGAGAATTTTTCATCAAATTTAAAGATGCTCCAGAAGGGGGTTCTGGGTAATTGTTTGCAGGTCTATCTTATATTTATTCCTTATAGACCAATGCCAATAACATCAAGGTGAATAATATCCCATCTAGCCCTATGTCTAAATAGAGTGAATAAAAGATAATGATCAAAATGTTGTACTAGAGTAGTTCTTAAATATCAATATAGACAATCATAAAGTCATTACAGGGGCACCTGGGTGGCTCAATCAGTTAAGTGGGTGCCTTCGGCTCAGGTCATGGTCCCAGGGTCCTGGGATCGAGCCCTGCGTCAGGCTCCCTGCCAAGCTTCTCCCTCTCCCTACTTGTGCGTGCTCTCTCTCTCTCTCAAATAAGTAAATAAAATCTTTTAAAAAAATCATGAAGTCATTACAGTGATGGTGTCCAAGAGTGGAGTTGAGTGGAAAGAATCTCACTGATTCTTTCTGAGTTAGCTTACAAATACATTCTAAGAAATTCTTATTTACAAATAGCCCAAAGGGTAGGCAAGTACAGGATGAACTTAAGTAATTGCTGAGATTATTTATCGTTTCCTTCATCCCTCCTTGCTTCTTTGTGTCAACTTGTCATGAATTACATAGATTAACTTTCAATAATGTTGAAGCTCATGGGATAAACACTCAACTTTACTTCTTGTTGTGTAAATATTATTTCTTGTTGAATTTTTGAAAAATATCTATATCAGGTTTAATTGCTTAGGTGTATTTCCAGAGTCGAAGTTCTGTAAAAAATCAGTCAATGCTTATTGACTGAATATTTCGAAAGAGAAAGCATGTCAGGTAGTGCACCTGGATTTGAATCTGATTAAACTCCTAGCTGACACTTATAATCCATGAGATCTCCACCATGCCACATGACCTTTCAGGGCCCCAGGTTTTTAATTTGTAAAATGAAGAGAATGGACTCAAACATCCATCTTGTGCTGCCTTACCTTCCATTACCTGCAATGATTGGCTTAGTTTAACTTAGAAGTCCAGCTGTTTTTCAGCCTGAGCAAGTGTCATACCCAAATTTCTGGGTCTATTAGCTAAATATCAAAACGCTCTCCTTATACTGGTGAAATGCATATAATTTAGATGCTAGCAGAAAAGCTAAAGGTCTGCTATACTTTGACCCTGGAATGGACCTCTCCTTGGACACCCACCTCGGATCATCTCTGGTTGACTGAGACCAAGATGCTCCCTGAGCAGGAAAGGTCACCCTTACATTGAGAACAGAGCACACCCCAAGAGTAGTTTTTAATGGATACTCAGTATCAGTGAACATCACTTGAGCGAATATTATGCCTGATGAGTTATGAACGGAGGAAAGGATATCAGGAGTCTAAAAGAATGAATTAGAGATGCCAGGAGCCTCGTATACATTGTGTGATGCTATATTACTATTCTTCCTTTACTGAGTTTGTTTTCTGACCTCCAAAGAAATGTTTGGCCATTTAATGAAAATTACTTTTTTTAGTTACAAAAATCCCACAATTTTATATGTAAAATTTTACCTTTGTACAATTCACACCAGGAAGAAAAATAAACCATCTACCTCTGAGAATTTTAAAAATTATAAGAACCCACCATATTTCATACATAAGATTCACTATTTAAGCATATATTTGGGAGAGGGGAAAAGAAATTATAATATAAAACATTTTTTTTCTTTTTTCTTTTTCTGGACAGTTACAATACATTTGACTTGGTTTCCTGTTGTTAATTCTTTCCTCTGGCCAAATTAATCTTTAATGCTAAACTTGTTTTGGAGGATTTGTTGGGCTAACAGTGGCAAAGCTCAACTCATTTAAACATCTCATTTTTGCTTATTAACAAGCACCAACATCTTGCTTCTCTAAATCTTTCTCCTTGTAGAAAACTCATTCTTTGAAAAGATGAAAGAAGCAAGGAAACTAAGAGAATAACAAACTCTCCTCTTAGAGTTAGTCATAGAATGCAAATGGAGAGTATCTACTGTTAATAATGTTTGAAGATTTAACCCGGTTTTCTAAGACCACTATCATTACCTTCATAAGGAATAAGATCCTCTCGACACTTAAATTTATGCATTTAACGTTATCTCATGAAAGATAATTTGTCTAATGCCCAGAATAAAGATAGTGAGGAATTAGTTTCACTTCAGGTAACTGTCTCACATGGCACTGACCTGATAACTTGGTTACTGAAAGCCACAGGTCGGGGCTATTAACAATTAACTAAGGTAAGCTGCAATTGTGACGTGTGATAAGAATGACCTTGTTTAATAATACAGTTCACAGGTGAGCAGTGAGGTTTAAGTAGCTCTAGGCTGAGAATAAGTTCTAAATATGCCCTAATATATGCGTGTGCACAGAAAAATTATAGTGTTCTTCAACTTTATTCCAGTATTTACAAGAAATTTTATTTTTCAATGACAGAATCAGTCATAAGGAAGTTTATTTTACATGGTTGCATTTCATGAAATAATATCATCCGACTTACTTCCTTAAGTGAGCTAAAATAAGTCTTTGTGATTTCAGGAACACTATCTTTTAAATTTCATGTCATATCTGAAATATTTAGCCTTCAAAAGATCATTTTTTGCATTCCACAGTAAGTATTCATTTAAGCATTTCTGTTCTTTCTACCGTTGAAGTAGAAGAGGAAAATCATAAATATTACAGGATTTGTTCAATAAGCAAATGGAAATGCACAATCTGATGCACTGTTTTCTTTTTTTATTGGTCAAATCATCCAGATTTTGATCAATTAGATATTTTGAACGATAGTGTTTTTGCACTGCAGAAAATATGAATGCAAAAAAAATTATTTGAAGTTTGAGAAATAAAAATGTGAGATCTTACTCTTTCAATGACTCACATGAGGAAACATGCAGGGATCCTAATTTCAGATGACTTATTCAAGCACCAGGAGCTCTATATTCTATTTACTGAGGATTTCCAGGGTTCAAGAGAAGATAGGTAAATGAAGATATTTTCTGGTACCCCAAACAGGTCGTGAAACATTGTCTTAAGCAACCTTCTGAACTGCAAGATTTTTCAAAGCACTTAAGCTGCTTTGGGTGCTTTGTTTATCTCCAACTGGGGAACAGAGTAAGCAGAATCCTAAAAATTACATCCAATGGAACTGCTTTTGACTGAAGTACTATTACTATCTTGAGGAACACTAGTGCCCCAGAAACACAGTTTGGGGAATGCTGGGCTGTAAATCTGTGTTGGGAAGTAACCAATATTCATGTGGTATTAAATCCTTGAGACTATACAACTGTTCACAGACAAAAGACAGACTAGAATGGAACTTTGCAAAAGAACACCACCTATTTCGGGACAGGCAGAGTGTTATATTGAGTTTATATGAATGTAATAGACTCACAGAATTTCTAAATTAGAAGAACAGAGATCATATAGTTTAACTTCCTCACTCCATAGCCTGGGCAATTAGGGACTAGGAATTAGACGGCTTATTTAAAGGTGCACAACTCGGTTCCTGGTTCCTCGTCAAAATCAACATAGTAGCCTAAGGAAACTCGCCATGAACAAAAGCAGCAACTTCTGGTCACAAGACATTAAAGTATGTTAAAATAATTTCTTAGTATATTAGATATAAGAATTCACTGGGCCCCTTCCTTACTCCATGCAATTTCTCACGATGAGGAAGAAATGTTTTAACTTGACAAAGTAGACAATACCCTTGCTGGAGCCCACCATACAATGACAGTGCTCGTGACAGTGATAAAAAGAGAAAGAGAAAAAGAAAATCTCCATGGTTTGTAATTTTATGTAGCCTTTGGCTGCTTTGTTTGAGAATGCAGAATACAGAAGAAAATAGAGTCATTTATTTTTGTTTCTCTTGACTCCTCAGCAATGATTTTTCTCTTTAAGCAAAGGACTCTGTGTAGGTCAACTTAAAATAATTCAAAATGGTATAATCCAGCTTCCGGCACCATTTCACTCTCATTTTTAGATTCAAAAATAACAACAGGGGTGCCTGGGTGGCTCAGTCGTTAAGCATCTGCCTTTGGCTCAGGTCATGATCCCAGGGTCCTGGGATCAAGCCCCGCTTCGGGCTCCCTGCTCCGCGAGAAGCCTGCTTCTCCCTCTCCCACCACCCCTGCTTGTATTCCCTCTCTCTCTGTGTCTCTCTGTCAAATAAATAAATAAAATCTTAAAAAAAAAATAACAACAATAAAAAAATGACTGGCTACTTACTTAGCACACTCTTAAAACAACTACAGTTTTGGAGCTGCTGGGAATCCAGTTTCTTGTCCTCACAGTTAACGGTGTTTGCTCACATGATTCAGGCCACTGCACCTCTAATTGCTACACAACTGTACCTTTGATCTGTTTTCATTTTCTATCTAATTAAATGTAAATATTATTTCACATGATAAGTCAATGGAATGAAGTGTCATTTTCCCATCCTTCTCTACATATTCTTTATTTCCTGGAGCTGGTGCCATAATAGATATTCAACATAAATACCTATAAAATCAAGATAACGGTAATATCGCCCTGAGAGGCTTAAGATACTATATGGGACCAGTCTTTGTAAAAAGTAAAGCCCTACTTACACATTATGGATTGTTATTATGATTACAAATGTTAACATTATTATTTAAGAGACAATGCTGTGGGAACACCTGGGTGGCTCAGTCAGTTAAGCGTCCTCCTCTTGATTTCAGCTCAGGTCATGATCTCAGTGTCATGAGATCGAGCCCTTAGCAGGTTCTCCACGCTGGGCTCCCTGGGTGTGGAGCCTACTTAAGATTCTCTTTACCTCTCCTTCTGCCTCTCCCCTCATCTATTTATCTCTCTCTCTCTAAAAAATGAAATACTTAAAATTTTAATTTAAAAAATTAAAAAACGACGCTGTAAACATTGTAAGGGATACGAAAAAGAATCAGATCATTTAGGGGCGCCTGGGTGGCTCAGTCGTTAAGCATCTGCCTTCGGCTCAGGTCATGATCCCAGGGTTCTGGGATCGAGCCCCGCATCGGACTCCCTGCTCCGCGGGAAGCCTGCTTCTCCCTCTCCCACTCCCCCTGCTTGTGTTCCCTCTCTCGCTGTGTCTCTCTGTCAAATAAATAAATAAAATCTTTTAAAAAAAAGAATCAAATCATTTATAAAGCAAAAGGGCACAGTTCTTGGCACATTCTGCAACAGTATTTTTTGAACCAAATATAAAATCAACACAGCACAAATGGAACACAGTGGAATGTAGGTACAGAATAAAGGATGAGTCAGAACCTCATGAAATTAATGTGGAAAATGAGTATTAAGGTAATTTCTTTAAAAGGTGAGAGATATAACTTCGTAATTTGGTGGAGAAGACAACATAAGGAAGATCGCTAGCATTGGAGAAATCAAAACTGGCAGGAGTAATTATGAACAGGGAACTATAATGATAATGTGCAAAGAATCAGGCAGTAACTTAAATATCATAATTACGGTGAATATTTGTGATGATGATAAGGTTGGAAACTTTTCTGTGTATATAGATATAAGAAAACGGGGTAAGACAACCCAGGAATTGAATAAGAGGTAGTTCTCTTCCATACAACTTTCTCAGTGAGGTGATCTTTGCTTCACTTTCAAGATAGCTTCTCATCTGTTTTCCAATCTAATTTCCTTTCAACTCTAGAATTAGACAACTAATTATTTAGCATCCACACTTGCATGACTCAAAATTGACATATCCAAGAATGAACTCCTGCTTCCCTGCACCCCAAACCTTGGTGCCCCAAGTCTCCCTTCATCTCAGAAAATGGCACTACCTTTCACCCCTTTGTTAGGCTAACATGCTCGGACTCATTTTTAACTCCTTTGCTTCACTCATAACTCAAATCGAAACCATCAGCAAATTCTATCAGCTTTCCTAACACAACATATCCTAGAACTGTGAATGTAGCATTTCTCACCATTCCTATACTACAGTGCTAGTCACACCCACAAATTACAGCAGCCTCTTAAATGGGCTCCATGCTTTCTCTCGTCCCCTCCACAGTCTACAATCCAAACAGCAGTGCGAATTACTCTGAAAACATAAAAAGGCTAATGCTACTGTCTTGCTCGAAGCCCTGCAATCTCACTTAGAACAGAGTCCAAACTTCATCCCCATGACTTAAAGAATGATATGAACCTGACCCTTGCCTTCCTCCCTTATGTCACCTCCTGTATGACTATTTGCCCCTTAGCTCCCTGCTCTCCAGCCACAGTGGCCTCCCTCATATTCCTGGAGGACACCAGGCAACACATTCCCACTAGGGACGCTTTTGCACTTGCTCTTCGTTCTATCTGGCACACCTTTCCCCTAGACAGTCACATGCTTCCTTCTCATTTCTGCTCAAATATCACCCCTTCAGAAAAGCCTTGTCTGACATCTCATCCAATTATTAAACTTAAGCATTTTCTGTCCCCTTACTGAGCTTTATTTTTCTTCATTGCAATTACCACTGCAGACCCTGCCTTTTGTAGAATTTGCATATTTGCTTATAATATGTCTCCCCCTGTTACAAAGTAAGTGACATGGGACCTGCCATCTGTCTTACCGCTATGTTCCAAGCACCAGCACCTGGAATATAATGGACACTCAGTAGATGTTTGCATATAACACTTAGTCTCCAGAGCCCTACTTTTCAATCAAGACAATATGTTTTTGATATTTATGATTTTTATATATTACCATCATTTGAAGGAAAAGACTAACTGAATCTTGCAATTTTTCTTTTTTTTTAAGATTTTATTTATTTATTTGAGAGAGAGAGGACGAGATGGGGGGAGGGTCAGAGGGAGAAGCAGACTCCCTGCTGAGCAGGGAGCCCAAAATGGGACTCGATCCTGAGACTCCAGGATCATGACCTGAGCCAAAGGCAGTCGCTTAACCAACTGAGCCACCCAGGCGCCCTGAATCTTGCAATTTTTCAACAATACCTGTAAGGTATACATTTAGCATTATAGAAGTGAGTCATTACCTGACCCACCGCACACACTTCCAAGGGAATCCGTGTCTACACCCCTGCAGATGAGCCTTCATGGCAAAGGACTGTTCTGCATTGAACCTAATAGCCTGCCCCAGCTTACTGACTTAGTTGTGGTCAATAGATTCATGGTCAGTCCCCACAAACCACCTGCTTGAAAAACTGAGCAGAACCAATCACATTCATCTTGAGAGTTCAGAAATAGGAAACTCTGAGATTGAAATAAACAGAGATGGATGATTGGAAGAGACTGGAAGCAGGAGGAACAATTTTAGGTGTTTTGCAAGCAAAATGCAATGAGTAGGATGATGACCAAATGTGCTGAGAGATGCCAAGATTCCTGAGTGAGCTTTCAGGACAGTCCTAAGAGGGAGACAGAGAAGAGAACACCTTCCCAATTCAGCTCCAGCCTTTGTATATCTTAAAAATAAATTCTGTTTTCTTTAGGCATTGAGGTAGACCACTTTTCTTTGAACCCAAGAGAACCATGACATAATCTGCCTAATTGTAGACTAAGAATACAGAACATGGACTATCATCCATAGTCTTCTTTTGCTTTTGACCAAGGGCAATTACAGTTTAAGTGGCAGAGTTCTGTTAATGGTCTATGAAGTTCATCTAGCTTCATCTTTATCTATAATCATACAAGGCACTTTACCTACCTGCTCCTTGTCCATGAAGTTAGATGTTGTATTAACCTTATAAAAGTATAATGAAATCAGCTACCAATAAAAATTCCAGGGATGAATGTTTGAATTAGAATCTCTGAGGCTATTTGCTGCCTAGGCTGATTTCCCAAGGTTAGCTCTCAATTAGCAAAGGAAAATACAGATTTGAAGCAATTATCTGAATAATTCAAGCAAAAACATTGCTTTGACTTGAACTGCCTGAATAATTGCAAGTTAATAATCTCTTCACTTCCTAGCAAGTCAATTGTTCAGGTAATAGAGACAAAGCATGGTGGTAGCTTAAATTACCCAAATAATTGCATGCTTACTTTACTCAACCTTATCAATGAGTCCTGGCTATAATGTAAAGAACATTAGTGGAGAAATGACATGAGTTGATAGCTAAGGTCAGACCAATCAATGGGAGGTGAAAGGTCACAGGACAAAAATCAAGAAAGTTTTGTTAAGGACTACAAAGTGTGTAGAACAGGGAGCGCTCAAGTGGGCAGACCTACCTTACGTTCAATGCCACTTGACGGGTAAGGGGATGGCAGTGGGGAATGACATACTCTGATGATAAGAAATTCTCATAAATGCAAGATGCTTGGGAAATGAAATGGCCTTCCAAAACCCCAGTCACTAGGCATTTTGTTTAGCTACTGATAAAGTCACAAAATTTTAAAAATTTAGGAACTTTAAGTCCAAAATAGTGTCACTCCCGGGCTTATATATTGAATAATTTTAAGTATACTATTAATAAAATTATATTCAACAAACTAAAAGCAAAAAAGAAATACTCTCCACTCATAATTGACTTTTATAGGCTTTTTTTTAAAGTGTGATTTCCTCAATTAACCTCTCTCTAATACTACTCAAAGAAGAAAAAAAAAAGAGGTGACCTTCTAAATATAAATAATTTGTGCTGCACTAAATCAACAATGACTACATTTCTGGAACTGAGAGCATTCATGAAATACTGACTCTATATCTATATTGCTTTAAATCCATCTTCCAGTAAAATAATTTTGCTGAAAGGCTGGCTGCCCTGTGAGATATTGGACATTTATATTATGAAGGTTATAACCAAATTATAGTTTAAGATATACTGAATTATCACATTCATTCAATAAACTTTTACTACACACTTAGAGTGTGAGAACCAGTGGGCTTTCACATATATTATCACAAGCATTTATTTGCACTACAAAGCAAGTCATATATCCTCAATGTATATCACCATCAGCTATTTTACTTTCTGTTATCAAAGCTGTAGCTATTATATGAAAGCAATATAGAAATAAAAACAGGACAGTGATAGCTAGTACCCGGATGTTAGTCTAGCCTCCATCAAACAACTGTTTTCTATACAATGAGCATGTTGATTTTAAAGAACACCAAGGTTTCCCTCCTGATAAAATTTCTGACTCTCTTTATTATTACCAAATCAATAATAATACACTTTGTATGCTATCAATGATGGTAATTATTATTTATAACGTTGCCTAGGTCTCTTTCCTTACATCCCATGAGTCAAATAAATCTCCCTGACCATATTGGCTACTGGTTTGCTCTCATGAAAGAAAGATTTTGTGAAAGAAAATCTGAAATATGCAATTAAGGAAGAAGTGGTTTAGAATTACCTGAGGTTTTTGTTTTGTTTTGTTTTGATTTGTAAGCATTATTTCTGCTTTGATTTTTCAGATATATTATAAATTACAGTATACATGGAGATATGCCAACTTATTTATGTCTCCATATAATATAGATCTGTTTTTTTCTCTTTCGTTGCTCTAAATTACCAATATTCCTCACTTTTATTCATATCTGAGGATTCAATTTTGTAACTCACTGCTCCTAATGCACACTAGGTCAGATATGGATACTAGATGAACACGTTCCTTAAGGTCATGCAAACTGCTGTGAAGGCAGGCAGTGAGACCTTATCAGAGTAAATCAGCAAGGCATGGCACAGCTTTGAGTTTACGTAAGAGGAGGCAGAAGGTACAAATAATTGATATGCCAAATCAGGTAAGGGATCAGCTCTGGAAGCCACATTGTGCTATATAAACAACATGTGTTTGTTCAGATGTCTGCCTTGATCATTTTCCTCCCTTTTTGTTCAAGGAATGCAAAAGCTCCGGGCTGATGGATCCCAGGAAAGAAGTCAAATGGGCTGCATGACCTACTTTGTGGCTCAGTTACCAATACCACAAGAGCAATTACATTCAATTAGATGCCGCCCATCTAGCAGTTTTTACAGGCTCTCTTCTAAAGTCTGCCTGTGTGTGTGTTTGTGTGCATGCACACACATGCACACCTCTCTCTCTCTCTCTTTCTCTCTTTTTCCTCTCATTCCTTATAGAGCCACACATCACTGTTGGCACCTAGGTTGGCCCTAGAATTTTGTTACACTGAGCGGTATGTCAACAATTTCACTGTGAGGCTATTCTGCAGGGTTTATCGGGAAGGGTATTATTAGGAAAGCATTCCCATTTGCATTTGCTTCAATTTGGCTCTCGCTCGATACACGTTTGTTCTTCCATTTTTTTTTAACTGCTATGCATGTTGGAGGGGAAGTTGGATGACATTTTATTTATTTTAAGTTGTCTTTTTTTTTCCCCTAAGAGCGGCAAAAGGAAGGATGTTTTTTAGAATAATCTTTTTTTAGTTACTGATTTCTATAAGCAAAAGTTTTTTCTTATATTTGAATAACTCCTTTTGTAAAACAGACTATTTAACTTTGAAAAACAGCTGCTATACACCCTTACCAACTGCTCCCACAGCAATTTTCTACTCCATAGGGTGTCCCAGTGCTGCATACTATCTTATAAAAAGTATTCTCAAGAGTGCATCAGTAACCTAATGAAGCCTTGTAACTGTTTGACACTGACCCTTTCCTTTCCTAAACTTCACATTGAAAGCATCATGTGACAATCCCACAAAAGGGAATATGAAGGTGCATTGTATTTCTTAGATGCGTGATGGACGGTACATTTGTGTTGTTGTTGTTGTTTACATTTGTGTTGTTGTTGTTTACATTTGTGTTGTTGTTGACCATCTGTCTTTTTCCCTGTTAGTATTTACTGTGTATCTGCTATGTACAAGAGACGCTGAAATACACAAAGTATCTAACTTCAATGAACATGTTATCTATCATGGAAAATAAACTATGGACACAAACTCTTTGCCTCCGATCCGAAACATAATGTACCCTCTGAGAGGAAGAAAAGATATCTTCTAGATAAAGGATCTGAAGCAGACACCCTGAGGATATTGCATTTGAGGAAAAGGGTGTTTATGGCTTCCACATGTGAGATTAAAGGTTGGCAATCCAAGGCAAAGAGCGGGACCAAAGTAAGGAAAACAGGCTGTAGTAACTCACTAGGAAGCCACCTATTTTGATGAAACCATAGGAAAAATGGTGTAAGAGCAGGCCTGAAGATGAGCCAAGATTCAGTTGTAGTAGGTCTCAAGTGTCCATCGTCCACAAAATAGAAATGATGAAGCTGATGTGCAGGGAGAAGAAAAGATAGAGACCATGTACCTTCAGAAAGAAAGAGCTTGAGGAAATCAATACCTTGTAGCGTTCATATCCTACTTCCAACTCCTTCTAAAGTCCACACACATGGACTTCGCTGCATAGGTCTGGGACATCCCTGTGTTTTTTTGTTTTGTTTTGTTTTTTAATTCATGTACACACAGGCTCACATATGATAATCGTCCCCTTTTATTTTCTCAAGATACTTGCAGTGTTTTTGAACTTGCAAATGAAGAAACATTCATAAAACCAAAAATGAAACAGGACTCACAGGAATCACTTGCTCACATACCTGAGTGAACAGCAGTGGCTACTAGAAGCAGGACGTGAAGAAGAGATGAAGGTATTCACTGCCAGATACAGGATGGCTTAAAGGCTTGAAGCAAAGGAAGAAAGGAAGCTGAGAATAACCAATAGGAAAACTAATGGCCTAACAAGCAGAGGAGAAGTCATGTGCACACTCTGCTTCACAGTGACTTCTTACTGCATAGATCAAAGCTGTCAGCTACATCATGGCAGAATCTAAACGATTCAATCCCAATTTCTTACAGTTGAGGTCTTGGTCTTTAATTTTTTTTTTAATGTGCATGTGTTGGAGGTAAAAGGAAAGGGCTTCTACATGCATCCTGAATTACAAAAGTCAAAAATGGAATTTGATGTATTTTCAGCCCTATTCACAACCAAACCCTAAGGTCATGTCAAGACGACACATCAGCTAGAGAAGCAATGTGGTCTTTGGTAGCTCTCAGATGTCAGCAAGCATCAAATAATCTGGGCAACACAGTTAAGATGTTGTTTTCCTAGGCTCCACTCCTATGTATTTTGATCTCCACAGATCAGGTGTGTGGCCAAGAATCTCTGTTTTTAACAAATATTCCCATTGATTCTGATGCAGGGGGTCCCTAAAGGAAGCCTGGAGAATTCTTATCACTGATCTTTACCAGGCAGCTTGGGGCAGCAGAGTCATCACTGGTCTGTACGTCAGAAGTCACAACTTTTCTGAAGCTGATTATTCCAGCTAAGAAATATTAATTCTATCCTTCCTGTTTTAGTTATTGTCAAGTTAAAATAATATAATAAACTATGATTACACTATCCATTGATCGCTATTCATGTTACAAATCACAGTAGTGAAAGCATGCTGATTCCATGGCAAAGAGCCCTGAATATCAAAGTAGTACATAAATGCAATTCTTAACAGGTACGAATTAGACTGCAAAATCAAATTTTTGCAGGGGGGAAAAAAAACTCTCTTTGTTTTGATATAAAACGGGTTTCCTTTCTCAAGGCCTCATTCTTTCTCAATGGCCAAGGGTTAACAAAATCATGACATTTCCAGGTATTCTTTTTTCTTTTAGTTTAAAACTTCACTTCCTTTGGGTAAATATTCAGTCAGATTCAAGTATTATTATTTCCATCACTAACCACAGCGCCTTACTTCCCCCTGTCTTAAGGGCTTCACCTCCTGCTCTTACTTCCTTTTCTCAGGCTGCTGGTGTCACTTTCTACCAGCAGGTGGGAAAAGGCGAGTGGGCTTATGGGACTGTCCTCCCTCAAGGAGAGACACTGCATATGTGGTCTGGGTGGTCCTTCGCCTTCTGTTGTGACTGTCAAACCTCAGTCCATGCCTGGGGCTGGCTGTGTCAGCCTGGACTGCAGTCAAAGCTGGCCTCTGCTTAGGAAGCGTTCCATCTGTGTGGGTCCCCCTCTGGACCCCAGTGCAGGGAAGCATGGCTGCCCCCCCAAAATCCACTGCAGAGGGGGTTCCAGGCAGGTGTTCTGGGGCCAGAACTCTACTGTGATGGGTGGCCCCGTGTGGTGGCTGGGAAAATGGCTCGCCCTTCCAGATCTTTTCACAGGTGACTGTAGGCCTACTGGAAGTCTATGAATCAAACTGAGCCCTGAGGGAAACTGGGGACCGTCTTTGCCTTCTCCTACCAAGTTCTGTCTCTCCCCAAACTCCACTATCCATACTACCAAACTGCTGCACTTAACTCTAGGCAGGTTTTGCTGCCGAGCAAACACTCCCAAAGTCTAGTCCCTGGTACCCAGAATAGTCTCCCCAAATGTCCAGCAATGACCTTAGTGGCCACCATTTTTAAGGGGAAACAGGTTGAGCACACACCCCCAGCCACAGGGACCAAGAAAACTCCAGTCTTCAACTTATTTCTACTGCTTCTCTCTTCCCCTAGCTAAACTGTCTTTTTATGTCTTGCTGTAGTAAACAAATTTTGCCTCATTTGGTTTGAAACATAGAGTTCTGACACCAGGGTGGAGTATTCCTTAAATTTAACCCTTTGGAATTCTGTCTTTTATTCCCTGCTGTAGGCTGTCTCCCAGGAACCATGCATGTGTAGTGTGGTTACCAAAGGGGATAGGGAGCATGCTAACTTCTTAAACACAACAGCAACAAGTGATTAAAAGAAGGAATTAAACATACTGCTTATGCTTTAAGGCATTTACAACTGAGTGGATGACTTGGGCAAACAATTATAACACAATGTGCTGATTACAATAATAGAGATTTGGATAAGAGTATCCTGGAGTTCACAGTGGGGCCCCTAGGACTAAACTGAGAGCTCTGGGAATATATTTGGGAGAAGGTGCGATGCAGTACAAGGAGGTAAAGTAAGGCGGTGGGGGAGAATGACCAGCAGGAGCAACAGCAGAGAGGCAAGAAGATGCAGACATCGTGTGCATGTGGAATTTGGAAGAGGTGTGGGATCAAATGGAAGCTCAAGCAACAAGTTTTCCAGACAAGTTAACAGCTGACATTCTGTGAGTCCACAGGATCTGTTATTGTAATCAACAAGCTGTGTTGTAATAGTTGGCCATAAGCCATCCGTTCAATTGTAAATGCCTTAAATATAGAGGCAGTATGTTTTATTTTGTCTTTTATCAACATTTTTGTATCAATGACACCTAACACTGCAACTTGGTAGAGTCTCCTAAGTTTTTTTAAATTAATTTACCAATATATTAATTAATTATTTACCAATATATTAATTACTTGAAGACTAATGCAATTACAACGACTAATACTAAATAATGAAATACCACATCAAAGATTTGTCATATAGTATATAAAAACTACTTACATCTAAAAAGTCGCCCACAGGGGTGCCAGGCTGCCTCAGTCAGGAGCACACGACATTTGATCTCAGGGTCATCAGTTTGAGCCCCATGTTGGGTGTAGACATTACTTAAAAAACAAAATAAATAAAATGTAAATAAATAATAAATAAATAGAAAGTCACCAACCAGGTGCCAAGCACTGACATTAGATTCTAGCTCCTGGGAGCGCAAAGATGATTGGTGAGAGTAGCCTTTCTGTCTAGTGGAAAAGGCACAGACAATTGTAATCAATGTGAGAAGGGTTCTATGAGACATGTGAAGTGCTATGGGGAGACAGAGAGGCAAACCTTACTTAGGAAAGTCAGAGAAACATTTACACAGAGTGGATTTGAAGACGGAGAATTTGCAAGGCAAGGGAAGTCACAGACTGTGTCAATGCAGCAGAAGCTGAAAAGCCCAATCAGAGACTCCCTGAGGGGCTGGTGTGGCTGGAGCATGTTTTATGTTGACTGTGATGGGAGAGAAGGCAGGAAGGAGTTGTCACATGATGAAGAAAGCTAATAATAAGAACAATATTGGTAATGCATTTATGAGCACCTAAAATGTTTAGGGATTAGGCGTAAAGCATATGCAGTGCATAGAGTCTACATTGGATCTTCACAACTTGGGTATTATACCCAAGTTTATATGGTGTTTATATGGTGTAAAGCTTTGCTCAGAGCTTCATCCATTGTTGTCCATTATGCAACAAACAAAAGTCGGTTAATACTAGTTATATTTATTGATTATTAAATTTTGACTGCCCAGGACTTCACAGTGGTGATTATTAAAAACCTGAAGCCAGCAAATACAGCCCATGCTAGGCCTCAAGCAGTTAAGAACCAATCCTGGGAACGGGTTTAAAAATTAAGTCTCACCTTCAAATGAGAGCCAGAGAGTCTTCCTGCTCAAAACTGGATATGAATCCATATGCTTACCCCCTGAATTCATTGTCATGCCCAGCTTTCAAACAGTACTTCTGTTCCGATTCCCAATCTGCATAATAAATCCCTGATGGGGCAAGTCCTGTGAGATGAGACCCTGCCATTCCTTGCCCTGGGGCTCCATTTGTCACACCTGATGGTGAATTAGAACTAAGTACCTCAACTCTTTCCCCTCATCACGTCACTAGATGGGTTAGTTTGGAACCCAAATCATCCCCTTCAAACTTCAGCAATTGGAACCAATGCTTACCCTCTTTAAGATCAACTTTAAGGTACACTGTCCCTGAACACTGGCCCAGATAACTTTCCCTTTTCAGACCAGGTCATCCTATAGCCTCTTCATGCCTTCTGCCCAAACCCATAAAGGCTATAGAGTTGATTATGCTTCATAGGTAAATAAATAAATAAATAATACAACATAATATAGTATAATATATGTAAAGTTTATATGTATTATATTAACAGAACAATGGTCTCCCCAAAATGTCCACATTGTAATCCCTGGAGCCTATAAAAACATTGCTGCAGCTGCAAAAGGAACTTTGCAGATGTGATTAAATTAAGGATGGGAAGATGCTTAAGATGGGAAAATTACCCTGGATTATCAAATGGACCTAAGTAATCATAGAGAGCCTTGTAAGACAGAGGCAAGAGGGCCAGAATCAGACAAGGAGACAGGGTCTGGAGTGAGACACATACAATTCAGAGGAAGCAGCGTGAAGCCAAGGAGTGCACGTGGCCCCCAGAGACCGGTAAGGGCTCAAACATAGGTTCTCCACTGGACCCAGTAGAAGCATGTAGCCCCATTGACACTCATTTCTGACTTCTGACTTCCAGAACTGTGACATAATAGTAAATAAGTAATAAATAATAAATAACTATATAATAAATATAAATAGAATATATTATTATATAATAATACAATATAATGGTATATACTACATTGTATAATATGTAATATATTATATAATATACCATAAATATATAATACATAAGCATAAAATAAATATATATTTATATAAATATAGTATGTATAATAAATAATTATATAATAAATTTATATAAATATAAATAATAAATTTGTGTTGTGTGAAACTACTAAGGTTGTGGTAATTTGTTACAGCAGAAATAGGAAAATAATACACTGCCATATCTTGCTGAAAGAAAGCAAAAGTATGTTATATATGACAGCAAAACTTTCAATGTATAAAGTTTTTGCTTGAAAGAGAATTTACAGGGGGCGCCTGGGTGGCTTAGTTGGCTGAGCGACCTACTCTTGGTTTCAGCTCAGGTCATGATCACTGGATGGAGCCTCCCTCAGGCTCCACACTTCACGGGTAGTCTGCTTGAGATTCTCTTTCCCTCTGCCCCTCTCCCCACTCCCATGTGCTTATGTGCACTTTCTCTCACTCTCTCTCTGGAATGAATAAATAAATCTTAAAAAAAAAAAAAGAAAGAATTTACAGAAATCCATTCCATCCTTGACAGTAACTACTAACAGGCTAAAATACACTACCATTTCAACTGTTTCAGGAATTAGGCCACAGGTAGTACAGGACAATAATTTTTGGCTGAAGGGAAACACAAGTCCTGGGACACAGTGGGTTTCTAGTCCAGCAAGAATAATACAGCTTCAGTGAGTTCCTGTGATATTCCAGTAAGATTTTGTAAATATGACTTAGGCATAAGGGAAGTAAATGTCTCATAAGAAGGGTCACAAAGACTAAATTTAAAACTGAAGTAGTTCCATCAAACCAAGAGTAAAACCAATCCTGACAGAATAAAAAAAGATGTAACTGCCTCACTGAACAAAATTCAACACCTTTTAAGGGAAGATGATCTAATTCAAACTCCCTACAACATGTTACATACAATATACACCAAATAGTCAAAGCTACTAAGAAATAAAACAACAAGGTAGAAAATATATTCACCAATCTAGGAAGACAAAAAGCTTTCCAAAATATGCGGACCTTGATATAACTCAGATATTTGAATTAGCCAGTAAAAATTTTGCTGCTTTACTAAATATGTTGGAGAACTTAAAAAAAAAAGGATGTCACAGTGAAAAAACAAAGAATCACAAAGCACAGAGGCAAATTATAGATGAAAAAAAGGAATTCATTCTTTGAAATCAGAAATTAATTGAATGGAGTTCTGTAGATTAGAGCTGGCAGAAGAAAGGGTCAGTGAACTTGAAAACAGGTCAAGGGAATATATATAATCTGAATAACAGAGTAGTTAAAAACAACCAACCAGAGCCTCAGCTGAAGGAAAATGTCAAATAGCCTTATACATATGAAATTGGGTCCCATTGGAAAGAGGGAAAAAGAGAATAGGATAAAAAAATTTTGAAAAAATAATTACCTAAATTTGCAAATATGATAATAAAAATCTATTTTGATATCCAAAAGGTTCAGGAATCACCAAGCACTATAAATAAAAAAAAGAACCACACTTAGTTGCATCATAGTTAAAATGCTTAAAACTGGAGAACAAGAGAAAATCTTTGAGGAAACTGGGTGCAGGGGGAAGGCACATTACAGCAAAAATCTGAGTAATGACTTGTTTGTAATTAGGAACAATGGGAACAGAATGGCAATGAAAGAATATACTCAAAGTACTTAAAAGAAATTTGAAGAAATATCCAGAATTCTAAGGAAGTGGGTGGCAGATGGGCTAGATGGGCAATGGGTATTAAAGAGGGTACATGGGATGAGCATTAGGTGTTGTATGTAAGTGATGAATCACTGAATTCTATCCTGAAACCAATATTGCACTGTACATTAACTAACTAAAATTTAAATAAAAAATTAAAAAATAAATATCCAAAATTCTATATAGAAGGAAAACACTACAAAAAGTAACATTTTCAGTTAAGAAAGTTTGAGATAATTTGTTACCAATGGACAGTCATTACATTAAATACTAAAAGAAGGTCTTCATTCTAAAGAGAAAAGATACCCCATGAAAACACAAATCTACAGTAAGAAATAAAGATTACTTGAAATGATAGGTATGGGGTAAATGTCATAGATTATATTTTAGCTCCTTTTATTTTCTTTGAAAAACAACTGATAGTTTAGACAAAAATAATAACTTTGACTATTAGGGCTTACTACACCTGTAGATGTAAAATATATAACAACAATCACACAAAGGATGAATTGTAGTTAAATAGACTTCTGTTGCTTTTAGATTCTTGTACTATGCATGAAATAATTTACTATTAACTCTAAGTAGACTTTCATTGATTAATAATGCATATTGAAACCCCATATTCACCATGGTAGAAAATCATACAAAGAAGCTAATATAGTTGAAAGCCAAAAGAGATATTAAAATATTGTGCTTAAAATTATTTAGTTAATACAAAGTAAAGCAGGAATAGAAAATCGGAGGGACAAAAATTCAATGGATCTACTATAATACATACAGCAAGAGAGTTGATTTAAACCCAAACATATGAATAACTACATTAACTATAAAAAAATTTACATTCAAATTAAAGACAGAGACTGTCAAACTGGTTAAGAAGAGAAGAATCAACTCTATGATAAGACAATTACTTTAAATAGATAAAGAAACATAAAATACATGGGGTGCCTGGGTGGCTCAGTAGTTAAGCATCTACCTTCAGCTCAGGTCACATGATCCCAGGGTCCTGGGATGGAGCCCCACATTGGGCTCCTGGATGCTCAGCGGGAAGCCTGCTTCTCCATCTCCCACTCCCCCTGCTTGTGTTCCCTCTCTTGCTATGTATCTCTCTGTCAATGAATAAATAAAATCTTTACCAAAAAAAAGAAACATAAAATACAAAAGAATTGGAAAAGATTTTACATACAAATAATATGCACAAGAAAATTGATGTGGCATTATTATTAGACAAATTAGGCTTCAAGATAAGGAATACTGGGTATCCTGGCTGGCTCAGTTGGTGGAGCATGCAACTCTTGATCTCCAGGTTGTGAGTTCAAGCCCCATATTGGGTATAGAGATTACTTAAAAATAAAGTATTAAAAAAAAAAACAAAAAAAAGATGAGGAATATTAGCAGAGTTAAAGAGGTAAGATTACCAGTTTTTACATACGTGTATGTGTGTGTGTGTGTAAAATGTGGTGTATATATGTGTGTCTGTGTTTATGCATGTGTATGTATATACATAAAATAATATATATATCACCTTTGTGTGTGGAAATATATATATAAATATATATCAATAACCTCTTATCATACATATGTTAATATATTATGTAAAAATTCTATTGTAAAATTTATACCTGTTGTAAAATTATAACATGTAATTATGTGTAATATATAAAATACATATATATGTCACCATAAAAGGTGAATCAATTCAACAAAAAGACTTAAGAATTCCAAATGTGTAAGTACCTATTAACAGAACTACAAAATGCATAAGGCAAAAAACTTGCAGAAATAAAGTGGATAAGTTTTTAATTAGATAATTAGACATCCCTCTCTTAATAACTGATAGAAAAACTAGAAAGAATGTCAGTAAGAATATAGATTTCAAAAACATTATTATCCAGGGGCACCTGGGTGGCTCAGTTGGTTAAGCATCTGCCTTTGGCTCAGGTCATGATCCCAGGGTCCTGGAATGGATTCCTGCATTGGGCTCCCTGCTTAGCAGGGGGGGGCTGCTTCCCCTATCTTCCACTCCCTTGTGCTCTCTCTCTCTGTCAAATAAATAAATAAAATCTTTTAAAAAATTATTATCCAATTTGAAATAACCAATTAATAATTTATAGAACACTACATTCAATGTTTATGGAATACACATTCTTTTCCAGTGCACATGGAATGTTTACTGAGATGCACCACACAATGGAAATAAAATGTGTCTCTAAATTCTGGAGAATAAAATTTAATGAAGTGTTCTCTGACAATGGCAACTTTAAATTAGGAATCAAATAAACAAAAATATGTCTAAAAAATTATCCATCTATTTGGAAATTAAATCACACACTACTAATAATACATTGGCCAAAAAAGAAATCACAAGAGAAATTAGAAAATACTAACTGAATAATAAAGACCACACAACATACCACGTTTTCTGCAATGAAGATTAAAGTATGCTTAGAGGAAAATTTATACTTTTTAATGATTATACTATTATAAAATAGGTTTAAATCAATTATCTAAATTCCCACCTTAAGAATCTAGAAAATAAGAAACAACCAGTGTTGGTGAGGGTGTGGAGAAAAAGGAATCCTCATGCACTATTGGTGGGAATGGAAACTGTTACAGACACTGTGGAAAACAGTATGGAGTTTCCTCAAAAAATTAAAAATAGAACTACCTTATGATCAGGTAATCACACCACTGGGTATTTACCCAAATAAAATGAAAATACTAATTTGAAGCATTATATGCACCCCATGTTGATTGCTGCATTATTTACAATAGCCAAGTTATGGAAGCAGCCCAAGTGTCCATCGACAGATGAATGGATAAAGAAGATGTGGTATATATCACAATGGAATATTATTCAACCATAAAAAAGAATGAAATCTTGCCATTTGAAAAAAAATGGATGGAGCTAGAGAGTATAATGCTAAGTGAAGTAAGTTAGTTAGAGAAAGACAAATACCATAACAAATGAGCAAAGGAAAAAAGAGACACACACAAAAAAACAAATTCTTAGATACAGAGAACAAACTGATGGTTCCAGAGGAGAGGTAGGTGGGGGTAAAGGTAAAGGTAAAGGACATTAAGAGTACACTTAACCTGATGAGCACTGAGTAATGTACAGAATTGTTGAGTCACTATATTGCACACCTGAAACTAATATAACACTGTATCTTAACTACACTGGAATTAAAACAAAAAACTTAATAAAAAAAATCTAGAAAATAAAGAGCAAATTAAACCCAAAATAAGTAGACAGAATGAGGATGAGAACAAATTTCAATGAATAAAAAACAGAAAAACAATAGAAAACAGTATCAAAATTTGTTTCTTTGAAAAGACTAATAAAATTAACAAACTTTTCACAAGAGCATTCCTGCCTCCCCAAAGAAAGCAAGACAGAAATTACCAGTATTTGAATTAGAAAAGTGGATATAACTTCATATGAGTTTCTGGAGACTGCCATAACAAAGGACGACACACTTTGTGCCTTAAAATAACAGAAATTTATTCTCTGGAGTATAGAATTCCAAAAACGGAACTCTCTGGGGATGCTTCTTCTTTGCATCTCTCTAGTTTCTGATGGCCCCCAGGCATTCCCTGATTTATGATAGCATGATTCCAATCTCTGCCTCCAACTACATATGGCCATCTTTTCCCTTGTGTCTCTTTATACCTTTCTGTCTCTCTCTCTTCTTCTTACAAAGCCACCTTATTGTATTTTTACAATAAATTAAGCTACAGGAAAAAATGTTAAAATCATAAGGAAGAGAAAATACATTTGCCGTACTGTAAAAAATAATCCACATATATAGATAAAAAGAGAAAAAAAGCCAAAAAGAAAAAAACCCACATATAATTGACCTACTTATGTTGTTCAAGGCTCAACTTTATAAGCATTAAAAAGATAAAGTCAACAAAAAGCAAACTTATGTCAATAAATTTCAAACTTTAATGGACACATTCTTTGAAAAACATAAATTGCAAAACGACAAAAGGAAGAATTAAGAAATTTAAATAGCCTTGTATTAAGTAAAAAAAAAAGTAAAGTATGTATTAAGTAAAAAAAGAAAAAGAAAGCAGACACAAATAGTTTTCCTAGTGGTTCTGTCAAACATAATGAAGAATTAATGTCAGTATTAAACAAACTCTTTCAGGAAATAAAGGAAGAGAGAATACCTCTCGAGTCATTTTATGATGCTGGAATTACCCTGATACCAACTTAAGACAAATATGTGATAGCATTTAAAAACTGTACACAAGTATCTCTCAGAAACATACATGCAAAACTCCTTAAAACTTTTTTATTAGCCAAAACAACCCAAAACAAGCAATATATAAAAGGGAAGCACATCATGACCAAGTGAGGTTTATTCCAGAAATGTAATTTAGTTTAACATTAGAAAAATCAATCATTTAATTCACCATCGGGATTGAATAAAGGATTATAAACTGATTATCAGATAAAGCAGGTGACTGATACTCATTAAAGATAAAAAATAAAAAAAAAAGAACTCCATACATAGCAAACAAATTTTTAAGGTACTTTATTAGCATGGTAAAGGACATCTAGGAAAAACATATAGCTAAGTTCACATTCAGTGGAGAAACTTCACTTTACAAAAAAATCAATTGTGTCTCAATATAGAAGCGATAAAAATTGAAAAATGGGTTTTAAAACAATTCCACTTAGAATAACATAAAATATATAAAGCATTAGGATTCAATTTAACAAAGATGTTCAAGAACACTACACTGAAAACTACCAAACAGTGCAAAAATATTTTTTAAGACCTAAATAAATTAATAGATATATTATGCTTGTTGAGTGAAAAACTCAAGATTACTAACATGGCAATTGCCTTCAAATTGATATATAAATTTAGTATAATTGATTCAAAATCCCAATAGGTTTTTTTAATAGAAACTGAAAATTTGATTGTAAAACTTATATAAAAATGAAAATAGCCAAATATCTTTAAACAGCCAAATCTTTGATTTAAAATACTCAAATAGGGGCGCCTGGATGGCTCAGTCGTTAAGCGTCTGCCTTCGGCTCAGGTCATGATCCCAGCGTCCTGGGATCGAGCCCCACATCGGGCTCCCTGCTCCGCGGGAAGCCTGCTTCTCCCTCTCCCATTCCCCCTGCTTGTATTCCCTCTTTCGCTGTGTCTCTCTCTGTCAAATAAATAAATAAAATCTTAAAAAAAAATAAAATAAAATAAAAAAATAAAATAAAATACTCAAATATAACCAAAATAATCTCTTAAAAAATTCAGAGGTTTTACATAATCTAATTTCAAATTCTTTCACTTATCTACCCTAATTATGGCAACCGATATTGTACAAGAATAAACAAATATATTAACAAAATGGATTTAGTCTGGGAATAGAACCATACATATGTAATTGATAAGCTTTCAACACCTGAGATAATTAAATGAAAAAGAAAGTCTTCCAAAAAGTGGTGCAAAAACAATTGAATTAAATACAGGAAAAATTACATTGAACTCTGCATTATACCATGTGCAAAAATTATTCCATCATGGATCATAACCATGAGTATAAGTGCTAAAACTATAAAACTTTTAGAAGACATGCAAGAATATCTTCAGGAATTTGAGTCAGACAAAAAAAAACTCCTAGTATAAGAAAACTATTAACTATAATGTTTTTCATGACAATTTGATTTCATTAAAATCAAAACTTCTGCTAATGAAAAGATACCATTTAAAAAATGAAACTGCAAGCAATAGGTTGGAAGAAAATATACACAATCAATATGTATAACGAAAGACTGTTACCCAGAATATATAAAGAACCCATAAAAAATAATAAAAGAAAAACTTGTACCCAGAGTATATAAAGAATTCCTACAGAACAATAATCAACAGAAAAATAACCCTATATAAAGTGGGCAAAATATTTCAAAAGACACTTCACAAAAGAAGATATATAAATGGCCAATAACCAGGATGCCTGAGTGGCTCACTCAGTTAAGCATCTGCCCTTGGCTCAGGTCATGATCCCAGGGTACTGGGATCGAGTCCTGCATCGGGGTCCCTGCTCTGTGGAGAGTCTGCTTTTCCCTTTGCCTGCCGCTCCCCCTGCTTGTATTACTTGCTCTCTCTCTCTCCCCCTCTGACAAATAAATAAATAAATCTTTAAAATAAATAAATGGCCAATAAGCATATTAAAGTATGCCCAATATTATTAGTCATGAGGGAAATTAAAATTAAAATCAAAATGAGATACCATTTGTCAACAACTCAATTGGTTAAAATTTAAGAAGAGGTCAATGCCAACTATTGCCAAGATTTGGAGCTACAGGAACACATTTACATTGCTGAGGGGAATGTAAACTGGTACAACCACTTTGGAAACTTTTCTGTGTGTGTGTGTGTGTGTGTGTGTGTGTGTGTGTGTATGAAATATACATCTACCAGGGGTGCCAGGATGGCTCAGTCAGTAAAGCATGTGACTCTCAATCCCAGGGTTGTGAGCTCTACACCCACATTAGGTATAGAGCCAGGGAGGGGAGGGGAGTGGAGGGGAGGGGAGGAGAGGAGAGGAAAGAAGGAAAACAAAAGAACAGAAGAGAGAGATGAAGGAAGAAAGGAAGTTATATCTACCAAATGACCCAGCAATTTTATTCTTAGTATCCACACAGAGAAATGAAAACATATGTCCATTGAAACAATTGCACAAGAATGTTCGTAGCAGATTTATTCATAATAACACAAAACTGTATGCAACTCAATTCCCATCAACAGATACATGGATTAACAAATTGACTATTTGTGGGGATGAGAATACTTGTTTTTTAAAAATAAACTGGGGCACCTGGCTCGCTCAGAGGATGTGACTCTTGTTCTCAGCTTGTGAGTTCCAGCCCCATAGCGGACATAGAGATTACTTAAAAAAATGTTTTAAAAATAAGATAAATTATCTGTCTTCAAAGTGTTTCTTTTTTTTTTAAGATTTTTTTTTTATTTATTTGACAGAGAGAGAGAGAGAGTGAGTGGCAGGCAGAGGGAGAGGGAGGAGCAGGCTCCCACTGAGCAGGGAGCCTCAGTGTGGGGCTCAACCTGAGTCCAAGGCAGACGCTTAACTGACCGAGCCACCCAGGCGCCCCTTCAAAGTGTTTCTTAATAACAAAGGTAAAAACAATAACTTTGCAGAAGAAAAAAACTGGCCGACACTAACTTAACCAGGTATCCAATGTAAATATTACAACTAATGGGGCAAATTGACATTATGAGCCTCCTGATACGATGAATTGAGAAAGATACATCATCACTCCTATGGAATTCCTGCCAAAAATGCATAGCCTGAATCTAATAATGAGGAAGTATCAGACAAACCCAAATTCAAGGACATTGTACAATGCCTCCACTCTTCAAAAATGTCAAGGTTATGAAAAAAATGTCAGACTGAGGAACTGTTCCTAATTAAGTGATCCCAAAGAGACCTCAAAAATAAATGTAATACTTGATCCTGGATTGGATCCTGAACCAAACCAAACCAAAAAAAAAAAAAAAAAAAAACACAAAACAACCCCTTTTTTTTCCTATCCATAAAGAAAAATATAGGGACATTTGGCGGAATTTTAATAAGGCATCTCATTTAGATGTTAGTATCATATCAATGAGATATTCTGACATCTCCTGATGTTCTGCAGGAGAATGCTGTTTGATAAACGTATACATGGAAGAATTTAGGGTTAATGGGGCATAAAGTCTACAACTTACCTCAAATGGCTCAGAAAGGGAAAGAGAAATCAAATGTGGTAAAATATTAACAATTAGCGACTTAGATGAATGGCATATAGAAATCTTTTGAACATTCATCCTACAGCTTTTACATATATTTGAAAAACAGTTAAAAAAAAAAACCACTGGTATACACAGCACCAATGAAATTCATAATTATTATATTGAGTGAAAGAAGCCAGGCATTAAAGTGTACAAACCATATAGTTATATAAAGTTCAGAACAGGCAAAACCAATCTATGGTGATAGAAATCACAACATATTTTTCTATGGGCAGGGGGGATTGACTGGAAAGGGGCCCTGGAAAACTAAGAAAAAATAAAAAAACATGAAATAAGGACACTTCAGGCAATGAATGAAGCGAGAGGTACTGAAGCAAGCTCCTTTCTGGCCCTACCTTGACAGATCAATTGTTTTGTAATAGTTGATTAGGTAGAACATCTTTTTTTTCCAGACGCATCCTATCAGGTAAATGGCATGGAAGAATTTCTATATTGTTTTTCTTACTGACTTCTTGCATTAATTTGCTATATAGGTCAACGTTGGACTCTTAAGGAAACTCCTTCTGATTCTTCCAAGCAAAAAATTTTTTTTAAGATTTTATTTATTTATTTGACAGAGAGAGACACAGCGAGAGAGGGAACACAGGCAGGGGGAGTGGGAGAGGGAGAAGCAGGCTTCCCGCGGAGCAGGGAGCCCGATGCGGGGCTCGATCCCAGGACCCTGGGATCATGACCTGAGCCGAAGGCAGACGCTTAACGACTGAGCTACCCAGGCGCCCCCTAAGCAAAATTTTTTAAAGAAATACGTGCTTTGGGGCGCCTGGGTGGCTCAGTCAGTTAATGTCTGCTTTCGGCTCAGGTTATAATTTCAGGGTCCTCAGATGGAGACCCAAGACGGGCTCCCTGCTCAACAGGGAGTCTGCTTCTCCTTTTCCCTCTGTGCTCTCTCCCCATCTCTCCCTGCTTGTGCTCTCTGCTCTCTCAAATAAATAAATAAATAAATAAAATCTTAAAAAAAAGAAATACATGCTTTACTATGTGTAAAACTTATAATAAATTATTATTATTAACAGTTCACAATTACTGATTACTTAGAACATACCAAGCACCGTGCAAAGTATCTTGTATGTATCATGTCACTTAATTACTGTGATTATTCCCATTTTACAGATAAAGAAAATAAGGATCAGAAAGTTGAAGCAACCGCAAGGTAACACAGAGGTAAAGGCAGGTCTGGAACCCAAATATGTATTAACCCAGCTGTCCCTATTCAACATATATTCAGCATATCCATTATTCAGTGTATAGTACCAATTACTACTACTTTTTCCTGTGACAGAGGACATAAACAAGAACAACATACCTAATTCTTATCTTTGTAGAAAATTAATAACACTAGATCTTTCACGTGGATTATAGAGATAGGATAACATATTGGGTCGTGTCATATATCATTTCAAAGTAATGTAATGGAATGTTGATCAAATATATTTATGTTTGTTTATTTACTGACTTTTCCATTAGGAGTTCAAATAAAGTATGCATTACATTGAGGCTCCTTTGTGGTTTTATAATCTCTGACAAAATTCACCAATACCAGTACCAATACCAATGCCAGGGCATTTTTTTCTTTCTACTAGAGGATCAAAGTAATAATAATAAAGAAAACTGGAAAGATAATTTATCAATTAAAAACACTTTTAAATCAATATAACATGTCTACTGTTTAAAGCCTTCATGTGAATATCATTCTGCAGACAGGATTTCAATTGCAGATGTTTCCTCATTTTAAATATTAGAAGTTTTGTTGATCTGCAGTGTTTGTCATACTATTTGAATACTATATCAAAATGTAATATATATATTGTAAAATGTAAATCTACCTACATATTATATATTATGTTTATAAAAATGTAATATATATTATACTATATATTATACAGTTATACAATATATAATTATATATACATTATGTATATACAAATGTAATATACAATACTATAAAATGTAATATCTATCTATATATATATTTTGAGAGGCTGAGTGACTAGCCCAACTTTACTGAGCCATATATATATATACCAACAGATGTAGAATACCTCCTGGTATTGTGGAGAACAAAGACAAAAGAAAAAAGTTAAATTTCCTTACAACTTACAGCCCATTGACAAGTCCTTGAGACAGACACAGTGACATTCCTCTAGGAACTCAAATGCCCTGAAGTTAATACTTTGCTAAGGGCAAAAGGCAATCTTAGCTTAACATTAGTCCAACCTCCAGGATCCTGTAAGTCTCCTTTAACATATAAAAATTACTTTGGAAACTTCCTCTTTCTCTACTCCCCACCCACCCCACCAAGATATATGTTAGCAATCCTCCTCCTCCAAATATATGGCCCCCTGATATGCATCTGAAGGGTCTCATGACTAAAGTTTTACTAGACAGTAATAAATGACCTTTTCCTAACAATAGCTAGCCCCTCAAGGTCCTGGAAACATTGCTTCCAAAATTCCTTAGAGACTCACACTCTCCCTAACCCCCTCCCAACTTGAAAGTACATAATCAGCCACTCCTCATGACCCCACTGCAGCTCTTTCTACCCACGGGTCCTGTCCCCGTGCTTTAATAAAACCACCTTTTGTGCTCGCTTCGGCAGCACATATAATAAAACCACCTTTTTGCACCAAAGACACCTCAAGAATTCTTCCTTGGCCATTCTCTCTGAACCCCAACATTTTCACATCATTGGAATTCTTTTTTTTTTCTGGCTTTATGGACATACAACTGACATATAACACTGTATTAGCCTTAGGTGTACAAGTAATGATTTGATATATGTAAATATTGTGAAATGTTTACCAAATAAGTGGTTAACCTTCATCACCTCTCATAGTTATTTTTTTTCCTTGTGATGAGACATTAAGATCTACTCTCCTAGCAACTTTCAAATATACAATAGAGTTGTTAACTATAGTCACTCTGCTGTACCTCACATCCACAGAACTTCTCCTACAATGGGGAAGTTTGTACATTCTGGCTGCTTTCATTCAATTCCCTCAGCACCCCACCCCCTGCACCTGGCAACCACCCATTTTTGTTAATTCGTTCTTTCACCTGGGTTCTTTCATAAGATGTAGATAAAACACATTTCATTTGAACAAGGTCAGAATTTTGTTTCTAATAAAAGAGAAAAAGATGCATGGGGAGATTTTCTGTTTTCACACTCTTCCTTCTACCTTTTTTGTCTTACGAATAGACGTCCATTGGAATGGAAGAGAAGCCAAGAAAAATCTACAAACGCTGATGCAAAACCCTGATATTGAGTTGCTGAACCAATTCAGGAACTCCCTCTCTCTACACTTTTTATAATGGGAGGTCTCTAAATGTCTAAAGCCACAGTGACTCAGCTATTTTATTATTTTCATCCCAACTCATTGCTAATACAGTATCTTTATTAATCTCTTTAATTCTACTCTCCATACACCAACTTCTACAGGAATTCTACTCTTAATTTTTTAAGATTTTATTTTTAAGTAATCTCTACACCCAATGTGGGGCTTGAACTCATAACCCTGAGATCAAGAGTCTCAAGCTCTACCGACTGAGCAAGCCAGGCGCCCCAGAATTCTTCTCTTTCTGAAAATACAATTCACCACTCCTCATGGCCTTCTTATGTACTTGTGAGTTTGACTTTTACTCTACCCCAAACAAACCAATTAATAAATAAATTTGATATGTGTTCACTTTTAACTTTATTTCTAGTTTAACAGTTGTGTTTTGTATTGTACATATTCTTTTATCCCTCCCATGAGTCTTGAAATAAATCCCCCCTTTTACTTGGCTAAAACTCAACATCATTTGTTCTTATCCTGGAGGGCATCCATTTCCACAGCTCTCACATCCCGCTCCTGTGAATTCTCTCACTCATTTATATCCTTTTTCTCTGCCTTTACAGTCTATCCTTATTTTCCCCTTGTTGTCCTTCCTTATTTTCCACTTGTTGTCCTTCTTAAACACAGAATCAGGTGAACATCATCTTCCCCACAGAATGGTTTCCTCCCTTCCCTTCCTTCCCAGGAGCTAAGATACACTGACCCTGCCTCAATCTCTCTGACCACCCCTGCAATGTTCCTCACTGACTTATTTTCCTCTAAACATTTGCATTCCACATATTTAAGCCTCCTGAGTTCTCGGACAACCTATCTGTCCTTTGGGGAGTGCATTCATTCAATGCTAAAATGTCATTTTGATGGAAATGGTGCTAGATGGGAGACGGGACAGATCCCTGAACCGTATTCACAGGCTAATTTCTCAACTTTTCCAGATCTTAGTTTTTCATTTGCCAATGAATAGTTTTCTTTCAGGCAACTGTTAGTTATAAAGCATTCAGTAGCTACTGAAATCTGCATCTCACATCCTTCTGACTGGCCATTTTCACCCAATGTTCCACTGACTTTTTTTTCTAAGTCAATATGATTAAAAACCAACTGCTTCTTCTTTCCTAACATCTTTCTCTTCAGCTGGTGCCATCTTTCCTTCTTCCGCTCCTGTGTCTCCTCCATCACTATACTCTCTCCTATCCATCTTGTTTTCATCACTGTACTTTGCTCTTCTAAAAAGTTGATTAAATTTGTTCATTTAAGACAATGAGGGGCGCCTGGGTGGCTCAGTTGGTTAAGCGACTGCCTTCGGCTCAGGTCATGATCCTGGAGTCCCGGGATTGAGTCCTGCATTGGGCTCCCTGCTCAGCGGGGAGTCTGCTTCTCCCTCTGACCCTCCTCCCTCTCATGCTCTCTGTCTTTCATTCTCTCTCTCTCAAATAAATAAATAAAATCTTTAAAAAAAAAAAAAAGACAATGAAATTACTTCTGTTTTCTCACATTCAGTACCCTTTATAATCTGGGCTTAGTATACCTGTCAAGAATATTCTCTACCACTCCCTTTTACTCTCTGCACTTCTAAAGCCAAGCCTAAATGTCTTGGGGGGAAAAAAATCTTAGGTTTGTCCCTTTTGCTTGTAGCTTTGCTTATACAGTTTTCCCCTTGGAAATTTTTCTCCAATTTCCTGTAGACATCTAAATGCCTATTTTAAAACCCCCTTCTCCATAGTCTTCTAGGAATGATCCTTGTTATCAATCATGTCACTCTTTTTTGAAATCCTATTCAACTAATGATCAGCATATCACAGATAATTATTATTGTTAAGAGCCTAGACTTTGGGATCTTAGATTTCATTTATGTATTTATTACCCTGTATGGTTTGCTAACTGCTTGATGTGAGTGAGTGAACATTTCCCAGCTTCCTACAGACATCCTGGGAGACATGTCACACCTCTTGTGTTTATCATTTTGTCATTCATCTGTTGAGTGGATACCATATATTAGCAACAATCCTCTCCAAAACTAGGTAAACTGTCTTTATTCAAAATGTATGGTTTGAGGGAGCCTGGGTGGCTCAGTCGGTTAACTTCTGCCTTCGGCTCAGGTCATGATCCCAGAGTCCTGGGATCAAGTCCCACATTGGGCTCCCTGTTCATGCCCCCCCCCCCCCCGCCCGCCCTGCACTCCTGCTTGCTCTCACTCTTTAGTGCTCTCTCTCTCAAATGAATAAATAAAATCTTAAAAAAAAATGTATGGTTGAAAACAATGAGGTTCTGAGAGATTCAGTCATTGACCCAAATTTACGCAGCAATTAAGTGTGGGAGCCAAGACTTAGCTCCAAATCAGCCCTACTCTAAAGTTCAAGTTTACCCTGTTAATTGAGCATAGTAAAGAGCCTCAGAAAGTACTCACCCAATAGCAATTGTCACCAGCTCTATGACTCTGTGGAGAGCAGAGATCTATAATGCAATTCAAGTATTTGAAACTTTTTTTTTCAGAGACCACACTTAAACATTGTAGCACGATGCAATCAGTAGTAAGAAGTTCCCACATCTGACATGATTCAATATTTCTAAGATTTCACAAGTGAAGTCTGTGTCAATTTATCGGACAATGTAGTAGTACTTTGGTCTTGTCACACACATTGGATTAATTCATCCATTTACAGTGAACCATTGTTCTATACTGTGAAGAAAGGGGTGGGAAAAAATAAAAATTGTGGCCTTAGAATTCATATGTGCCCAAATATGATATACTTTAATCTGGGAAAAATTATCATCTCACCTGATAAAATCTGAGTTAAAAACATTTGGAATTAAATATAATTATGTGATAAAAAATGTGTGTGTGTGCATGTACATACATGTGCATATAAACACACACCTAAATAAAGAACTTAGGATTTTGTTGTTGTTGAGAGACTCTTTTTTATCTTCTCTCCACATTCCATTCTTATTCATCATGAACTTGGTATAAAACTAGCACAGATCTATTTTTATATTAAGATCCACAAGCTTGCATTTCAGATATATCACCCATGGGATATATTTGATTTTGAAAAAAAATTAGTTGTGACAACAAAAATAGAGTTTTCTTTTGTATTTACCAGTAGTGAGAACAAGGTAAATGTGAAACTTCAAAGGGGGTATAGGATTGGTTGGTACATCCGGACTCCTGGCAGAGTATCGACAAGAGGTTCACACAGCAAAGCACACAATACATGGGACCTGGGTGGCGCAGGCCAACTTTACCCATTTGCTTCCTTGAAATAATCACATCATTATTGTTAAGTTATGGAGTACAATTTAGATAACTAATGGGACTCTCTCAGAGCAAACAACACTTAAGTGAATTTTAGATCAATGATCTTAGAAATCTAACTTTCCTGAGAAACAATTTATAATATAAAAGTCTGTTTATTCATTTCAATAAACATTCATTGAACACCTATTCTGTGCCATAATGCTGTAATAAATGCTGTTGGTGGGGAAAGTCAGCAAGACTGGACCTTGCCCCCAAGAATTTCACAGTCTCAATGAGAAATTAAGCCATAAATTATAATGTGACATGTACTACAGGAAAAAAATTTAAAGAGCCTTGCAAAAGGAGCTGAGAAAACTAAAGACAAGATGCTTCTAAATGCAGTCAGGATTTGACTGAGCACTGATACGCGAATAAAGTTGCTAAACAGAGCTTCCTAGCTCTGTTTGGAGTCAATTGCATATACTGCAGAATAGTTTACGATACAGTTTCCATTACCACTGTGCCAAGTTCAACAGTTTCTTGCCCAAAAGATGACTAAAATAGGTTTTCTATTGAAGTTTTTATCCTCCCTTTGGAGATCTAGGGAGGTACAAAATGCTTTAACCTCCTAGACTTACATTACACATGCAGTACAGAATAGTAAGAGCAAACATGTTCGTTAATATATGTTTGTAGAGCACCTATGACTTTCAAAATAGTTTGACATAATTTTCACCAAAAAAATGGCGCATGAGTAATTAGCAAGAGGATGGCAAAACAGTTTCAAGACTTATTAATTATGATGCAGGAGAGGAATTGAATCTATTGTCAGTAATAAGCTCCAAGACCCTGAGCATATCATCCCACCTTTATGAGATTCAATATTCTCATCTTTGAAATTATATAATACCTACATTGTCAGATTATCAAAGAATTGAGAGCAAGAGGAAAGAGAGAATAGACAGAGATCCTATATATATCTCTTTCTGCGTATCTTGGCAAAGTTAAAAATACTATTGCTTTTCACATCCTACAACCTGATACTATTTTTTAAAATTTTTTTTAAAGATTTTATTTATTTGACAGAGAGAGACACAGCGAGAGAGGGAACACAAGCAGGCGGAGTGGGAGAGGGAGAAGCAGGCTTCCCGCGGAGCAGGGAGCCCGATGCGGGGTTAGATCCCAGGATCCTGGGATCATGACCTGAGCTGAGGGCAGACGCTTAACGACTGAGCAACCCAGGTGCCCCTGACAAGATACTTTATTTATTTATTTATTTATTTATTTAAAAAGATTTTATTTATTTGACAGAGAGAGACACAGTGAGAGAGGGAACACAAGCAGGGGGAGTGGGAGAGGGAGAAGCAGGCTTCCCGTGGAGCAGGGAGCCCAATGCGGGGTTCGATCCGAGAACCCTGGGATCATGACCTGAGCAGAAGGCAAACACCCAACGACTGAGCCACCCAGGCGCCCCTGATACTATTTTTTAAAGCAGATTAATTCTTTTGCAATATATAAAGATCACAAGTTGTTTTTTTTTTTTTTACTTAGTAAAGTATCATACTCTAGGTAAGTGTTTTTGCTAAATATTTGAAACAAAACTTGTTTAAAATTGAGAACGTAAGATTAGTATCTAGTTGAGTGGACTGTCTGATTCTAAATAACAGAGGAAGCAAGTAAAACATTCTTGAATCCTTTCTCCAGTACTTTATAAACATTAGTACTTTCAGCATTCAAGTTGAAAAGAGAACTTATGTCATGTGTCTCACCTACAAAGCTTATGCAAAAATATGGGGAGATAGACACGAAAAGGGTCAAAGTGCCCTAGGAGCTGAGTTTTATTCTTAAGACTAGATCTAAGACATTACAATAATAGATGCCCCAATACTGACCAATTCTTAAACTAAGAAGTTCAAAAGAAAGAAGAAAGAAAGAAAAAAACACCTACTCAATTCTACTCTGAAATTTAGGAATAGAACACGATGCACATTCCTGGCATTCAGCAATCTGAAACCCACATGCTTTTAATATTGGCTCAGACCTGTTTGCATTCAAGACTCAAACACTTTTGCATAGAATTAATAATTCTCACATTCTCTTGTGAGGGGGCACAAGGTACAACAGTGCTTACGTACATCTTACAGGGTTGGCAAGATACTGATGTAATGTTATCCAAAGCCATAGAGATTGTTGCCAAGACTATAGTTGATATTGGAACTGTAGTTAAAATGTAGTCATTATGGCTCGAAGACTTCTTTGTAACTGTAATCATCTTAAAATAAAAATGATGTAATTAAAATTTTTCCTGAATAAATATGTTCATAAAATAATTTTCTTAGCTGGTCAACCAAGTTATACTTGAGGTAAAGCAGTTCATAGTAAAAGTGATAGTAAAAGTGAAAATTTAAATCAAAACTACTAAAATCAGGGGCACCTGGGTTGCTCAGTTGGTTAAGCAGCTGCTTTCCTGTCAGGTCATGATCACAGGGTCCTGCTTAGCAGGGAGTCTGCTTCTCTCTCTCCTTCTGCCTGCTTCTCTGCCTACCTGTGATCTCTCCCTATCTCTCCGTCAGATAAATAAATAAAATCCTTTTTAAAAAGAACTACTAAAATTAGAAATTTAGTATTTTAGTCCCATCCCAAATATTAATGGACTTTTTATCCAGTCCCCCAGCTTCAAATAGTGAAAATACAAAAGCTTATACAAACCCTAGGAATTCTAAGTTCAAGTTTGGAGATAATGCACTCATATAAAGAAAAATATAATGATACAAAAAAGTAATAATATGAAAGATAGTTTTAATTTTTAGGGTGATTTCTATGTGATAAGTGGTGCTAGATGTTTTTAAAATATTATATTGTTCAATCCTCACCTCTACCTTTAAAAACAAGCCTTTATATTCCAATAATCCAGATGAAGAAACAAGCTCAAGAGGTAACATAGATTTGCCTAAGGCTAAATAGTTATAAATAATAGAGCCAAAATTCAAGATCAGGTCTGTTGGAGGCAGTCCTGCTTTTTTTTCTCATTAAACCATGAGTTGTATTTA
This sequence comes from Leptonychotes weddellii, assembly GCF_054177405.1. Lineage (NCBI taxonomy): Eukaryota > Metazoa > Chordata > Mammalia > Carnivora > Phocidae > Leptonychotes > Leptonychotes weddellii. Next base: position 68,722,656 of record NC_138374.1, read on the forward strand.
CAGTAAATGCTATCAGACATGAAAAGAATGAGAGAGATGGATTGGTTACCTAGGCCTAAACTGAGCCCTTACAAATAGATAGAAAATAGCTAGACAGCATTCTAGGGGGGCTGAGCATGAGCAAAAATATGAAGCACCCCCTACATCCTGAGAGTTTTCACACAGTTGAGAAGCCTTAGAATTAGTACCAGAGATCAAGACCCAATAGTAAGCACTGGAATAAACTGAACTCGGGTTTTAAATGTAAGGGTATGTTTGATAGTAGTAATGAGATAAAGGACAGGCTGACCTGGAAGGGAACAGAATGAAGGAAATGCTTTGCAAGTTGGTGGTTGAGTCAACAAAAAGATTAGAAGGAAAAATGTGTCAAATACTTCAGCTCTCATCCCTTCCTGCAGGTATCGTTCTGCTTTTGTCCTAACTGGGGAGGTATTTGTATGGCTCTGGAAAAGTCACTTCCCCCCACTGGCCTTAAGAACATTCACCTAAACAATGAAAGACTTTGATTAAAAGATCCCTTAAGAAGCTACAATATCCCTATGAAGTCATTTAGAAGGCTAAAAGTTCTCTAGGGATCTAAGGATCCTTCTGGATGTGCATTTCAATGATGTTTGGCTTAGATGTTTAATAAATACTTCTTGAGTAATTGGGTCCCTGCCTCCCACATAGGGCTTCATTATAACCTAATAAATGTAGAACACTGAAACAAGTATAGAGAGATGTCAATGAGTGTTTTTCAGAGCATTGTTCCCCTTCTGATGAGGAAAATAAATTGGAAGATGTGAAAGGTAAATTAAATTTCATATTTGATTAGGGCAAATGAACAACCAAAATAGCACTCATTTCAGGATAACTATTTTTCTTTTTTTTATAGATTCAGTGGTTTTTCTGGGCAAATGTGCTCCTCTCAGTGGTGAATGCCACTCAGAAAGAGACATCATATGACTGACAGCATAGGGAAAAAGCTGATGAACTAGTCACCAAAGCACTGAAATTCAGTCTGTAGTAAAACAATTTATAAATAAAGAAATTATAAGAGTCAGACTTCTTCCCAAAGTGTAAACCCACTTTCGCAGCTAATTAAAATTCAAAGAAAAGCTGAAATAAAATGAAAGGAGGAAAAAATCACAATAATTCCATGAATTTTACCCTCTGAGAACAGAGCTGACATCTTGAGGACATAGGGATAATTTTCTCTTAAGAAAATGCTGTAGATGTTTCTAAAATTGCCTCAAGGAGAGATGTCAGTGCTCTCTGAGCATGGCTTAAAGAGATTTTTAAGGAAAATTAATAGGGAAAATAATTAATGAAAAGACAGAATTTTGGTTGTATAACAATCATAACAAAATTTAGTAATCAAAGGTAGCAACTGAAATAGAAAAAAGAATTAATATTATCAATGAATATTATCTTTTAGTATTAGTATTAGAAGTATTATTATCTAGTATTTCAGATTCAATTAGTATTATCTTTTTGATAATGTTGAATATATTTGGGGCCCACTCAATCAAGAAACGTTGACTCGGGTGCCTGGGTGGCTCAGTTGGTTAAGCGACTGCCTTCGGCTCAGGTCATGATCCTGGAGTCCCGGGATCGAGTCCCGCATCGGGCTCCCTGCTCGGCAGGGAGTCTGCTTCTCCCTCTGACCCTCCTCCCATGCTCTCTGTCTCTCATTCTCTCTCTGTCTCAAATAAATAAATAAAATCTTTAAAAAAAAAATTTAAAAAAAAGAAAAGAAACGTTGACTCTGGAGCCTTTGTGAGCATGCTTTGCAACCATGATCTCTTCGCTCAGAATAACTTTGACACTTCTACCATTGGTTAAAAGGAATACTGGACAACAGAATGCATTTGCACAAAATAAAATCTATTTCTATTGCTAGAGTATTGACCCAGTGGCTATTTCTTACTACAATGGTTCAGACCATCCTCAAATATGAAGGCTGGCATGTTTCTGTGATATTCACTGATAACAATATGCTAAATTCTTGAAGGCTAACCAGATGAACAGGATTCACCTCATGTATTAGACCAAATATATAACTGTAGGTATTAATGAAAATCCTAGGAGTTAGGTAAATGGTGATTAGATTTTTATACAATTCTTGGTGGTTTAAATGATATGGGTTTCAGTGAGAATCCTGACTTGATTTTTTCTATTTTATAAACTTTCATAATATCTCTTGAATTACATAAGAGAATTGAATTAAAAGAGAAGTTTCCCTTCCCTGTAATTCATCTAAAGCCTTCCTTCTCTCATTACTTTATCTGCTGATTAAGTAATCAGTCTTTGTTACAGAGTGCAATATAATATATAATTGAAACCACACTTCTTTCCCATCTAAAACAGCAAGAAAAAAACAAGCACAGTGCATTCTTTGTAGTGAATAGGTTATAGATGTCGACTTCCCTTCTGTACTTTGTATCACTGTTACTAAAGCCTTCAACCTTTATGTGATCATGCAAGGAAATAACATTTTTTTCAATTTAATAGAAATGGAACTCTATTTTGGACCTTTCTGATACAGTGGAAACCTACACAGTTCATATTAGTGATCCGGTGTTTCATTTCTAAATCTAGAAACAAGAATATTAACTCAAAGTTGTTGATTAGCTTGTTTCTAGTTTACTATTTACAAGAGTTAATCATAAATCATTAGACAAAATAGAAATAAGAGCTAAATAATGAGCTCTCTAGTCCATACCAGGTTCAGGGTACTGGTCTATATATGTGGTAGTGTTGACATGTTTGGTACTTATAGCTCATGTAATAGTCAAGAAACAGAAGGGTAAGGAACTCCAAATGTTACACAATTACATGGGGTAAACCCAAGCACTCAGCCTCAAATTCTAGAATGGCCACTGATTAGGCTGCAAGGGGCAGCTTCAGCAAACATCGTTTCAAGGCCTGAATACTACTTTTCACCTTCACAGCAAGATAACTCTGAAACTGGCATTCTAAGTTAAAAATAAAATAAACATCATAGGAATAAATGAGTATGTTGACTTTTATTTATTTTTGAGGGTAAAGAAGTGATCAAAAATGTTTTGTAACATTATGCTTTTAAAATACAGTTTGACTTCTTTCCATTAATATCTCACAACTAGAAAACTAATTTTAAAATAATTCCAAAATGTACAATTATAAGAACTTTCATAAACACCTAATTATTCAGGTTTTGTTTCTTTGTACTTTCTAATACAATCAATAAAATAGCTCCTCTATAAATCTGAAACAGAATACAATTCAAACGAGCTCAAACCTATTTGCATTTTTAGTAGAATACTTGACATTATGCTTTTATTTTTTTTTCCTTTATTTATTTATTTATTTATTTATTTATTTATTTTT
>NC_138374.1:68726506-68791662 GCF_054177405.1 Leptonychotes weddellii
ATGGCAAGATCTAGGTTTTCTCTCTGGAATGGTTTGGTTTATTTAGAGAAGGAGCCTTCATATTCTTGGTCTTGGGCAAAAACCTGATGGCTGGTGTTCTCTAGCCAGGTAGGAGGAAGAGAGATTGGGAGGAGGGTGGCAGCTCATCATGTAGTTGGTACATGAACTTCCACTGAACAACCCTCTTTTAATCTTGCACACCACCCTACATTTTTCTGTACCTGGTTTTCTTAATCTAAGCCTCTTTCATTCAGTTTCTCCAGAGAGCATGCTTCCCATTCCTAAGAAGCTCAGAAGCTGTAGTTGCCTAACAAGTTGAGGTGGAGGTGAGAGCTGGAAATCCAGCAGCATCTTCTGTAAACTTCCAAATTGCCCCAGGCTTACAGCCCATCTCTAACAAGCCCTTTTATAGTCATGGTGCCACAGCTTCCTCAGCTTCCTCTTTCCAGTATCCAAAGAACAAATCAGCTTCCTTCTCACTGATAACCCACCTGTAGACTTATACATAACTCACCTCTCTCTACTTTTTCAAAAAATATTTTATTTTTTAGCAATCTCTACACCCAGCATAGGGCTCAAATTTACAACCCCTCCATGAAAAGTTGCATGCTCCACTGACGGAGCCAGCCAGGAGCCCCTCATCTCTCTCTACTTTGATAAATAATTAAATTCCTACTTTTTCTTTCCATCTTCACACATTGTAATTCAGAATTATAGATCTCTCCTAACTAAATAAGAGATGAAGTCAGTATTTCTGCTTATGGGCAGAGGCAGCAATATTGCTAAGTTTCCATCTGATACCAAAAACTATTTAAGTTCAACATTAATAATAAAGTTCTTTTTAATAGTCAAGATTCTTGAAAATATTGTCTTTCAGAAAATCTAAATTAATAGCAATGTTTATAGTGTTATGTACCCCCATATCCATGCTGTGGACTATCTTTTGTTCTAAATAGTAATCAGAGTAGTATGGAAAAAATAGTTTCCTGTTTGAATCTGTGCACTTAAAACCCAGAAGTGTTATTGTTGTCTGAAAAAAAAAAAAGAAGAAAAATAAGAAAGAGGAGGAGGAGAGGAGCAAGGAAGGAAGGAAGGAAGGAAAGAAAGAAAAGAAAGAAAGAAAGAAAGGAAGGAAGGAAGGAAGGAAGGAAGGAAGGAAGGAAGGAAGGAAGGAAGGAAGAAAAAGAGGGAGAAAGAAATCTTCAGAAACAAAGAGGAAAGCAACTTATTCTGCTTTCCTGGAGAAATAGGGAGGACTTCATAAAGGAACTGATACTTTTACCTGTGTATTGAAAGATCTGCTTACCTTTTTAAAAGGCATTTAAAGAGGGGATTATATATCACAAGAGAGTGGAAGCAAAAAGGAGACCAACATGTTCAAAGAAAAATGAGATCCTTGGGAGGACAAAAATGAGATAATGTATGAGATTTGGGGAAAAGTTTAAAGTTTACATAAATTCAAAGAAGCATTATTTTTATTGGTACTGATTCTACCTTCTGTCTGGAGTTTTGCACCTTCTCCATGATTAACATGCATGCCTAAAGGTCTAGTTTACAAGAACCCACAAATTCACTTCAAGAGAGCCCCAGAAGATTCAATTCCAATTTCACAAGAATTATTAATAGAGAACTCATAAAACATCTTTTGTTTATTTTTTCATAGTTAAGAATTAGGCTATAGTCGATGGTTCTGATGCATTGTGCAAACTCCCCCGAACACAGCTGATTTCAGCCCACCAGTGGTGGACAGTTCCAAATCCACTGCCAGTGCCCCAAATCTTGAGTGCCCCTCTGCTTTGTTGCTTCTAGGCTTTCTCCTAAGCCACAGGAGGCTACTCAGCTGCAAGCTGATCCAACCTGCGAAGGTAGGGGAATTAATCCCTTGAGAGCAATCTTCTACAAGTGGGAGACAGGAGTCTTGATAAACACCCCAGCCTTCCTAATCTTGTATTGAGACAATGTAAGGCAGGGTCCATGTGGGACTGAGCTTCACTTGCTCACAGTGGCAACTGGATCATCAAAACTCACAGCTGGCTTCTCTACCTTCTTTTTCTCTCATTTTATCCAATCTTTTACTTCTGCTCCTTGAAATTTCCCCTTGAGTAATTTACCTACACCCAATTTCTTTTCTCAGGTTGCGCTTTTGCAAAAATCCAAATAAAACATATTCTTAACTAATTATGTGCCTCTACTAATGACTTTTTTTTTAAGTAGACTCCATGTCCAATGTGGAGCTTGAACTGATAACCATGAGATCAAGACCTGAGCCAAGATCAAGAGTCAGACCTGCTCAACTGACTGAGTCACCCAGGCGCACTTATTTATTTATTTTTATTAACTCCATATAATTTGTAGCATCCAGCCTTTTCTATCTTTTATCTTAAAAACTGAAGAATAATTAAAAGTTACGTGTTTTTTTTTTTTTACTTGTTGGCATTGATTACTTATATTTGGAAGATTCACCAGTATACAAAAGAACACTGAACTAAGAACCAGAAAACCCATATTTTAGTCTTAGATTTTGTAGTCCCTAGTGATGAGACTACATGAAAGCAACTGTATCTCTCTAAAACCCTAGTTTCTCAATTCATTAAAATGCAGGAATTGATGTACAAGGTTATTCCTAGGCACTGATTTTATGATTTCATGAAATTATAGAGGCAGGTCTGCTTTGGTTGAAACTGTCAATCAGGCACGTTGCCAGGTGGTCAGTTGGTCATGGTTTGGTCATGGTCACCTGCACCTGCGGCCATGCCTGACGCAACTTCTCCCCAGTATCCAATCCAAATCTGTCCGGTGCTTGAATAGTTCCTAATGTCTCAATAGCTTGCAGCTTCAAATAGATATAATATTTGATTTGTGTAATAACAGGTAACCCCAGGTTCTTCTCTTTTCTTATAAACCGTCTTAGGTAACAACCATGAATATAAGTGACCATTTGTTACTCAACAGTGACTGCAAAGGTGAAGTTTCAAGACAAAAGGGACAGGGACACCCAGTGGTGGGGTGAAGCTGAGAGGCATGAAAGGCTTCACTGCCCTTTGCAAATCATCCCATGGAGCTGGTTGCCAATTCAACTACACTGAAGGCTGGCTCTGACAGAAGACATTAAAAGGAGAAAGTAAAATAGTTCCTTTGTTCTGAGCCTACAAATGCTGAAAGGAAATTCCTGCTCACAGCAGGTGATTAAACAAGCTTTATTAGAGGCCATTACTTGGAGTCATTGACGCTGCTTTGTTGCAATAAAATGGTTCATTTTCCCATTCTTTAACTTTCAAATGGTATTAATTAGATTTATCAACAATTTGGTAACTCCAAACTGGCTGCCAGAGTCTTACAAGAACACTTTTACAACCTGTTCTCTTAAAGCAGTAAAGCTCAAACTCAGCCAGCAAATTCCCCCTAAGACAGCGGAGAATGGATTTATGTCTTGGAGGAAGGGGATGACCATGTAGCTCAAAGCCTGTAACCACAAGCATGAAATTTCTCCAAAGCCTTCTCCTTTATTTTGCTTTTATACTCCGGTTTCTCTTCAGATCGCATAAATCTTTCGCCTTTTCTCCTTTATTTTAAAAGTTCATATGGGGGCGCCTGGGTGGCTCAGTTGGTTAAGCAACTGCCTTCGGCTCAGGTCATGATCCTGGAGTCCTGGGATCGAGTCCCGCATCGGGCTCCCTGCTCAGCAGGGGGTCTGCTTCTCCCTCTGCCGTCTTCCCTCTCGTGCTGTCTCTCATTCTCTCTCTCTCAAATAAATAAATAAAATCTTTAAAAAAAAAAAAGTTCATATGAATTTGCCTACCATTCAGCAGTAAACCTCAACTTACATTAATTTCAGCATAATGTATGGGATTATTTACCAATTACACTACCCCATCAAAATGTCTAAGGAAGAATAATGTAATTTGGATTCTATGTTTTATTCTTGTACTCCTCATCTTTTTACAAGGATAAAATAGAGATGTTCCCCTTTCTTCCAATGACGACTTTAAACTGTTCCTCTATCATATATTCAACCTAGGAGACAGACTTCCCCATTCATTCTGAAACCTATATTTGTGCATCTGAAATCCTACACCATGTATAAATATGAATTCAAATGTCAACTCCATTATCCTTGCAAGAGGAACACAAGGATCAAAATTCACTGCCTATCAAGTAAAACTAAAAAAAGAGGGGGGGTGGAGTGTTATGGTCCTTGTATCTTCAGCCTTCAGAGCTCCTACGTTGAGCACAATATCTTTGCACCAGCTGAACAAGCCCCAGAACTATTTTCTGCTGCTGGTATCTGACTTGCCACAGTAGGCAGAGGCAGGTTCAAAGTGAGCCCACAACGTGCAACAGATGCATTCATTTCTCTCCCTATATTCCTTTTACTCCCTGGAACCTCACAAACACATCCTCTTACTCTCTTTTCCTTCCTTTTATTTTACAAACTCATCACGGTCCGCTTTAGAGCACATTCTTTTTTTAAGATTTTAATTTTTTTTAAGTCTTCTCTACACCCAACATGGGGCTGGAGCTCACAACCCCGAGATCAAGAGTCACATGCTCTACAGAGTGAAACAGCCAGGTGCCCCAAGAGCACATTTTTGTAATTTTGTTTCCATCCCGTATTTTCCTGTATGGTAAATACCATTGTTTTGGTGCACTGAAGAAAGGCAGAGATAGTCTTCCTCCTTCCCCTTTGGCCACGCTCTTTGAATTCTGTATTAATAAAATCATTACATTTCTTTTACTAATTAATTATTACTCTGCTACACATAAATTCAGGGAGTTTGATGGCACAAATCTGCCAAGCACTTTGGATGTCCCAGAATGGAAACCTCTATATAAATGTCTGCTATGATTTCTATCAGATGAAGATACTTTAAGGGATGTTTTATTGGCCTATTAATAAATGACTGGAGTGGTAAAGATATCTGGCTAGAAGCCCTATTTTTTTTTTTGCAAGCACAAAAGACGTGGGTTAATGGAGCAATTAAACATACTTTTATATCCCAAGGCTGAAATAATATTGGGGAAAAGTAAGTGAACTACTAAAAAGGCAAGACAACTATAAATACAGAGCAAGAACTAGAAGCGGAGCTTCTGCAAAAGTGATAAAGAAATATATGACAGAATTCCAAAGAGTTGGCATTTTACAGGGCACCAAAATTGATATCTTTACATCTTTTCTTGTCACAAGAGGTATCTTGTTTTACCGAGGCAAAAGAAATATAAAGCAGAGAAACAGTCCAACAAAAAAAGCAGACAATAGTGCAGTATCAGGTCATATGGGGGAACAGTGGTCAAAAAGCATTTTAAGGAATGTTAGCAGTTATCTGATTATCAGCTGCTGATACAGTAAGACTGTTCTGAAGGTACAGAAGAGGTGAGAGTTGGTAAACCGAAGTGCAGGTGCTGAGAACACCATCAGTGCAGAACCAAGTACTGGTCATCTTTGCTCATCTTTGCGTCCCTAGCATACTGCACATTTGTGCCATGTAGTGCTTGTTCAGTCACTGGTAATATGTCCATACACAAGTGTGCCCATACTTGGTGACAATGGTAATAAAGGTGATAGAACGACCGAGTTTACTGGGCAGTTTCTTGACAAAGCTAAGTTGAAGGCCAGAGATCAGTGGAAGATTTACTCATCCTCATGTCAGTGTCACGTAGTCCCAGAACTGTCACCTTCTTCTTTGCTTTTCTCCTTTTCCCTACACAGCCTGTTCCCAAGACATCCAGTCTCCCCTCCTATCTGCCACCCTGATGCAGTCTTATGCTTCTACCATCCGGGCTCAGTGCATTTGTTATGATGATCTAACTTCTTAGCTCCTACACCCTGGAAGCTGAGGGTTCCTACAAATAGCTGCCTAACCATAAAAATCTTGTGGCATTAAAAGTTAGCTGAGACCTCAGAGGAACTTGCAAAAATTTCACTTAATTTTTTTCAGCTTTTTCTCTCAGCTGCCTCAATGACTTTTCCGAAAATCTCTATTCTTTACTACTCTCCTTATACTCTCTATTCAAAGTCCATCCTCCACACTACCAGGGACAATTTATCCCCTAATTCATGAGGTCTACTTGGCTTACCCATTATGCATGAACTCTTACCATACTCATCCTCACAAATTACAAACTCTGTATGTGTGTGTGTGTGTGTGTGTGTGTGTGTGTAGATCTTGGCCTCAAGTCAGCTGCAGGAGAGTTTTGTATCCAAAAGAAACACAGTTTTTATTTCAAAACCATTGAAGAGTAATGGAAGTCTGTCTTGAAATCCCCAGAGGAAACACTAGCAGGATTATACAAATAGCAAGACGTCCTAAGACTTTCCCAAATGTCCATAATCATTACAGCTACTGTACCAACATCTCTTATGTGTGGTTCTTGAAAAAAAAACAAAAACAAAAAACAAATTGCCTGTGGCTTCCTCACCCAGATGATTTCCTCTCCGAGATGAGTAGTACCATGTCTTTCCTTATGGATCTCAATTTTACTTGTGGAGATCTCTTCCAATTTGACACAACAAAGGTTCTCTGTGGCAAGTCACAGAGTAAGCAAAAATTCCTTCTTAGAATGGAATGAAAATCATGAGATGCTTTGAGAATTTGTGCTTCTATATCCATGCTTGTCTTTGCCTTTTCCCTTCCAGTTGTAGAAAACAATTATGCCAGCTCCTTTCAACTAACTCTGCTCTCTATTCCTTGACCACATGCATTTCTGTCTCCAAGACATTATCCATCAGGACTTCCGTCTTCTACCTCTGTAAACAGAATGTATTTTTAAAACTCTTTAAATTCAATAACAAGGAAAAAAAGTTTTAAATTGGGCAAAAGAACTGAACTGATGCTTTCCCAAAGATGTACCAGTAATGACCAATAAGCACACGAAAAGATGCTCAACGTTAATAGTCATCAGGGAAATGCAAATTAAAACTGCTATAAAATATCACTACACACCTATTTGGCTAAAAATAAAAGGACTGACCATATCAAGTGTTGGTGAGGAAAGGGAAGAATTGGAACTCTCATACACTGCAAGTATGGTAACATAAAATGGTACAGTTTGGTAGTTTTTAAAAAATAAACATGTACCTTCTGCACAGCCAAACCATTCAATACCTGGATATTTATCCTAGAGAAATGAAAGTGTATATCCAAAGAAGATTTGTCAGAAATGTTCATGGAATCTGTACATATAATAGTCCAAATGCAAATGTCCATTAATAGGTGAGTGGATAAACAAACTGTGATACTCAGCACTACACAAAAAGAAATTAATGACTTTTACTAACTACAGCATGATTAAATCCCACAATATTACGCTGAATGAAAGACGCCAGACCAAAAAGAGAGTATGTAATGTATGAGTCCATTCATATACAATTCTAGAAAATGAAAACTAATCTGTAGCGACAAAAAGCAAATCAGTGGTTGCTCGGGGGTTATAGGGGGTGAAGAACAAGGACAGTAGTGTGTGTGTGTGTATCACTCCTGTGTTTCTCCTTTATTCTCACACTGTTATCACACTTACAACACTTTTGACACCAGCTATGTGGGTTTTCCACACATCAAGCAATTCTGCAACACTAGCGGGGTACCCTATATTTCAATGCAGTTCTGGCACTATCTATCTGGATTTGGCATCAGATCCCAAAGGTTAAGGCTTCAATTCCACAAGACTGCCCCCACTTGGGATGCCAATATTGAGCCCAGGGTGTCACCTGTAATTCTGACCAGTGGGCTATAAATTGGGTTTCTCATGGCCCTCTCTTTGGATTCAGTAATTTTCTAGAATGGCCCACAGAAGTCAAGGAAATGCTTAGTTACATTTACTGGTTTATTATAAAGGATATAATATAGGATACAGCCAGATAAAGAGATGCATAGAGTAAGGTATATGGAAAAGGATGGAGCTTCCATGCTCTCTCTGGGCCACTCTCCCAACACCTCCATGTGTTCACCAATCCTAGAAGCTGTCCAAACCCCTTACTATAGGGGTTTTAAGGGAGGCTTCATCATGTAGGCATGATTGACTATTAACTTCATTTTCTGCCCCTCTCCCCTCTCTAGAGAATGCAGATGGAGGGATGCTTAAAGTTCTAAGCTTCTAATTATGACTTGGTCTTTCCAATGATAAGCCCCCATTGAGGAGCCTACCAAGAGTTGCCTCATTAGAACAAAAGACGCTCCTATTACCCAGGACATTCCAAGGGCGCTAGGAGCTCTGTGTGAGGAACCCAGGTCAAAGACCAAATATTAGAACAAAGATGCTCCTCGTGCTTTTATTACTTAGGAAATTGCAAAGTTTAGGGTCTCTGTTCCAGGAACCAGGGGCAGAGACCACTATATACATTTTTTTTCTATTATCAGATTAAACACATACATACACACATATATGTCAAAACTTATCAAAACTGCACTTTAATATGCACATTCAATTTAATGTCAGTTATACGTCAGTAAATCTATTAAAACTTTCATACACATGCTTTCCCATTTATTTTTTAACCCATTAAAATTTGATTTCTATCCTTATCACTTTAGAGAAACAGCTTCAATAAGATCTTCATTAATATTTGAATTACTATCTATATCTATACATTTTAAATCCTTATTTTACCAGACGTCTCCAGTGCATTTGACTTCTGACTTCCTGAATTCCTTTAACTCTGCTCACATGTCTCTGAGAGTTTCTGGTCTGTCTTCTGTATATACTCCCTCTTTCTCTTCCAATTTCTGAACTGTAACTGTTTCCCAGGATTTCACTGACACATCACCTCAATCTTAACATTATTCCTTAATATTCTCCTGGATTCTCATTGACCCAACTGTCTCAAAGATGCAGGTGACCCACATTTACATTCCCTAGCATGAGACCCACACTAATCTTCAGAATGTTATTTCCAAATGCTAGATGGACATCTCCACTTTCAGTTTCCAAAGGAAAGTGAACACAACAAAGGAAACACTGAAATCATCTTCACTCTTAAAGCCATTCTCCGGAACTAACAGTTTTGTTTTTTTTAAAAATATCATTGAACACCTATCCCCCAGGAATCACCCTTGAGCTATCCTCTTAAGTCATTTCCTCATCATTTCTTGCTTATGTTAACTGAAACAGCCTCCTAAGAAACCCCTCTGCTTCTAGTCAATTCCCCATCAAGCCCATGCTTGACACAATGGCTGCCATTTTGTTCTTTAGCTGAAAGCCCTTCTGTGGTGCTTTTTTAACCACACAGGAAATGCAAACACCTTATCCTGGTAATCAAGACAAAATCTTCAAAGATCTGGCTGTATCTATCTTGTTAGCAAATATCTACACTTAGTTCTGCCTCAAACACTCTGCTCTGCTAATATCAAACAGTTTTTAGTTCTACACACACACCATGCTACATATCGTTACCATGTCACTATTACCATTATCCTTCCTGCCTCAAATGCCCTCTTTCTTACTCTATTTTTCTGGATAACTGCTGCTTGTCTGCTAAGATTTAGAACAGATTATTCTAAATTACTGAGATTATTTATTTATTTATTTATTTATTTATTTATTTATTTATTTCTTGCTTGCTGACTTATATATCAGAAGACCAAGCTGGTTATAGAATTTTGGAGTTGGTAGAGGAAAAAAAAGGACTGACAAATGAAAAACTGGTTGAAATGTTGGTAAAGACTTAATATCTAAATTCCTTAGAAACAACTTAGAGATATACCAGACTTAAAGGAGGTTAAAAAACTTGAGTCACCTTGAAGGAATAATGTGAGGTGAGTTCTAATGCCAATGGTACTCATGAATCCTGAAGCCGTATGCTTTCACTGAGCTCTGAGAGTTCAGAGATAAGGAATTGACTTCATAGGTCTGTGTACTTTGCATTATCTTTGATTTGAAGGAAGTTTAATTCTGGCACTCACAAAAAGCAAAGCAACTTTGTATGTAGCCATACAAACCGTACTAAAAGATACACTTGTTAAAAAGTATGCCCAGTCTTTTGCAGAAGATACAAAGATGGAGCTAAAAAACAATGAGCTAACTAGGTTTTAAAAGTCAAGTTGCTAATACACCTGAAACTAATGTAACACTGTATGTTAACTAACTGGAATTAAAATAAAAACTTTAAAAAAATTAAAAATAAATAAAAATAAAATAAGTCAGGTTGCCAGTATCAGTGAAAGCTCTATAGTTTCTGGGAGTCCTAAAAGATGTTTTGCTCTTTCTCAATTAACTTGTGTTCTCATTTATTCATTTTGACTAATTCCACTGTTTTCATATTTTATTGTTAAATTTTGACCAAATTTTGAGAGTATGTAAAATAATAAAACTTACTTTCTACTTACAAGGAACCTACAGTTTAGAAGAGGCAAATGCTTTAGTACCTACTATTTCTGTATCTTCTCAGCTAAGTTGAATTCAGTCTTAGATCAGGTTTGTTTAGGATACTATAGATAGGTATATATAACAATGTAATCAGCTATATAGATTAATATATTTTATAAAGATAGTGATATAGGTCATGATGTAGATTACAGTAGAATTATAAAAGGGTGAGTAAAATTATCTGAGTCAGAGACTATGTCATGGCTAGAAAGAGGAAATGCTTAAAAATATGTTATACATTAATCTTAAGAGCAAAGGGAAAATGTAGTAGAGACTGTTAGTGTTTTTATCTGATATCCACTTTCCCTGTCTTTCTTATTTACAAAACTCCACAATTATATTCTGACAAAGGACCACATTTCACAGCCTCTCTTGCACATGGAGTTGCCAATGAGATATAAAGGGGCAGATGGATCCTTCTGACCTTACAGTGGCTCTCCCAGGCTAGAGATCATCCCTTTCACCCTTTTCTTACTATGTCCTCCTTTTACTTGCTTCCAGCACAGGCATTATTATAGGAACTCCAGCAGCTGTTGTAGACCATGAAGAGATCTTGACAATCGCTCCAAATTTCTGGTGGAGCACAAAGCTAGAAGGAACATGCCTCCCTGGGGACTGCAGTGTTACCATACTTCTGGATTATTTTTAGGGTGAGCTAAATAAGCCTCCATCTTATCTAATGTTGAGATTAATTTGAGGTTTTATTTCATATATATCAAATTTAATCCTAAAAGCACCCATATAGGAACAGGATAGCAAGTCCAGGTAAGAGTCAAGAAATTGATCTGATCACTAGAGAGTCAGACACCACTGTCCCTGACAAGCACTGACACAACTTCGTTTCCAGCCTCCCCTTTGCAATTATAACTCCTCATTTAAAATGTCCTTAGACTTGTTTAATACATAGCCTTCAAATGCATCTCTCCATTATTGACATCCATAACAATCAAGCCAACTTTTCCATGGAGAACAACTAAAAATTGTAGATCTAAAAAAAAAAAAAAAATCAAAGACATTAAACTGCTCTCAATGCAACCTAGATTCAGGGACCAGGATCTCAAGAAGAAAAAAGCACATTTGGGTGAGCCTGATAGAATTCATTACTTTTCTTTTAGAGACATTCCTTTCCCTGAACCAAGGGACTGATGTTGGTAGACAACCTTGGGAGCTCCCCAGGTGAAATTTGAAACAAGCCTCTTCACAAGAGGACAAGAGAGTCCAAAGAGAGACAGGGCACTCCAGATTGGTAGGTGGCACAGGGATTTACATATGAGGCTTGTCTTGGGCGGCCACAAGCCAGCTGATCTCTGTGTCCACCTGCCAGAATCTTAAAAGTTTATATAGAGGCCTTCACACGGTTCCATCACATAATACAGTCCTGATGGTCTCAAGAATACTTTATTCACTTAAGACTACAGCCTTGAATTGGCTCCAACTATGGGAGCATAAAGTTGTGTTTCATTTTGTTTTACTTAAGTACAACTGTCCCATCACCAGAATATTATTATTTGTAAGCAGAAATCATCACTGTGTAGTCGGGGGTGTGGGGGGGTGATGGAAAACTAAATATGAATCCAACTTCTGCCATCTATTCGCCTCTGTCGCATTTAACAAGACATTTATACCTATGTGAGCCTGCTTTCACCTCTGGAAAATGAGTTTCATCAAGAGATTACAATAACAGAAACAAAAACATTTAATGTATTAAGATGCTTCAATAAGTGTCAGGCACAATATCGTCATATTGTTCGCAGAAATGTGCAAAAAACCCGGGGCACCAGACATAAAAACCGGGGTACGGGACAGGTAGAAACACTTTCTTGCAAAAGAGGCTGGCGCTCTTGCAAAAATGGTGCCCGCTAAAAAAAAAAAAAAAGAAGAAGAAAAATGAAAAACAGGAAAGAAAAAGAATAAAAAAAGAAAAAAGAAAAAAAGGCCCGACGCGTGCTGGCTTTAGGGAGGCAGGAGAGCAGGAAGAGGGCGCCCCCCAGCTCCGTCCTAGTGAGTCTGCCAGCCCCGGCTGCCGCTCAGGCCAATGCTTGCCTCAGAGTTACCAAATGAGTCCCTTTCTCATGAAGTCTGGGCACTTTTCAAAAGGGCAGCTTCTGCGCTGGGCCCTGGATGGGCGAGTCTGCATGCGGAGGCTTATGAGCCCCGTTGGTCTGCAAAGCCGCATGATTTGGGGGCTCATCCTTCAGGTGCTGGTCTTAAACCTGGGGTACGCCAAGAGAAATACGAACCCTTGGTTCCTCAGGGAGAAGTTTCAAGTTTTGAATTACCTCCCCCTTGTGGGTCTGGGCAAGGGCTGGCGCTTATGGTGAGACTGAGTCTCTGCCTTTCCTACCTGCGACCGCGTGGTTTCTCTCTCCTTTGCTGACGCGAAGGGGTTGCTCCGCCAGTTTTAAGGCTTTTCTGGGAGGAAATGATTCCGGATGTAACTGAATTCGGTGGTTCTGTCGGAGGAGGTGAGCTTAGGAGCTCCCTGTGTCGCCATCTTGAACTGGACCCCCTGGTGCTTATGCTGGGGGGTGGGGTAGGGGGGGGATTGCCCATAGGCAACAATCGGTGGGAACGACTCCTCCAGAGCCTCCTCTTACTCAAGCATTGCAGCCCTGGGTTGGTTGCTGTTAATAGCCGAAAAGGTAGTTTTATATATTATATATTTTGTCCAGATTTTGTAGTTATTTTATGGTAGGTGGGTAAGTGTGCTGTTTTGTCCATAACCAAAGGTTTATTTATTTTTTTTTAAAGATTTTATTTATTTGAGAGAAAGAGAGGAGCAGAGGGAGAGGGAGAAGCAGGCTCCACGCTGAGCAGGGAGTCCGCAATGAGGCTTGATCCTGGGACTCTGGGATCATGACCTGAGCAGAAGGCACAGGTTTAATCAACTGAGCCCCCCAGGTGCCCCCAAAGTCTTATTTAATAATTTAATACATTAATAAATCTTATGCTTATCCTCTGTGTGTGTGTGTTTTGTTTGTTTATTTTTAAGTAGGCTCCAGACCCAGGTGGGACTCAAACTCACAACCCTGAGATCAAGAGTCTCATGCTCTACAGACCGAGCCAGCCAGGCACCCCATCCTTTTTTTTTTTTTTTAAACAAACCTAAAAGGTAAGATTTCAAAATGTATTTTATCTCTAGTTTATCTTTTTTGTTTTAGATCAACATCTAAAGTAAAAAACACTTTGGATTTGACTTTTAGCATCTTATAAAGAATCACTGCCCCTAAGTTGGTTCATTCTCAAATCTAATAAGTATCCTTTTTATATTACCCTCATATATACATGCATATGTATATATGTATATATGTATATTTATCCTCATATATGTATATTTCCTCATATATACACATATATGTATATTTATCAAATTACATATATAATATGTATGTATTTATCATATTTATATTTATCATATATTATGTATATATATATATAATTTGATAAATGTGCTGAACAATAGGGCACCAACCTCAAAATCAAACACTACTCTGAAATAGCATGAATATACTTACCAAGACACTTGGGGAAGCTCTGTCCAAACTGTTAGTTTCAGTTTGTTCAATGTTGATATACAATTTACACTTAACTTGTCCATAAAAATAATGGGAAAGTTAGCTGAAATTGGGAAATGCCACATGTATGAGTTTAATGAAGAGAAAAAAATGAAGCAAGTCTGGTAAAATATTTTCATTAAATTGTAGTTGTTTTATTTTCAGACTACTGGCAAATGATTTATTTCATGATCTTCTCTAGAATATTGCCAGTAATCCATATGACAATCACTATATAGATAAGAGAATCTACCTTAAAAAAAAAAAAACTGGTCTGGGTGTTACACACAAACAATGAATCATGGAACACTACATCAAAAACTAATGATGTAATGTGTGGTGATTAACATAACAATAAAAATTAAAAAACTGGAATATTTCTATATGCCCATTCTTCTAGCCCCCTGTATGTTGTTTATGGATTTACCAAATATTATCAAAGCTACTCCCATTCCCAAATAGCAAATTGCAATTTTATGTAATGGAAAAGATATTTTAAATTTGAATTTATCTTACTAGCTACGCAATGGGCAATCTACCTACTCCTTTAAATTTCTGTCCTTCTCCTTTATTAAATGAGGGTAAAATACCTTTTTTGAATGTTTGCTTTGAAGATTAGGGAAATATATGAAGGGAACTATTATATTTCCATCTGAGAGGTGTCCAAACAAGATGGCTACTATATTAATAGTTATTATCATTCCAGTATTCTGTATGTAATTCACCTGAACTTGGATATTTGGATTTAAGTAGCCACGTGGTTTCTCACTAGATTTTTCCTATTGTGACCTTAATTTTATCTAAGCAATGTCTAGGGTCTTCTCTTCTAAAGATTGTTCTACCTAGAAGAGAGTATGTAGACTCAGAATGGAATTTGTATACTTCTATTTTTCTTAACACGACTTATTTTCTCAAAGAAGAGCTCTTTTCCTGTTTATTTTCTTACTCCAAATGGATTAACAAAATCATTTTGCCTCTTCTCATATTATAAAAGTTTCATTTCATACTAGGCTCTGACTTCTCTTTTTCTCCCCCCCTCCCCCAGAGTTACCATTATTGTCTTTGTCCTTCCTTATGGAATTCCCCAGTAATGGTTCCTTACATGATCTTTTAAAAACCTTCAGAGCCCTGTGGAGCAGCCTTGTTGGTATCTCTGCAACTTCGGCATCTTTCCACTTTTTCCTTATTTAGTTAGCTGAAAGTAGTGTAGTAAGACATTACTCCTCTCTCCCCACCTCCTTCTTCTCCCTTTTTCTTTCCTTCTTTCTCTCTTTGTAGCTTCTCATTTCTCTTGAATTGCATATAAAATGTAAAAGCCTGGCTAGCAAGGTTGTATCTTTTATCTTCTGATTCAAAAAAAGCGTGTGTGTGTGTGCGCGCGCGCGTGCGTCTTTTTAAATGCATGTTTCTCTTTTACTCCTAAGGTGTCAATTTCTGGAGGAGGAAAAGCCAGGTCGTTCTCTCTCTATTACATTGTTCTGCATGCAGAGACTCTCGCAAAAAAAAAAAAAAAAAAAAAAAAGCCTCAGATTGCTCTCTAAGGAAAGGTTCTCAACAGTGTCGTTTATTGTAACTGAGCCGGGGTTCTTTCAGCAATAAGTTGCGCCCAAGAATCCACTTCCTTTCAATCCTTCTAAGCAGTCCAAGCAAAGCAATTTAGAAGAGAACGCAGCGAAACTAACTGACCAACAAAAATCTGCCCTTGAAGTACCGGGGGCACACAAGCTGGGGACACGCGGGGCCTCATTGAGCCAGCCAGGAGGCCTCGGGGCTCTCCCACAGCCGGGTTCCTTCGTCCCCCGCCAGGCGCGCCAGCGGAGCCCGCACGCGGGAGCCGAGCGGGGCGCCAGCCAGGCAACTGGGCATGCTCAGAAGCCGGGCAGGTTTGGGTCTCCAGCAGGCAGCTTGTGCACTACACCCATGCTCGCAGTCCTGGGAGGAGGAGGAGGAGCGCGGGAGGAAGAAGAGGAGGAGCGGCGAGCAGTAGCCACGACCGCCACCACCAGGCAGAGGAAGAGTTCGTGAGGAGGAAAAGACCCTCCTCCCACTTGGAGCGCCTTGTGTCTGCTTTTGGAAAAAGAGAATACAGGATAAAGGAGGAGAAGGAAAGAAGAAAGGGGAAAAAAGTGAGGAGGGAGGGGGGGGGGAAAGACGTGAACAGTGAGGGCCGGAGCGTGCAGGGAGCCCGAGGCGCGGGGGCGGCGGTGCCGAGCCAAGAGCGCTGCCGCTTGGGCAGGTGCCGGGCCGCTGCCTGGAGGCGGCATGTGACGCGGCCGCAGCTGCCCGCGGGCGGAGCGCTCTCGGACCCGGGAGCGCACACCGCGGGGCAAGTCGGTGCCATCCGGATCCCCACGCTCCTTGTGAGTTCGCCGGCGGCAGCCTCGCTTCTGCAAAGACGCTCAATGAACCGAAGGGCGGCTCCGGGCATGGGCGGGCTGTCCTAGGACACTCGCTCCCTGAGCGCCGAGCAGGAGGCGACTAAGGGACGGCGGACCGGGCGCCCCCCGCGTGTCGGGGAGGCGCGGGCGACCGCCGTGGGACGGTCACCTGGAGCGCAGCGGCCAGGTAAAGACGGTGCTCGCCACCCGGGCGCTGGGCGAAGCGGGTGGCGGTAGCGGCTGATCCTGTTTCTTGCCTGATCGCGTTGCGAAGGGAGGAAAAAGTTTTCGGCCCGGGTAGGAAATGTCTTTGCGTTGGGGAATGCAAAGAGGGCACTGGGGAGGGTGGAGAGAGCTGGTCTGTCGATTCGGGGGGGTTGTGGTGGGAACTTGAACCTAGAGAGAGCGCGATCGTGTGCGGAGTTGGAGCCTGGGACCGAGGGTGGGGAATGCGGGGTCACAGCAAGTGCCGGGAAAATGACGGGAGTTAACAGGAGCGGTGGCCCCGAGAGAGCGGGGGACGCCCCACACGGCTCTCCTTCGCTTGGATTCTCTGTCTCCGGAATGCCGGATCTGAGGCACGAAGTGTCCGGACCGGAGGAACTACTCGGCTTGATGTGTGCCTGTGTGCGCGCGCGTGTGTGCTGTGCGTGCGTGGCTTCACTCATATGATTTCCTACCGCTTTTAAGAAGGCTAAGGCAGGCACTCGCCAACCTCGAAACGGGGTGGCTTGTTCGGATTGCATTTCAGGGGGCGAAGAAGCAAATTTGACACTTAGTGTAACACCTGGGCGAAGGTGGGTAGCCCGGGTGCGCATCTTTACTGATCCAGAGAGAGTCTACACTCGCGGAGCGACGGCCGTTGGATTGCACCGGATCTCCTCTCTGGAACCCTCCCCCAGAACAGCCTCCTTACAGCTGGGTTAATTTCTGCGTGTTTTTAAACGATGTGGGGGGGTGGCAGTTGACTCGAGCAGCAAGATTCACTTGTCTTCTTCGCGCTGTGCGTGTTTTAATTGTGATCCTTTTCGGTGTGCGTGTGTGCAACTCTCCTAGCACGCAGGTTGGAAGTGGTAGAGGAAGCAGGGGTTTGGGAATTGCATCCATATGGACAGATTACAAGAATGGAAACATTCATTGGTCTGCAAGTGTTGTTTGAACCTGTCTGATGGCTGTAAGGGTATGCTTCCCTCGGGCTGTGTTGCGATGTAAAAAGGATGGCTCTTCTTAGGAGGTAAATATATTTATCCGAGGGTTTATGTTGTTAAGGACACTGGTTATGTCACTGTATGCTTTGCATAGACCTTTCATTTCTCTCTTGGCCTCTGAGTTACAACAAAACAGATAGCCTAATTCCCCATTTGGGGTCTTTCCGGGTTACTGTGTGAAAAATTAACTTTTTTTTTTTAAAGTGTATTTGTTGATTATGTAGTCCCAAATAATTTCATATTGTGAGATCATTAAATTGCATGAAACATTCATCACTATTTCCTGTGTTTAAAACAATGCTCCTGTATTTACTTAAGAAAGAGACCCTGCCTAAGAATATATATTTAAGAAAGGGGAGAGCTGAACCTAGAACAAATATGTCCATATAGACAAGACTGTGACAGTCACGTATTAAGGTCTTTCTGTTCCAAATGTGGTGGGAAAGATATGGTGTTGGGTGCACCCTCTTGTTATGGGAGCTGGTATTGCGAAGAATACATAGAATATGTCTGCCTTTCCAGTATGCATTCCACATGACACAGAATTGTGGTTTAGATCATACACTCCTATCACTGAATAGCCTATCTTGAGATTTTGTTTACATGGTTTATCTCAATTAGCTTAATGTATAATTAGCTATCCTTGAGTTAGAAACCATGTTATTTTTAAATGGGTTTCCATATGGAACTATAACTTTATCTTAAATTACTAACTTAAAATTAATTATGTTGCAGGTCTGATTTAGACTGTTTCTATAAGCTGGGTGGGGTGCTATAAGACAGTTTAATATGAAAATAGTCATATTGAAATGCCGTTTATTTAAATCACAGCAAATATTTATTCAAATAGACTTGATATTTGAAAAAGAAAATGAGATAAAAAGGTTATGAAAAAATCTTTGACAATGTATACCTTTTGCATGGAAGATCATTGTAAGAGAAAAGTGTAATTTGGGAAAAGGGAAAACGTGTGTGGAATTGGTCAACATATAGAGAAAGAATGAGAGTGTTGTAAGAGTAATTCTGCATTAAACCTACATTTAAACTTATTTAGGAAACTTTAAAGTTTAGAGAAATGTAAGAATGCGCATTATCTTATTTTTCTTTTTGGGGAAAAAAAGGGAAAATAGCACTTCAAAAGTATTATTTATTTCTGAAGATGACTTAGGCATGCTGAGTTCTTGAGGATGCACCCATTTTCTTTTCCTTATAAAGACAAATGATTTACTTTCTTACAGAAAGAAAATGTATTGTTTAAGCTATGGTGTGTAACAATGTGAACTTTCTTTTAATGGTATTTTAGCTTTTAATTACAGGCAACCTGTTGAAAATGAGCCTGGGGAAAAAAAAACATAAAGTTCACAAAACTAGAATTTCTCGAAGCCACACCAGTAAATTTAATAGAAAGAAAATTAAATGATGTAAATAAAAACAAAGTTCCCTTGTGTATTTGCAAATTATAAAGTAATAATTTTGTTCATATTTTTACCTAAAATTTCCTCTATCATTTCCCGAGCCAACGTACTGTTCTTGTCTAACAAAGTTGTTAACATTGGAAGAATTACTTGCCTACTCCTAAATGGCCTGGACACTGTCAGTGTAACTATTAAGAAACTGGGTCTTCTTTGCAATGCAGGGCAGTTTATGTTGAGAACAGCTGTGGTAGAGTGGCACTTCAGATATGAGATGAATGAATTGTGAATCATATGAAGATGGAGTCCCTGACGGGGTATGCAGAGAGATGCATCTGTCCTTCACTTGTGGAACCTAATTTTATGTCCTAATATATTGTGACCCATAGCATTATCCTCACCTTGTGGTTCTGAAGTATTCAGTGAGTAACTGGAAATGTTTTATTTTATACAATATGTTTGTGAATTTAAAATATGTTTTTCTTGCAGAAGAATATCAAAAAGACATACGTGACTCCAATAAAAAATTAATCAAATGCCTCTACCATGGTTATTTAAAAAAATTAATCAGCATAGTAAATTGTGCCTTATGCTTAATCCTTGTATGTGGTGCTTCCCTAGGTGTGATGGCAGTGAAATGTTCCACAGGACTTTTTACCTGTTAATCTCATTTAGTCCAGTGGAATCCCTATCCTAGTTATCAGTCGTAACAGAACTTTGGGATAGAATTGCAGCCTCAGTGGAAAGTTTTGATTTTAAAGGAGAAAGCTGAAGAGATCATCTAATGAATTGGACAAGAGGCAAAGCCTGTCAAATCGGAAGTTAATTTCTCATGTCTGATGGGCTCTATCTTTTCCATTAAGCAAGTGGTCCCTGTTCAGATCAAATTAAAAGTAGGCTCTCTGAATCCTAAATCAGTAGTCTTGGCCCTTCTTCCTCAACCAGCACTCCACAGAAAGTCTGTACAGGTGCCAAAGTCACCCCCATTCAATTATAACCCCACATTTGCATCTGGAGGGCTCCGTTAGAGTTTTCCATTCCCTAAAAGGTGCACATCCTGGGCAGGGTAGATCTGCATTAGCATTGCCTTCAAACAAGGAAATAAAGACAGTTTTGTTGCAGTGAAGCTGTTGAAAATATTGAATCACAATGGGCCTTACAAGAAAATTGTGTTTACAAGAAAACTGTGTTTCCTCCCCCAGCGTTTCTTCCCCAGCATGCAAGTGGAGGGGACAGTAGTTGCCCTGTGCACGGTGCAGAGTGCTTTTGGGGGTCCGAAGCCATGATGCATGTGAAAGTGATTTTTGAACAATCTCTAAAGCACTATTAAATGTGGTGCATGATTTAGACCCTTAATATGATTTGACGTGGGGCACAGAGAGCCAGAGTGCAGATGTCTCTCTGGCTCAGTAGTTGGCTGCCTTGTGTTCCTCTCTGTCCACACGTTTTGGCAGCTTGTAGACTCCCCAGCCTCTGGCAGGCTCTCCCCTGCAGGCTGGCAGTTTTGCTGTCCCACCTGTTGAAACTCCCTGCTCATCCACTCCTGAAGGCCAAGTACTCTGGCTGGCATGCACCTTCTTAGACTTTTCTCTGCCGAGGCTGCAGCTCCCCACATTGACACAGTCCTGGGATCGACTGGTGGTGACAGCAAGCCAACGGAAGGTATATTTGAGCTACTGCCATCTTCTTCTCACTGATCGTGCCATCTCATCCCAAAGCCGGCTGGAATATGAACACTTTGAGGAGAAACAATGATGGGAAAAAATGGAAGGACTTTGAGCGATGACCTTGGCAGTGAGCCTCACCCTTGCCAAGAACTTCTCTCCAGGAGCAAGACTACATTCTTTCTCTTCTCAGTCTCTGATGCAACCCCAACGTGGATGAACCCCCTGGGCCTAAGGCACAGCCACCCTCCTGACAGTGTATCATTCCCGCCTGGAGACCTGTGCTGCCAAGTTCCACTTGACATATAAAGTCTCCTTGTGTGTCATTGTTGGCAGGATCAAATCTCAGTTCTCCACACTCCTCCTGGCCACTGTAATTTGAGTTGCTGACTATCCACTACAGAATTAATTCTTCATTAGGTCATTTGTTCTAGCCTAGCCCTAGCTTATTTCCTGTCCCCAGTGTTCCCTTGAAATCTGGCACACCAGCTGAGCCATGACATATTCTACCTTCAGTCACCTCTACTGCAGGAAATAGTGTTAGTATAGACATCCTGGGTCAGGCAGGATATCCTCCAACTACTGCTGTTCAGATAAAATTCAGGTATGATTAAGCCAAAGTAAAATATTACCAGCCTGTTTCAGAGAGGATGGGGCTACCAGATGTCTAATGCAGAGGACCATGCATTTATGGTTGTGAGGTGTTCTTCTGCTAAAGCCTTCTAATTTATCACAGGTAGCTATGGCCCCAAGAATTAGATTCATACCAGAATATCCTACCAATGAGCTTTAGGAAAACGGATCCACTGACAGCCTTTGTCCATTTTTTTTTTTAACTTATCACTCTGGAGCAGGTTCCCCTAGAATTGCCCATGGGACCCAGTCTGGAGAGAAACCCAGTTACTGCTCAGCTAAGAACCACTTCTTGCCCACAGCCATTTGGAGTTTCATCTAGACAGCTCTTATTTCCCGTGGATCCCAATCTGGTTGTATTTGGCAGACTCCAAGAATCCATACAAATTTCAAATATTGCTGGGTTCTATGCGTCTATGTATCTGTCTATATCTATGTGAATTCACTGAGAAGTGTTCATT
This sequence comes from Leptonychotes weddellii, assembly GCF_054177405.1. Classification (NCBI taxonomy): domain Eukaryota; kingdom Metazoa; phylum Chordata; class Mammalia; order Carnivora; family Phocidae; genus Leptonychotes; species Leptonychotes weddellii. Next base: position 68,748,176 of record NC_138374.1, read on the forward strand.
GAACACAGTAATTTTTTTGTGATTTTCAGGTTTTTTTTAACTTCATAGTAGTCTAAATGCACATTTCTCTCATGTGGAGATCCCTCAAATTGTCTGCATTGAAAAGAAGTTCTCATACATAAAATGGATGAGGAGATTCTCCTGTCTTGTTTGCTGTGATTCCTCACATGATAATAACACATGCTATGTACATGATCTTGTGGGAAGGGAGACATTTGGGAAAACTGGAATTGCCACAATAGTCCTTCATATCGAGTCCTCCTTTCTGCCTTTCTTACCCCAAAATCCCCAGCCAACCTTTTTCAACTTTCCTTGAGTGCAGCTATCCTTCTGCTTTTCTTGTGATAAATTATTTTAAGCTCTTTAATTCATTTAATTGTGAAAAACTGAAAATTTAAGCGACTACAAGCCATATGGATGTCCTTCCTCCAAATTCCGGTTGTACAATCTTTAAGAGTAAATGTGACAGTCAAGGATAACCCAGGTTGTATTTATGAAGTTAACTTCATGAGAGTATAACTAAATTTTAATTTACTTGCCTGAGTAGAATGAGTCTATCCATCTGCCTGCCTATCTATCTATCTATCTATCTATCTATCTATCTATCTATCTATCTATCATTTATCTACTGTCTCTCTGTGTCTGTGTATCCATCTCTCCTTTTCACTTACACATGTGAGTGTATATTTCTGTGGTAAATCTCCCTGACAGTGTTCAGTGTTACCTAATGTGCCAGGAACCACAGACATCCTTTTTTGGATTCACAAGAGAGTGAACCACAGCTGTGCCTTCCAGGAGCTTATGATCTGCATGAGTTGAGAGCAGCTCCAGAAATCTAAGACTTGGAAGGTGGTGTTAAGCGCCGCATTGATTTCCTATGGCTTAAAACAGAAGAAATATATTCTCTCCTAATTCTGGAGCCTGGAAGTCTGAAATCAAAGTGTGGGCAGGTGCACAATTCCTCCCAAGACTCCTGAGGAGAATCCTTCCTTGTCATCTGCAGCTTCCGATTGCAGTCTACATTCCTTGACTTGTGCCTGCCTCTAGTCTCTGCCTCTGTGGTCACATTGCCTCCTCTTTTTCTGTCTGTGTGTCGCCTTCTCTGTGTGCCCGTCTTATAAGAATACATGTGAGTCCAGGATAAGCTCCTCCTTCCAAAAGCCTTAACTGTCACATCTTTTACCATATAAGGTAATATTTGCAGGTTTTGGGAATTAGGATGTGGACATATATTTTAAGAGGCCACCGTTCAGCCAGCTACAAATGTCATCGATGAAGAACATTCTACTTTATGATTCCCCATTGAATTGTGTGGTCTGTAGGCTTTGAGAAATTAATGCTCGCAAGGCAGCCTATTCCTTTTTCAGAGAGCAGTGGAAGCAGATCCTCCTTACATTGAGCCAAAAATCTAATTCTTACTGTGCTTGTTTACCCTCCTAATAATTCTGAGAATTATGAAGAAAATACTTCTGATCTTTCTTCTAGAAGAAAATCCTTAAAGTTCAACAGTTTAGTTCAACCTGGTCTTTTATGCCCCTTTGAAATTTTCACCTTTATTCTTAATCTTTTTATTTGCACTGGATGCCTAAGATCCAACCCTCCCCACACACATACACACCCAATTTCACTACCCTCTGACCCTAACCTTTGGCTCTCTGACTTTCATCCTCACCAGGTTCACAAAAGCCACTCTGCCAAAAGTCACCTGTGACCTCTTAGTCACAAAACAAGTAGTCCTTCCCCGGGTGTCCCCTTTACTCTCTTAGCAACACCTTCCCCCTCCCCTTATTTTCAAAGCGTCATGCTTCCTTGGCTCTCCTCCCCTGGGGCTCTTCTGCCTCCTCCCAGCTTCCCCACCTCATCTCCTGAGCAGCTCAAGGCTAAGAATTTCTCCTCAGTTGACCCCCATGCCTTTCTCACCCCCTCCTCCTTTTGTAAGTGCGTTTAGTTTTATGCCTTCCAGTGTCCTCAGTGTGGATCACACCCATTTCATGATCTCCAGGCCCGGCTTGGCTTCTGGAAGGAGCATTTCCATGAGCTGGGTCGACCGCACAGCCTTCATCTGTTTCCTCCTCATCCTGCTCTCCTGGGGTTTCCTATTTCTATGAATAGCATGACCGACCATCCTACAGCTCAACATTTCTGAGTAATCTTGATTTATTCTCTTCCATTGCCTCCCACATTTAGTCAGATGCCAAATTGTAATAATTCAACCAAGTAATAGCTCAAATCTCTTGGCTTCTTTTCTTTCCTCTTACCAGCACCTTGATTTATTGCTTTTCCAACTTTAGTGTGCATTCAGATCACATAGAGAACTTGGTAAAAGGCAGACTGTGAATCAGGAGGTCTGGGCTGAGGCCTGAGAATCTGCATTTCTAACAAGCCCAGGTGATGGGGATGCTGATGTGAGTCCTGCCTTCTGTACACCTTTCTCACACGGTCTCTGAGCTTTCCAGATGATTTCACTGACTGTGCCCTCTTCTTCTAATCCATTTGATACAGATCACTTTTATTGAAGACCCAATCTGATCATTTTTTTCTCCTATTCTCAGAAAACTTCTTTGATGTCCCCTTCTATTATTACTGAATGACAATTAAATCTATTACATCAGCATTCAACTAGCATTTGACTTGTTCCGTAGCTTGGATTTACATTTTAAATTCAATTCCAAGTCTCAAGGTCGCCTTTCACTTTACCCTTAGCGCTTGCTGTTCTGTGTATGCTCTGCCATTTTGATGACTTTCATGTGTTCTTATGCTGCATAGAATGCCCTTTCTTCCACATCCTCATGGGCCCAGATTTTAGCAATTTGTCAAGGACTGCTTGAACTGACATTTCTTACTATGAATTCATCTTTTAGTACTTTATCAGATTCTCAGTTTCATCACTGGTCACATTTACTCTTGTGTGTGTGTAAATTATTTCAAACACTGGAGTGTGAAGTCCTTGAAGATGCTATGTCTCATTTGTCCTTGATTGCCCTAAAGGACCCTATCCGGAGTCTTCCTGTAAATGCTCCATATACTCATCAACATATAAAATATGTAAATATAGTGTATCGGCTGCTTTCTTGTTATGAAAGTAATAGAGGTTATACTAAAAAGCAAACATTACAACAATATATGTGATGTCAAAAGTAAAAGTCTGTCATGACCCAGTGCCCCATAAGAAAACTACGGTTAACAATTTGATGCATAACCTCTGAAACTTTTTTAAAGTAAGCTCTATACCCAGTGTGGGGCTTGGACTCATGACTCCGAGGTCAAAAGTCACATGCTCTCCTGAATAAGCCAGCCAGGCACTCCAGTCCTCTGATATTTTTCTATATACATCCTCTCATCTACTTTATACAAAACTGAGATAACAATAGATGTTTGTGACCTGACTTTAAATGTAAATCTACCTCCCTATTTTTTAAAATCTGCAACGTAGTCCATAAGATCTACTGATTTCATGGCATAAAAATCAATCCACTTAAAATGGCCCAGCAGCATAGAAATACATTTGCTTTGAAATTCTGATCAGTTAAGCATGTTTAAATTCAGCACTTTCTCTGCCCCCAGGATTAGACATTTTGGAGTTATAAGAGTAAGACATAATACTGCCCCAGTAGGCACAAGTTATTCTCGTACCTTCAGGCTAATGTTGGCCGGTGGACTGGTGGAGAAACAATGGTCACTCATGTTTGATGCCAGATTACGATCATCATGTTTGATGACAAGTACTTTCGGATAGCTGAATTTTATATTGAAATTTAAACTTACTTTAGATCTGTTAAGAGCAGATGATTCATTTTGAATTCTGAATGTGGACAATATTTGTTTATCTAACATGCATGTATATATGTATATTAGTTTTTGTTTCATGAATGAATCTAAGCGTAGAGTAAAAAGATCCAGAAAATCTTTAACAAAGATCTAACAAAATAATTTTGTATATTTAACAAAACTGCAAATTAGGGAGAAGTGCCAAGAGAAAACAAAAGGTCATATGTACTGTGTCTTAGAATGTCAGTAAGTGAATGCACAATATAAGGTATTTGATGAGAAGAAAATTCTTCTAGAACTCAAAATCAAAATTCCTCTAAGAGTTTTGGAGAGACAACTCTTAATAAAGATGAATGCTACTACTACCATATTCCTCAATTTTTGAAGAATCAGTTTTGGGGTAGAATTTTGGAAGGTCATTTGCCTGGGTAGCGGGAGGGGTGGAGTCCGCTTGGGGAACCTCCAGTTGTCAGTGAAGCTGGTTTTGTCTCGTGAAGAGAAAACCTGGAAGGAGAATGGCAGGCAAGAAGTGGTTAACGCTTGTAGATGAATGAGACACCTGTGGTCCGAGTTAGTGAAATTATATGGAGGACATTTCTACATCTTAAGTCATATTTGAGGAAACCGAGGTCCCAAGACGTTGAGTGATTCACCCAAGGCCAGAGACTTAATAAGCCCGGGTCTTCGGACTCCACGTCTGGGTTTCTGTGTTCTTCCGTGCTGAATCTCTTCCCAGGAGTCATCTTGCCTACTCTCTGTCTACCTTCTCCCCTTGGAGATCTCAGCTGCCCTTGGGCTTTGGTGACAGCCGACCTAATTCTCTTCCCTTGAGTGTGGGACATCGTTTCTGGCGCTCTGTTGGACATTTCCACAAAGAATATCACCCGGTCACCTCTAATGTTCCGTTTGGACATTGCAACCCATCACCTGTCCTCAAAATAAACCATGCCTCCTGTTTTTCCTGTATTGATTGATTGCATCACAGTCACCCTGGAATCTCAGACTCGAACCTTCTGAATCTGTATGTCCTCGATTTGTAAGTGTGAGACATAATACTGTTCTCACACAGTCTTTTCATCTTAATGGGTTTTCCTGAGCTGCCCCATCCATTCCTTCCCTCCTTGTCCCACTGCCTCTTCCTTGAGGCGGGCATTTCCCACCTCCCCCTCCCACAGTCCTCATGGGAGGAACACGCATCTTCCTGCTTTCTGTCTGCTTTTGCTTTTCCCTATTCTGTCATTACATTTTCACTCAGAATCCCTACACAAAGGTCCCGTCGACCTGCTGGAGGGTCCTTGCATGGTCCTCCATTCTGCTGCCTCCAAGTTTTCGTCCAGACTCCCCCATGCTTCCGGAGCTGCCAGCCCTGCTCTGAGTGTGAGCCGGCCCACAGATACTGCAGATCCCCCTTCCCAGAGAAAACTCACCTTTTCAATCCTCGAGCCCCTTGACTCTATTGTTCCCGCGTCTGCTGTAACATTTGCTCTACTTGTTTGCACTAGAACTAAATTATGTAAATAACGGGCTTTTCCTTTAGATTTTGAGCATCTCATCAGGAGCCACCATTATTTATTTTTCTATACCTAGGACTTTATGGCGTAAACTCTGAATGAGAAGCTCACGAAATCTGCCCCTGTATGGGCAGAGATTTTTATGTTATGTTTTTTTCATTGATAGATCCTGTGGACCAAACGCAGTCCTTGGCACATAATCGGCTCTCATTATGCATTTGTTGTTGAGTGAATTCTCTCTTACTACTCCTTTTGGGGAGGAAAATTAAATATGAGCATTAGCAGTTTTCAGTGTATCTTGATAATGACAAAATAGTTTATATATTAATAAACAGTAAGCAGTTCTTGATGAGTATCATACAGAACGTAATGGACTTTTCCTTGCCCGGAGGGTTGTCTGTGTAGATATATGGTTACACTGGTGACCCTAACATTTTGAGAGGCACAGTCCTTTCAGATAACAGCCTCCAAATATGGCTCCTCTCACCAACTAATGCTAATTGTACTTCTGAAGTGGTCATTATTAGTTGATCATCATAAGTAGCCAGTCTCCTGAGGGATTCTAGTAACCACCAGAAAGGTTTAGGAATGGTGATGTTGGGGCGCCTGGGTGGCTCAGATGGTTAAGCGTCTGCCTTCAGCTCAGGTCATGATCCCAGGGGCCTGGGATCGAGCCCTGCATCGGGCTTCCTGCTCCGCGGGGAGTCTGCTTCTCCCCCTCCCTCTGCTTCTCCCCCTGCTCATGCTCTCTCTCTCTGTGTATCTCTGTGTCTCAAATGAATAAATATAAAAACCTTAAAAAAAAAAGAAATGGTAATGTTTCAGGACGCTTGGGTGTCTCTGTTGGTTAAACGTCTACCTTCAGCTCAGGTCATGATCTCGGGGTTCAGGGATGGAGCCCCTGCTCCCTGCTCAGTGGGGAGTCTGCTTGTCCCTCTGCCCCTTCCTTCCCCCAGCTTATACAGCTCAATGCTCTCCCTCTCAAATAAATAGAAGAAGAATTAATACCCAATAAAAGATGATTGGTAAAAAAATAAAAATTAATAGTGATGTATCTAAAGCCATACAAAGCCCAAGATCAAGTGCACCAGAATCGTCTGGGGTGTTTGTTAGAAATGCAGTCTTGGGGATTGAAACCAGACCAGCTGAATCAGAATAGGGTCAGGTTCTGTCAGTCTGCATTTTAAATAAATATCTCGAACGATACTTCTGCTTGCTAAATTTTAAGACTCACTAATTGAAGATTAACAGTGAGTGAGAGAGAGACAGAGATAGAGATCGAGGGAGAAACATTTTCTGTTTTTTTCTGAGTAGCCGGGTTGGCAAGGGGTACATTATCTTAGGCTGTTCTCTCTGGTAAGATGAGTCATATTCAATTTAGGGTGTTTCTCAGGCTTTGAGGAAGGGTGGAGTGCTCTTTTCCACTGGAATTTAAACACAATCGAGCAAGGACTGAGATCTCAGGTGTAGAAATAAGATGAAACTCTTTCCATCAAATATACTTCATTGTATCTAAATATATTGTTTTTTTAATATGGATTATGTGTTCATAGGTGGTATTAAAATAGAAGTTCTTATCTCAAATATAGGCAGTCCTCAATGATTTTTTTCTTTGTTTCTTGATTATATTATGTAGCTATGATGAGCAGACCATATTTTTTGCATGTGTGTGTTGCTATATTTAAGGATTACCTTTCTGAGCAAGTATATCACATATATTATTGATATGAAGAACATAGTGTCAGGAAAGTGAGACAGAATAGTCTAGAACTGCTGTGTCTGTGCATAATAATTCAGTTATTATGAATATCCATAAAAATCGACATAGATTAGTTCTGCTCATTGATTTAAGGGTGTTCTATATAGATCTAGAAATAAGTTCTAAAAAGCATGGATAATACAATTAATAGTATTTCACAAATTTAAAGTATTATATTAATTTTTAAGAGAATTAAACAAAATTATCAGTCACTCTGTTCTTTAGAATTTTAGAAATTCCTATGGTAGGCAACCCACAGTCTGGTCTGTTCCTCTGCTGGCCATTGGTCAGTTCCTTAAATTTACTAAGTTCCTGAATTGTTTCAGTCACTATTCTAGGTGCTAGAGATAAAGGGATGAATAAACAGGGCAACATGCTGCCTTCAAGGAACTTCTATCTTTGTGAAAATCCGTAGGATCTAGAATATTATTCCCAAGGGGTTCTAAACAAGCCTCCCCTAACTTGGTGTCAAGATCAGAGAGATATGGGTATTAGAACAGCATGGCCAGTTAGATATGTGACCTTCCTCTGCTTTACTTTTCCCCTACCTTTTTTTAAGGTTTTTTTTTTCCCCCTACCTTTTAAAGTTAGGGCTTAGATTGAATTTTTCTCAAAAAAACATTGTTTTCTAGAAAAACTAGGCTGATACTGATTTTTGCCACTAGATGGCAGACATCTGCATTTGTGTGTCCAATGAATGGGTCAAGTCTTGAAAGATTAAAATGAGGTTCAAAATGAGCCACTTGACATGAGGAAGTGTTGTTAGTTCTGCATGAGTGAGAGGTAAGGGTTGCTGTTATATTCCATAGATTTCATGCTTTAAATATGACCATTCCCTGGCATTTAGTTTGTCTTTTGTTTTTTGTTTGGCATTTAGTTTTTAATGTGGCTGCCTGCTCTGTTTCCTTTTAAACACAGGACAACCTATTTTTGAAACCCTTTTTGAAAGTCACATATATTGCTGAAGTTATGATGTAAGATACTGCCCTATACTATCTTATAATTATAATATCTTATAATATCTACATTATAAGATATGAGATATGATATTCGCTAGAATAGAAATTCTCTACCATACTTTGACCAGTGTTCCCTTTGTATAAATTTAAAAAAAGTTAAAATAGACTTTGCTAGTTGAGACCTAGATGAACACACTTGGTGGATCTAGGGAATGTGCTACGATTCCAGATGTGTGAGAAACAAAGTTTTTTTGTTTTTGTTTTGTTTTCGTTTTGTTTTTTTGTGGTGACAGAAGGAACAAAGATACTAGAAACTCAGCCTGACTACTTCATTTGATCTACCATTGGCTGCAGGAATCCAAAGAAAATGAAACATGAACAGAAGTTGTATCGGGCAACTCTTATGCATAAACCAATGTTAACATTACCATTACAGAGTGGAAAGTTGGCTCAGATCTTGCTAATGAAGATCCCACCTATTTATCCTCTTTTCAACACAGAAATAACTAACCGAAGCATGAGATTCAGCATGTCTTTTAGAAGACTGAGGGTGGCATCTTGTGTGTTTTCCAAGTGCAAACCAGACCAACCTATAAAGAAGGAGTACTTACAGACTCTTTAAAATTTTAGAAAGCTCACACCAGTTATAGATGCTGCCTTTGATGTCCTAAGCAGCCTGGACATGATTGTTTTAGGGCACTAGGTTCAGACAGATCTATAAAAATTTGTGGCAAAGTCTTGCCCCGAGATATGTGTTTATAATCTACAAAAATGTTAATTTGTAAAATAGAGTTATAGGAGCCAAGTTGTTCTTGGGATTCAAAGGGTTGAGAAGCCAAATCTTTCTGGAGGGATTCCAGGAACTTCTTAGTTGCAGGAATTTCACTTGAGAGATACTTTAAAGGACCAGTAAGATTTAAAGAGATGGAAATGCAAGGCATGCTAACCAAGCAAAACTTACCTTACATGTGGAGACTCTCTGCTATTTTTTTTCTGTACCAGGAACATTCCACCTCGGAGTCTTTGCATGTACTATTCTGTCTGTCTGGAACACTCTCTAGAAATTAGTACAGCTTGCTTCTTTGCTTACTTTAGGTCTTCCTCCAGTATCACCTGATCAAGCATGCTGTGACCACCTCATCTGAAATGGCATGCACTCTCTTCCAGTATTCACCATCTCAATCTACCGTCTTTCTCTTCATAGCATTTATCACATCTGACATCATGTGTATTTACCTTTTCATTTATTGTCTGCTTATAATCACTACAAGCAATATGAGATCTCTGAGACCAAGAACTTGATTTTTTTTAAGATTTTATTTATTTATTTGAGAGAGTGAGCAAGAGAGAGAGCACGAGCAGGGGAAGGAGCAGTGGGAGAGGGAGAAGCAGACTCCCCACTGAGCAGGGAGCCCGATGTGGGGCTTGATCCCAGGACTCCGGGGTCATGACCTGAGCTGAAGGCAGACGTGTAACCGACTGAGCTACCCAGGAACCCCAGATCCTTTTTTTTTTTTTAATCTCTAAATCTCCAGTTCCTGGAACAATGCCTGGCCCACAGTAGGCTCACAACAAACACTGACTGCATAAATGAATATTAAGTGCCACTTTTGTGTTTCTTATTGTAGAAACAAAACCTGACAAACCCACCACATATTGTCCTTTTGACCATGGCCTTTTCTTTTGTACACCCGTATTAAAATCATCACTAATAGCATCATTTACAGTGAACTGCAGGATTCTAGACTGGAAAAACAATGAAATAAACTAGCACGTTCACTCACGTTTACTTGAGTATGCCTAGCCTCATTTCCAATAATGCTATTTTCCCCTATTTTCCTATTACAATTACATAAGAGAGAAGCAACTTGCCACCTTCTAATTTTCAAAAATTCTATTTTCATAAATGCTCATTTACTTAATTATAATAAGCATATGCATTAAAAAGGAAGTCAAGAAATTTCTTAGGTCATAAAATGGAAGGGGAAGACGAAATAGGACTTTTCTGAATTTGTACATTACATTAAAAATCAACAGGGAGTGCCTACTATATGTGAACTATGCAAAATGTGACAGATAATCAAGAGTATGTTGGCCTGGGATGCTCTTGATATGCCACAAGATCCTTAATTTTCTGCATTACTTGGCTAATATGATTTCCAGTGGTTTGGTTATTCTGAGGCTCTTTAAAATACATTAAGTATTGTACTTTATTAGGTTTTTCGCAACAAAATCTAGATCTCGAAATATTGCTAAACGTACTTGAAGATAATGTATTCTATTTTTTATTCCTCAGATAGTTTTTGAGCAGTTCTTATGCTGGGATGCTGCTCTAGGTTGGAGAAAGAGTGCTAGAGAAAGAAGACAGGGTCTTGCCCTCATAGAGCTTGAGGCTTACATGGATCAACTAATTTTTCTTGCTATTAAGAAGTAGCTTTAAAAAATATTATAATAAGTAGTCTGGTTTGAAGGGTGCTGATCCGTGGGCATAATAGGGAGAAGATCAGCATTCCTAATACTGTAAATTTTCTCTGATGATGGTTGGATAGAAGGCACTCACTGGAGACTCTGTTTCTGTGGACCTGCAGATCCAAACGCACACACACTCAAGTGTATGAATTGTTTCAGCAGCACCAAGAACTCAGTGGGGCCTGAATTTTTCCCATTTTTCAGGTCTTGAAACCATAGGTGTAGATGAAAACCTTTGTCTGGGCGCCAAGTCAAAATGGGAAACAATGCTTGTACAGGTAAGGTTTTGAAGCAGGTTATTTGGAAAGTTAGGAAAATATTTTACTGGGATCACATAGAAGCCATTGTCCAATAGATTTTGGAGTTGTCATGAGCTTGACTTACTGGTCTCTAAAAGGCAACAAGATGCTTGGGATTGGTATCAAGAAATTCACTGAATAGAGAATATCTTTTGTTAAAACAAGCTCATTGATCTAGATACTAGAGCAGTTTTGATTTGAGGGTATTTACTGCTCTAACATTTTAAAGAATGTTTTGATGTGTGTTATTATGTTAGGTGGCTGGTATTAACCTCAAATATGTTTTTTAACCACAAAATCCTCTCGTGCTCCCAGAATTGTAAGGTCCTTCTCAATTTCTACCAATTTCCATTCCAAAGTTCTCCAACCATTCTTTTTCTGTTAATTTTCTTTTAATTCAATGTTTCTCTTCTGGATTTTCTTCATTATCACCCCCCTAAGGAGCCTTTTCAATGTTTGTTTGGTTTTTTGTTTTGGGGGGGTTTTTTTGGTCCTAATATCCTCTCTAATCCATGAAAATTTAATACCATACATTTGCTATAAATCTGTCTATAAAATGTGGCCATTCAGCAAGTTGGAAATCATTGCAATCTCTACTACTTTAATCTGCCCTGTAAGAACCCATTTTTACCCCCAGGGGGTAATATCACCAGCACAGAATGCATACCGTCATCATTTACAAGGACGGGCTCGAGGCAGAAGTGATTTTATGGCCCCTCACGCTTCCTGGCCTTTAGTCCCCTTTGTCGTTGCCCAGAAGCTCTGTACCATTTGAGTGATTCCCTCATGTCAGCAGTCAGTATCTCTCCTCCACCATCTCTTCGTTGGAATCCTCTGATCCTCCAGGACTGGTTCTAGAATTGACTCAGCTGCTATCCCTAAAGAAGGATTTCCAGTAACACGTCTCCTCCACTTTTGCCCCTCAACACTGGGTCTCTGAGCAGTCCAGGAGATCAATATGTTTTTCAGAGGCAAAATAAGAAAATGCAAGCAAGATTTCATTTATCTTCTAGCTTCTTGCTGCCTTTTTTGTCAGCCCCATGGCTGCGGGTGTCCTTAAACTTGCTTTGACCCAACTGGCAAATCTGCCTGTTCTCACTTCCAAAGTACAGTTGAGATAAAGGACAGCCTAGATATAGCCACTGTTTTGTTTTTTTATACGATTTACACAGTTGTTGCATTCCTATGTCATCAAAGAGTTTTGAAGTTTTGTAATATCTCAGTCCTTTAGAAAGTCTCACGGCTCCCAAGGCTGTGATAAAATTATAGCAGTCCTCAGCACCCCATGCCTCCCAGCTTCCCACTCTTGAGAGGCAAGCATTTTCCACCCTTCAGGCTCTTATTGTTGTTATTGTCATTTACTTCCATATTTCTAAATATCATGCTTGGACTACCATGTCTTGCTTTTTGTCTTTTAGAATTTACTTCCTACTATTGGAAATGTCTTTCCTTATACTCCTGAGAGAATCACATTAAAATTTTGGTTGTGTTAGTACTTGATATTAACATGTTTTGACTATGTAAATTTTACTCACTACTGTGAACCATTTAGTGAACTATGATATTTTCTCTTTTTGTATTTTTTTTTTGTTTTCTCAGAATTAATACTTGTCTCAAGCTCTCCCTTCTTCTCTCTCTTTTCCTTCATTCCTCCCTACCTCCCTCCCTTCCTTTCTGTCCTCTTCCATCTACTCAGGAGTCGTCCAGAACTGGTTGCTCTCTAGACCTACCATATATCTCTACTCTTAGGGATTTCCCTCACTGTCCTCCCTGCACTGTCCCTTTTCTTCAGAGTGGCACAATTTTATCATCTGTAGCATGAGAAGGATAATTACTATACTTGCCTCTTCTGGTTATCAGGAAGATTAAATGAGTATATGTGTAAGCACTTATTAGAACTTGCATGTCGTATGCACCCCAAAAAGACAATAACTGCTATTTTTGCTGTCATATATACTGTTTTATTGTTACTTTTCTATTATTATCTTACCTGTCTCATCGCATAGTTTCTATGAGATGATATGAGTAGAGCAGGAGATTACTGGGGAATAAGTTAAGAGCATTGCGGAGTGATTATATAATCGTAATTATTATAGTTATTAAGGATCCACCATCCTGTAGACTTCTTTCAAGGATAAATCAGAGCAGATACCATCTGGAAGAGAGAGGGATGGTTCTTCTCAGTCTAGCTGAGGGTTGCTGATTGGCTACTGCTGGCCATACCTCCCTATACTCTGGCCCATTTTCTGTGAAGGTTGGAAGGGAACCATAATCTGAATTTCAATCAAATGGTGGTGTCTTCTGATAGTCTTCTACATTTTTGTGAACTTCAGTCAACATACTTTAACATTAATATGAACGCAACTGTAGAACATAAAAGCGTGAATGGCTGTGTTGAAATAGAGAACTCACTTGTACAGGCTATTTAGTTAATTCGTCAAATGGAAAGACTCAAAATCAAGTGGATTTAGATGTTACTTTGCAGTTAGAGTGGTTTTGGGGTGTAGTGGATACCCCCCCACACACACACACAAATAGACACACACACTTCTTTAAAGTAAAGAAGTAGATGTCAGCTTGTTTTCTATTGTGATTATTTCCATTGCAAATATTTGCTTTGATGGTTTTAAATCATATTAATGATATCAGAATAATATAAACCCAAGGCAGGGAACTGTTTGTTGAAAAGAAACAAGGGTTCTTGGCAAAAGGAATTTGAGTTTCAGACTTGCCTAGGACCTTGTCATTTGTGAAACTTCTGTGGTCATTTGGTAAGCAGTCCTCATGTTTGCCATTTACAAACAGGTGGTGTCTCTGCAGCTGAAAATCCAAATGTGTCTGAGTGAATACTGGGGCACTGGCCCGCCTCATCACTGTTATGCTCTTTGTTCCATCTAATCTTTGGCTTCTTTTAGACTCACAACTAATTCTGTATTGAACACACTTGTTTTGGTGACAGCTGAATACTTGTCTTTGACATACATCAAAAGAAGAATTCCACGATGAGTCACACAAGTGGCTTACCTTTTTTAAAATGTTTTCCCCCTTTCCTCACTTAGATTTTAATAAACCTAAGTAATTTTTAATATTCATATGGGCTGCATCTACCTAAGGCAACTGTTTACAGCAGTTTGAGTTATTTGGACACACTTTCCACGTTGCCTGGGCTGTGTGACACTCAAAAAACATCAGCCTCAACTTACGTTTGCTGCAAAGCAGGTAGTAAAAAATCTGGAACAGAACAGAATCATTCAAATCAGATAACATACTTTTCAGAAAAATGGACTAGCATAGATAGCATGCCTAATTTTGTGTATTTTCCTAAATTCAATTCAGCTGAGAACAAGGAGGATTATTTCAATATATAGAGTAGAAATTGAACAGGCTCTATATGAATATGGAGTAGAATTAAATAGAAAATTTATTTTATGATCAGTTTCTTGGGAGCTTCCGCCCCTGTGGAACAAAGGGCTAATAGTGGAAATGCTGGTAGGTATAGGAAACCAGTTTGACCCTTTCACACAGAATGATTCACTGACAATAATATAAATACTAATGTTTACAGAAAAGGCTGTCTGCTTGCTCTCTTTAGAACAGTGCTAAGTATTTTCTTTGTATTACCTCATTTATCCTTAAAACAGTACTACAAAGTAGGTATCCTCTCCGATTAATAGGTGAATATAACAAACCACACATACATTTAATAACTTGTCCAAACCAGGTTTCAAACAAGCTAGAGTCTGACGCTGGTTTTGGTTAGAGGTGTTTGCAATCTCTGGACGAAAACATGAATCCTACAGACTGATACAAAGAAAAAATTGGAAACTAATTTAGTGGTCTTATGTAAATAATGCACCATTGCTATAAAAGATGACAAACGGAAATCCTCAATTTCTCTATGTGGTTTAGATTTTCCAAACAGATAAAAATTAAGGGAAGAAGAGCAGACTTTTCAAATATGGACTTGTGCTAATGAGAATGCCATGGTGCTTAGCTTCTTTGATTATCAGTTGTCTTGAGAGAAATAAAAGGCTCTTCATGAACAGAATTAAGTATTCTGGGGAAGCCACACTTGATCTGAATTTCACAATCTACCTTAAGGAAATAAAATCATAAAGACTATTCTTCATATGATCATATGTCTTCAACGATCGTAGGTTGGTTTTTGTTACATGATAGTTTAGTTTTGTAGACTAATTTTTTTTATCTCGTCCTATCATTCATTTTCCCCTGAAGTTTAAATTCAGACAAATGACAATATGTTGTTAGGGCAGGAACTAATGGTTGACGTACGTAGGAAAATAGAGGAATTTCCCCCTTCACAAAAGAGAGACATTCTCTGTAGTACAATATTGTTGTCCTCTGGGGTAAGGAGTAGAACCTCTGATGGACATTTCATTCACTTTCTTTGAATCTTATTGTTTTGAAGGACAAATGCTCAGGGATGGGAACTGGAATGAAATGTATTTGTATCTTCTTTCTAATGAAAACACATCCATCTGTACTAATTACTATGAGGCATCGGTTGCAGTTGTGATCTATGTGTTCTTTTTGTTGCCAATTAATATTTTCCTTCTTTTCAGAAAATGATTTCATGGATTTCTAGTTTGTAAGTCAAGACGAGGGTGGGGGGAGTTTAAAATAAAGAGGTGTAAGATTTAACAAGGAATATGCCCTTACCTTTCAGACTCATTCCAGGGTTGGTAGGTGAGGAGAGGTTCTGGAAGGGTTTATATGTACTCTTCGTCCTCTCCCATGGATACGATTTGGCAGCCCAGCTTGTTGCCGGTTAATAAGCTGCTTTAACTCTCCCGTTAGAAAGGAGGATGTGTAGTTGGGGAATATGAGGAGCTGGGTCACACCATTGTTGATGAAGAAGGAGGAGGGAGAAACCAGTAAGAAGGAAAGTGGTTGCTGAAATTGTTTTTGCAATTCATGGAGCAAGAGTATGGCACAAGGGGATAACTTATAATATTACGGGAATTCAGGGGGTTCATTTGTAGGATGAAAACAAGGTCTGCGAGAACAGAATCCTATGGTATCAGAGGCTGCCTAATAACAGACTGACTAGGTGATTTTGCAATCACTCTACCATCTGTTTCTGAATTTGGGGAAAGAAGATGCATGTGAACTTTTCATCATCTTTCTAAGATGCGAAGAAAACAATTTCAGCTGTGAATATGTGTTGCTCACACATGCTGTTTTCAAAAGAAAAAAATGTGTGAATGGAGAAAATTTTAAGATGTGAAATTCATAGACTTCATGATAGAATAAAGAATATAGTCTAGTATATTTTAGAACAAGTGGTCTGTGCTTCTGGGTAAACTTCAAGCTTGTTCCATTTGGTTCTTTAAAGAAAAGAAAAAGAGATTGCTCCAAACTCAGTTTTTCAGAATATTGCCATAGAAGCTGATAAAAGGTTAACTTTCTAATGAACAATAAATTATAAGTTCATGGTGGTATGGTCATTATCCTTGATACTCATAAATTATGTTTTAAGCCACTATATGAAATGCAAAAATTAAGTTTTAATTTTTGCTTTTTTCATAATTTTACACATATATATGTATATTTCTTTAAGCCTAAAGGCAGCAATTTCAGATATTTCTAATTTTATATTTTGAAGTCCAAAAGACTTATTAATTTTGAGTTCCATAGATTTCCCTTTTGACTAAAGACAATTTGAAAAAATAGCACAAGTTTTTAACCCTAGACAGATGAACGCAATGAAGAAAATAAGCAATTGGGTCATGAATTTTGTTATAACTATTTGAGAGCAGATAGCCAATGTAACAGATTTGTTTTTCCTTTTCAACACTTTTTTTATTTACCATCATCAAACATTTGCTTCTGAGTTAAAGTTTATATAAGATAGAATGCTAGTACATCTTAATAAATAAAGCAGACTAAATAGCAGACTTTTTAGATGGTAATGCCTGCTCTTTTATCAAAATGTTTCATAAATGTTTCCTGAAACATGTGTACATTTAGGTGTGAAGCAGGGGTGCTAAACTCAGATGCTTACATCAGGTAGGTAATGGGTCAAGTGGATTTGCAAATGTATCCCCTGGGAGACTGTATGTACTCAGGCCAAATAGATGGCATATTCCCTTCTAAAGACCACACACTACTCACCCTGAACCTGTCTTTGCAACAAGACAAAGTTTACCTTCTGTTGCCAGATCTGTTATGTGTGTAAGAGATGCTTAAAATAAAGTTTTTTTAACCTAACTTTTACTAATGTTTAGATGTTGCTTTATATATTTTTTTAATTAAAAAATTTCCGTGAGCAAACGAAAGATTTTTGTGGTTCAGTTCTAGCTAGTGGGCAGACGTTTTGTGATGTTTATATTAAGGAACCAGGACTTGTGTGTGTTCCATGCTATTGTGCACCAAGTGTTCTATTACTTGAATTTTAACCTGTGTCTTAGAAGCATCTGTGATTTTGAGTCCATTAATCTTTGGTGTATTGGGAAGACATTTGTGGGGTTTTTTTAAAGATTTTATTTATTTGAGAGAGAGAGAGAGAGGGCACAAGCAGGAGGGGAGGGACAGAAGGAGAGGGAGAAGCAGACTCCCTGCTGAAGCCGGGCTGGATCCCAGGATCCTGGGATCACGACCTGAGCTGAAGGCAGACACTTAACCGACTGATCCACCCAGGTGCCCTGACATTTGTGGGTTTTTTTATGGTTATCTTTTTAGTTTATTGAATACCTTGAAATGTTTTAATTATTAAAAATAGCATTCTTCAAAATCCATTTGCTTTAGATGAAGGAGCTGAAGTTTTCTATGTATTTTTCCTCCTGCCCTGGATGTTTCTTAGGGAGAAATTACGCTGATATTGGCACTGAAGTAGGAGAAAGTATAGTGCTTGAGAAGGAAGGTATTGTCCGTGATAGTCAGTCATTTGATGGTTGGTTTCCTCGCTACTGCCTCATGGGACATTGGTGCAAGCCATTCTTGGTGCCTTTGTTCTTAAATGAGATGGGAGTTCATTGGAGGGAAAGAGCAAATCCAGTGTGTGCTAAGCATGAACATGTCTTTGAAATAGACCTTGAAGGATCTATAGGATTTCTGAAGCAGAAATGATGTTTATAGGGAAGGGCATGCTGGGATGTGTGGTAGGCACATTTGGAGTGGAGGTTGGGTGCATGGCCCATTTTGTCTGAAGCTTAGGATAAAAGCTGGAAGGAAGGAAGTGAAAGACAAGACACAGCTACATTCTTGTCTAAGGGTCCTTATATTGCTGATCTCTATATGGTATGTATCTCTCTGACTTGTCATGGTTTTTAAGGCAGAGACATCTATCCCTTCTTTCTTTAATCCATAGTGTTGCCTCAATGAATTTGTGGATTTGACTTGATCTGACTTTAGATATCCAGTTCTCAAGAGGGTTCTTGTAAGTACTTACTAGAGTCAAACAAATTTTAGTACCGTGAGCTCCCACCCAACCTTTCCATATGGATTAACTTTTTTGGAAGAGTTAAGATAGGAGTGTTATGCTTTTTGTATCTTTAATCATGTGGAGATATAACTCGTCGTGACATTTGTGTTTTTCTTTAAGTTATAACAACATGTACAGTTGGATTTAGGATTTGATGTTAGGAAATCACAAGGGAAGAATTTTATAAGACTATTAAGTTTCATATTAAGGATGATAGTTAAAAGGATCAGATTGTATATGATTAAAGCTTTTGGACTTGAGGAGTCTATAGTCAATATTGTTCATATATTCCAGAATGTAATAAAAATGAAATGGTAACAATGTTCACATATAACTATCAAAATGCAAATGGGGAGTAATTTATTGTATAAAAAGATAAAAAATAAGATAACTTGAGCCTTTCACTCTAGATTACATCATTCTTCATGGTCTTATCGTACAACACTTGATCCAGGGAATCTTGAACAAGCTCAGCTCGTGTGGGGTGAGTGTAAAGCAATAGTATTTGTGTCTTTCTCCCACTGCCTCTTCATGGCATCTCAGTGGGGCTGAGCATTCCCCTGCTCCTGTATGAAAATTAACATTCCAGTGACTTTCTGGCTCTCCTGTCATACACCAGACTCAATTTAGTAATTAGACTCTATACTCCATCCAGTGGTCAAAGTTCTAACATGGGGTAAAAGTGGATCATTCCTTTGCTGGCTCAGGCTCCTTGAGGAGCAAGGCTCCTAGCAAGAGTAGAAACTATGAAGGCTTCTCATTTTTGGAGACGTGAGCTCTCTCACATAGCCTCTTGGTTCAGGGGTTCTTCTTCTTTGCTCCAAAGCACTCTGTGTGTTTACCTCTGTTTAACACTTACCTCACTTTATTGTAACCAACTGCTTCCCCTCTTAATGGGGACGTAATGTTTTCCATATCCTTGCTTTCCCTGCACCTTACAGAGTAGGCACCATCAGGAATACACTAGGCATCAGGAAATATATGCCGAAGGATAGGAACAGACTCCTAATTGGAGTTCCTAAAGTTCTTGTGAAGCTTTAAAGAAGTGGAGGTGTTCTGAATCGACCTAGGAGATTTTGATTGAATAGATTTTTAAAGTTTCACAGGGGATCTTGATTTATAGCAGAGTTGAAAGCCACTGAGCTGGATATTTATGAAGTTTTTGTAAATTTAATAACGTTGACACACTTTAATTAAGAAAACATTTAAATTTTAGTCTAAAATGAGTTTCATAATAAGAAATTTTAATGAGGTTTTTCATCACTCTGAGTAAAGATTATTAAAAATACTCTCTTGGGCGCCTGGGTGGCTCAGTCGTTAAGCACCTGCCTTTGGCTCAGGTCATGATCCCGGGGTCCCAGGATCGAGTCCCACATCGGGCTCCTTGCTCAGCACAGAGCCTGCCTCTCCCTCTGCCTGCCTGCCACTCCCCCTGCTTATGCTCTCTCTCTCTCTCACTCTCTCTGTGTCAAATAAATAAATAAAATCTTTAAAAAAAAAAAAGATTATTAAAAAGACTCTCTAACTTTTAAGACTGGTATATAAGTATTGACTTCAGTATAAATCCCCTGGGTCGAATATGCTAGCTTTCCCAGTTATTTTATTTAGTTAGTAAGTTTTATGTGAATGGTCAAAGTTTAAATGTATTTCTTAGCTTTATTTTTTAAGGAAGAAAGAAAATGAAACGTTTATAAGCCCACTGTGATGTTAAAACATTGAAACACCAGAGCACCATGATGGAGATTGTTTTCTTTTCTCATAGTTAACCTATCAGTCTGGTGGCCATTTGATAACTTTATCTAATTTCTTACAAGTTTTTCTACTTTTTAAAAAAGAATTCACATTTTTAATGGGGAAAAAATGGCAAAAGAGTTGATAGAGAGTGCATAAAACCTCTGTAAAAGATGCTAGGTAGAGTTGGATCTTTTCAAAGGAAATGAATAATAATGCATTCCAATTTATTGTTTTTTTAAAACCAGCTTTCTTTAATAATTCAACAAATGTTTATTATGTATCCAAAAGACATCCTGTGCATTTGATTATCATAAAACGGCAAAATTGTGCTGTATGTTTAGAATGCTTGTTAAAAAGAATTCCTCCTGGGTGCCTGGGTGGCTCAGTCGGTAAGAGCGCGTGATTCTTGATCTCCAGGTTATGAGTTTGAGCCTCATGTTGGGTAGGTAAATTATTTTAAAAAAATAATAATAATTCTTGGAAACATCACGTCATTAGTGACAGTTAGTATTCTCATATGCCCATTTTATTTTCTGATTTTCTTGTATAAAATACCACAGTGTTTTTAGTCTTTTATTTGGGGGGCACTGACCTTTTATTAGAGTAAAGTGACTCGGGGGAGGGGTTATCCATCTGCATTTGGTTATATAAGGTTAATGTTTTGCTAATAAATATCTATCATTTAAGTACATTTTAAATATTAAACTCCCCTTTAAGATGCTCCGTAAAGAATGTTAATTTAAAAAATTGCATTTATGTATTGCTTTTACATGCATTTATGTATGTGACTTGCTCATTATAAAAAGAATTTCTTTGCTCTCCGAATATATTAACTGGTCATTCTTGATTTGACCTCCAAAACATAGTTCAGGAAATATGAAGTTCTCTTATACTTTTATTGAGAAATTCCAATCATCCATGTGAAATTTATCCTGTGGAATGCGTCACCTCTAATGTGCTCTTTATCTGTCCATTTCTCTATATTCGGCTAGTTTTACAGGCTCCGGTTTTCATTGCCAAACCACACCATACTGACGCCAGATTTTTTTATTGGACTAACTAACGAGTATACTTAAATTTTTCTATCTTGTGAAGAATGAACTTTATAATTCATTTTCCACCGTG
Source organism: Leptonychotes weddellii (assembly GCF_054177405.1). NCBI lineage: Eukaryota > Metazoa > Chordata > Mammalia > Carnivora > Phocidae > Leptonychotes > Leptonychotes weddellii. The sequence continues at coordinate 68,769,244 of NC_138374.1, forward strand.
GAACGCACATAATACAATAATTGTAAGGCACGTAGATGTAATTATCCTCTGTAGCTGACTTTTCTCCACTGTTAAATTATAACACAGATAACATTCAGGAAAATGAAGGCTACGGTGACACCTTAGCCAAGAGGCAATAAATAAGGCCAGAAGCCACTTACCTATCCTGGTCAAAAGAAGGGAGTTTACCTTTCTTTTATATTTTACAAAATGTTTTTCTTTGATGGAAAATAAAGTGACCATCTCGATACTACCGTAAGGAAGCTTTGGAATTACAGGATTTGGGCAGAGACTGCATTTTTCCCCATTGCGGACTTGAGTTGAAGTTTGAGAGTTTTACTGTGTTCGGTAACTTCATGTTCTAGACCCTGCAAATCCCGAGAAAGTGACTTTGCCCAGTGCGTGTATGTAGGGAGCTTCCAGGAAGTGAGTGAATCGTCTTTTGCTTTATTTCATCGTTGTTCCTGTTTGCTGTGTTCCTTTGTTTCTTCAGAACGAGCATTGGAAGAGTGTGGATTGCAGTTGTATCTTCACATATTTACTTTTAAAGGACAATCTCAAAAAAATAAAAAACAGAAAACAGTCTCAGCAATTGAGAAGGCAAAGGTTTTGTAATGATAAGTTGTTTATGAAATCCTTTGACAAGAATAAAGCCCATGTAACACATGAAGGCAGTGATCACATAAAATAAGTCATTATGGGGCAGTTTTACAACTAAGAAAATGTAAGTCTGATAGGAGAGGATAGGCCTCAAGATCAGAGGATGTGGGTGCCCGTTCAGTTTGATTTCCACCGAGTTGCATGAGCTTTGTTTGATCCTTGGTCTTCTTATCTGTGAAACGAAGATAGCACTATCAATCTCAAAGGGTTCTAGCCAGGGTGAAATGAGCCAAAGTGTGTTAGACTCACCTGCAGGGCACCTGTACCTACGGAATTCTTGGGAAATTGATTGAAATTCCATCTTGTTTCTTCCTCAGTGTTTCTTAATCTTTTTAGGACATGTGTCAAAAAAAAAAAAATATGTACAGCAGGTGTGCGATGTTGATCCTCATATTTTTTTCATTTAAAAGAAAATCATATGCAATCAAGAAGTTAAAACTCTCACAATGATGATAACTTGTTTATGGAACATTTTGACTGGAGTAGAAGCTCTTTACCACATATGCTCAAAGACCACCTGGATTCCATTTCACCAAAGGTATGCATTAACCACTTTGCCTGTGTCTAGGGCAGCACCGTGGAGGAGGATAGAGAGTGGGAATGAAGAAGAAAGGCAATATCAAATCACAGCTTTGGAGCAGTATTTTAGGAAGCCAAGACCTTCAGTGAAACTATTTAACAATTATTCAATATATACTTGAGTGGAATTTTATTGTAAAACTATGTTACAAAAATGTAGAGTCAGAAAAGATTATGAAGTAGGATTAAATTGATAAATTTATAAAAAGCCTCAATCAGAGTGACTGGTACAGTGTAGAAGCCCAATAAGTAGTAGGTTTAAAAATTACATATATTATTGTGATTTTTCCCCCTAAGAAATAGAAAAACATTCAAGAAGAAAGCTTTAAAACTGCAGGCCAAATGCCTCTTCCTTTGTGAAGCTGCATTGAATATCCAGAGACTGTTAGTTAGCCTGTTTCTCTACTATGTGTCCATAGATTTCAGCCGTATCTATAATAGTGCTCCTTACACATAATATGGCAGTTGGTGGTGTATCCTTCTGGGTAGACCAGGCCTTCCTCAGGGGAGCTGAGAAGATCTTATGTAACCATATAGTCTGCGTCCTTGTAACACAGGACCTGGAACATAAGAATTCGTTAATGACTATTTATTGAATTAAATAATGGTTTTTGAGGTGGGCATGGAAAACAATATTAGATTTGTGTTCATGGTGGGACATGGGGGGGTGGGTGAAGTCTCTTCAGGAATGGGAACAATCTTTAAAGATGTGGAGATTGAAATGAGCATGTCATTTCATTCATTCATTCAACAAACACCTATTAAGCAGCTATTTGGTGCCAAGCACTTGAGTAAAAACAGAGATAGCCTCTCCCTCTGGAACGTACAAGCTAGTGGGAGAGAGATCAGCATTAATCAAACAGTCATGACAGTAAATACACATTTGTAGCTGTGATAAGTTCCACAAAGGAGAGGTACATGGAGCTCTAAGACAGCGTCTGACCTAGTCTCAGAGGACAGAGTGTTATGTGCAATGTGGTGACAGGAGGAGGGGGGAGAATTCTTACCACAAGGAACAGTATTGCGGACACAACGTGGTGCTTTGAAAAAAGGCTGTGGGGCCGGTACAAGGGAGTCAGGGGGAGGGTGGTGGGTGTTAGTCTGAAGAGGGCAGTGGGGGCCTCGATCGTGCCTCGGAGTCAGATCGTGCCTTGGAAGCCACTTTAAGGAGTCTCAGTTTTTTTGTAAGAACAGTCCAAACTATTGAGAAATCTTAAATCTTCCATGAGCAGTGAAGGGGTGGCAGAAATCCTCAGACTTTCACTGTCATTGCAGTGTGGGTGATGCTGAGGGGCAGGGCCAGAGTGGATTCTGGGTGAGGGTCTGGGAGGCTGTTTGCAGTTCCTTGGAGGCTTGGACATGAGCGCTAATGATGGAGACAGAGTAGATGGATAATGGGATGAAGAAGGATTGGTAACCTCACTACAAGTGATGTAGGAATAACAGAAATTAAGGTTGAATAGTTTATACTGGGACAGGTGCTGAAAGATGCAACCTTAGGTCCAAGATGTCAAACCCAAATCAGATGACCTTTCACATCTCTGCCTTTACCTTTACTTCATTCCCTCAATCATTTCTTAGGTGAGTCATTGGCTTATTCATTCATTCACTCAGTCCTTACTGTGTGCCTACTATGTGTCAAACATAAAACCAAGTACCCTTGCTAACCCCAATCTCCCTTTCTTCTCTCAATGTGTTGTAATTTTTCTTACCAAAGTGCAGCTCCTGCCTGTTCTTCCAAGAGCACTTTGTGGGTCTTCCCAGTTAGAAATAGCAGCCTTCACTCATCCTTCCACCTGGTAGTAATGTCACAACTCTCAGGCAGTAAGGCATTCCGCTTGATCAGTAGTATGGACAAAGACCTTCTTTTTCAAATTTGGTTCCTCCCCCTGGAACAGAAACCCACAAAATATAGGCACATGGTAAATGCTTATTCGATTAAGTTAAAATAAATTGAAGAAAACAAAGGAAGGAAATTTTCCATAGAACAAAATTAAATTGTCTCCAAATGATGATCAGATTCGGATGATATCCCTATCTTTATTTGTTATTTTTATTATTTTCCTGGCAAATGACTATTAATTCGTATTATTGTTCATGTTGAATCTTAAAACATTGCATTCCTTGTAATCCTATTCTTTCAGAAATCTCTGATGAGTTAGGTAATCTGACCTTCCCTCTGACAAACGTGGCTTTCAGTGGTATGCTGGACCCGCCTCCTCCAGCTTTCCAGCTCAGGAGAGCCCCATGCACCCACTCCTATTCAGTGGTGGTGCTTTGGTAGCTTCAAATAGGCAATGCCGACAGTGTTTTTACCACGCAAACTGCCAAGAGCTACAAATCAGAGCTTTGGCCTTTGCCTCAGAAAGCTGGTTGTTAGTTACTTTCTAGCACACCACTGTTTTAATCCAAAAACAAAACAAAACAAAACAAAATTAAGATTGGTGGATTACATTAAGTGCACACACACACGCACACAGAGGTTGAAGTGGTTTGGAGCTATTTGCAAGACCCATGGGAAAAAGTGAAATTCTGTTATTCAGATTTTCACTTTGCACCTCATTCATTCAATCATTTATTCAGGCAATGCTTTTACTGGCAACAATAGCAAGCAATTGTCTTCTTCCTCAAATCGATCACAACCTAGTTGGTGGGAGATAACAGGGATGCCTATATGATATAATGAGGATGGACTCTGGACTAAAGTAGAAACCATGCAGATAGAGAGAAGGAAATGGGCTTAAGACCTATATAGGAGAGAAAACCAAAAGTTACAGGCCAGAGAGAATGAGGACTGGAAGGTAATTGACCGTTTTCTAGATTATGCAGGTTTCATGTGTTTCACTCTTACAAAACGAGAATTATGGACTGGGAAATGGGTTGAAGGGAGATGTTGGTGGGGCAGGCAGAGGTCAGTGAAGGGGATGGGTTTAATTTAGGCTCTGTTAATCTGATGTTATTTTAGAATACATAGAAGGGGCTCTGAAATATGTACTTGGGAATTGGAAAGAGATTGGGTGATAGTGATTTAAAGTCATCACCCTGTGGCGGTCATCAAAGCTGAGTGAGAATAAGATGGAGTATTAGTTAAGATCTCCACAGGAAACAGATGTCCTATGCAAACAGGGTAATCGAGGGGAATTTGATGATAAGATGGTTCATGGAGGTTATGGGCAGGATTAAGGAAACCAGCTGGGTTGATAAAACATGCTGGGACTAGCAACATCAGAGAGCCATTATCACTGTTAGGTCTGGAGAGCCAAAGGGAAGGAGCACAGAAGGTGGACAAGCAGAAGTAGATGTGGATATAGGAGAGACTTGCCTATTGGTACTGTAGCCTTCAGTAGAGGAACTTGGCCACTGCCAAGAAGTGGCCTAGCAGGAAAAGTGGTTGGGGGCATACTATGACCTCCCTCCATTCCCACCATCTGAACTTTGGCCTACCATTGGCCAAGTCCACAGTGGAACCAAAGGGCAAGGAAACGCTTTGAGGCTCCATAGAGGTTGTCTTCCTTGGGCACAGAGCAGGGTAGGGACAAGTGGAATGTGGGCCTGTGGACTTGGAGTGGCAAGTGGAAAACAGTGAGTGAGATACTCTAAAGAGGCTGAGACAGGACAGAAGCTTGAGAAGCACCAACATTGAAGAGACAGGTAGAAGGAGCCTGAGAAACAGCATCCAGAAAAGGACTAGATGAAAATCAGGGGAGGATGGTTTTGCTCAAAGGAAGGAGAATGTATTAAGAAAGAGAAAACAACATGCACTGTCATATGCAGGAGAAAAATCCAATCACAAAGGGCCAAAGCATGCCCAGCAAATTAGTCATCGAGGGGCCTTGGTGACTGTTTTTATTTCACAGTGTGATGTGTGGAAACAAGTTTATGAAATTGGCGGTGGCCACAGGAACAGATTTGTAAAACTGAGTGCCATTGTTCTTGCATCACACATGAATAGAAGGAAAGAGAACTCGCCACCCTCAGTAGTGGACTCCTCCTCCCTCCCGGTACCCCCTGTACCATCTGTGCCCCTGACTCTCCGAACACACGCTCTGAAAGGTGCGTGAGGAAAGATGGGTAATTATTAACTTCGATGCACCATAACAACACTGTCCAAGAAAGGAAGGCAGTAGCAACTGCCAGCAGCAAGAAAGGAGGAGCCTGCTCCTTTCTGAACCCCCCTGGAGTCTGACGCTCCTCTAAGAGTGGCAGACATAGGAGCAAGAGTTCAGCGTTTTCCATTTCAAAAATGGTGGTAGATTATTTTATGTAAGTGATTAATAGTTCCAGTCTTTGGCACAGTTTGAAGTGATATTTCAGAATACGACATATGACCTGGTTGTGAATTGACAAGGAGTCAGAAACCATTACAGAGAGTACTTTAAAGAAAAAAAGGTGAAGTCCTTGTGTTCAGTAGGAAATGTCAGGAGACTCGCGCTTGGAAGTAAGAGTGAAATGTATATGGGGAAGGGCATGATACATAGCAAACATTCCATAAATGTACGTTGAATAAAATAAAGGAAAACTTGGAGAGATGCTGAAAAATTTAGTCATAAGAATACTTGGTAGAAGAAAGGTTTTCATTTTATATTGTTTGACATCTCACCAAAGGATTCTCGAAAGTAATGTTTTCACTGTTTGCTTCTAGTTTATTTTTTCCCATTACAAAATATAAATTTGTTAACAGAACAACTACAACAGCAATTTTCACATGCCAACATAACCATTTTTATCACTTAGAGAAATTTCTTTCAAGATTGTTGTTACGTCCTTTTTTCTACATATGCATGTACAGTTACGTATAGCGTTTACTGGTTAGCATTATATGTTGGGGATTCTCCATGTTACTTACATTCATCATTTTTAGTGGCTCAGTAATAGCCTATTTGAAAGATGCAAGATGGCCTTCTTAGTTGTTGTCCTGTTACTGGGTGTTGATAATTTTTCATGTGTTTCACTCTTACAAATATACATTATAATGAGGTTTTTGCACCTAGAATTTCCCCCCACTGAGTTTTGAGTTGTTCTCTTAGGACATTTTTTGGATTTCCTGAAATCAAATTATTGGATCAAGAGCAAAACCATGTTAATGGATCCTGATGTAATTTAAGGCACGTTGATATTACTATTTCTTAAGTTTGCCTTTGAATGAATACACTTTCAATATCTTCAGCATTTTGCATATCTAACAACTCTCTGAACTAAGTAAACCTAGTAGTTTGTATCTGTAGGCCTGCAGAATGCTCATGGTGATAGGTCTGTGTAAGAGGGAAATTAACAAAGTGACTTAAAACCCATCATCTCTGAATACAACATGTAAGATGACAGATACTTATTAAACTGAATTGAACCTGGTGAGTAAGGTTTTATTACATGATTCTTAAGTCACTGTCAGTGATTTATTTCAATCCAGTTAAGATTAGCATCAAACTAGATAAAAAAGGCTAGCTGCGACCTAGCACTCATATCCAGTATAACATATGCTATAAAACCAGGATGTGATTGTTACATACCAATACTTTCTTAATATGTTTAACTCTTGCCCTATCATTTTACACTGCAGAACTCAAATGTATGGCACATATTTTCTGTGCTTTGCTCTTTTACACTTCTGACAATGTGTTGATTTTTCATATCTGGTATTTTTATCTGGTTAGTCTGATTGCATTTTTCTTCTCTTTGCATTTAATTATTTTTCCCCTTCTGTCACTGTTTTCTGTTCATCTTCGTTATCATGAGTTTTTCTCATCTAACATCTCAATGGTAATTCTTTTATGTTTTCCCAAACTGCCTGCACATAGGTTTTGCCATCTTACTACCTCTTATCTTATCAAACATTTGATAACAATTAAATAAAATATATGCTCAAAGGATATAAAACCATTTGATTAAGTAAATAAGCACCCAGACGGTCCTTTAAATATTTCTTGCACCGTATGAAAATGGGTAAAATCCAGGGGCACCTGGGTGGCTCAGTCGTTAGGCGTCTGCCTTCGGCTCAGGTCATGATCCCAGGGTCTTAGGATCAAGCCCCGCATCGGGCTCCCTGCTCAGTGGGGAACCTGCTTCTCTCTCTGACCCTCCCCCTGCTTGTGTTCCCTCTCTCACTGTGTCTCTCTCTGTCAAATAAATAAATAAAATCTTTTTTTAAAAAAGAAAAGAAAATAGGTAAAATCCACAATTTAACACATCTTTTTAATTTTCACTTTAGATTCTAAATTAAGTAAATAAATGCTAAAAATACATATAGTTTCACAAACTCTCGCAAACTACCACTATTTGCTTAAGATAGGTTCAACATTTATACCTATCAACATAAGTTAATAGGTAAATTTTCTTTCTTTTTTTTTTTTAAAGATTTTATTTATTTGACAGAGAGAGACACAGCGAGAGAGGGAACACAAGCAGGGGGAGTGCGAGAGGGAGAAGCAGGCTTTCCACAGAGCAGGGAGCCCCATGCAGGGCTCGATCCCAGGACCCGGGGATCATGACCTGAACCAACGGCAGACGCTTAACGACTGAGCCACCCAGGCGCCCCAATAGGTATAATTTTCATGTGACCGCTGGATACTTATTCACTCTTTGGCCAGAATAATCAGAAGAAAACTGTGTTCAGCTGAATTTTGGGAAAACATTGCTATAGATAACTAGTTAAGCATTAAACATGGTAGACTCAACTTTTTAAAATTAAGACTTTGTTTTTTAGAGCAGTTTTAGGTTAACAGCAAAATTGAGGAGAAAGGTACAGAGATTTTCCATATACCCCCCTGCCCCCATATATGCATAGCCTACCCCACTATCAACATTTCCCACCAGAGTGGTACGTTTGTTAACAATGGATGAACGTACACTGACACATCATTAATTACCTAAAGTCCATAGTTTACATTATGGTTCATTCTTGGTATTTATTGTACATTCTATGTATTCGGACAAATATAGGATTACAGGTATCCATCATTATAGTATCATATCCTCTGTGCTCTGCCCATTCATACCTTGCCATGCTCCTAATTCCTGGAAGCCACTGATGACTTCACTGTCTCCACTGTTTTGCCTTTTCCCGAATGTCATATAGGTAGAATCATACAGTATATATCCTCTTCAGATTGGCTTATTTCACTTACTGATATGCATTTAAGTTTCTTCCATGTCTTTCCATGGCTTAATAGCTCATTTCTTTTTACTGTTGAAAAATATTCCATGTCTGGATGTACCACTGTTCACTGATTCATTCACCTGCTGAAGGACAACTTGGTTGCTTCTAAGTTTTGGCAATTTTAACAAAAGCTGCTAGAACCATCCATTTGTGTAGATGTAAATTTTCAGCTATTTTGGTTAAATACCAAGGAGCTGGATCATAGGGTAAGAGTATCCTCTTTTGTAAGAAACTACCAAACTGTCTTTCAAAATGGTCGTACCATTTTGCTTTCCCACCAGCAGTGAATGAAAGTTCCTGTTGTTCTATATCCTTGTCAGCATTTGGTGTTGTCACTGTACTGGGTTTTGGCCATTCTAATCAGCGTGTGGAGGTAGATATCTCATCATTGTTTTAATTGTATCTCCCTGGGCGCCTGGGTGGCTCAGGTCATGATCCTGGAGTCCCAGGATCGAGTCCCACATGGGGCTCCCTGCTCAGCGGCGAGTCTGCTTTTCCCTCTGACCCTCCTCCCTCTCCGGCTCTCTCTCTCTCATTCTCTCTCTCAAATAAAGGAATAAAATCTTTAAAAAAAAATGTATCTCCCTGATGACATGATGTAGAGGGTAGATTCAATTTAAAAAAGCAATTTTCATACCTAAAATCATACTGTTTTTTAGTCTCACAGACACAGACACACACACACACTTCCCCAAATACATATATCAAATGGTTGATAGGAGTTTAACTCTTTGCTGTTTTCTTGTTAATATTTTTTTTGCATTGACACGTTCTCTTGTAAGATAGGAGTTTTCAGAGCATGAGAAGGGAATAATGGCTAAAGAGATCTTAGTTACTTCTAAATATTAAGTGAATAATAGAAAAGTGTTTTCAACATACTAAAAATCATAACATCTATTACTTCTAGTTGATATTGGAGTTTCTTTTTTTTAAGTTTTATTTATTTATTTTTTAAGTAACCTCTACATCCAACATAGGGCTTGAACTCTTGACCTTCAGATCAAGAGTCACATTCTTTACTGACTGAGCCACCAGCCACGTCCTAGAGTTTCTTTTAAACCAGTCCCTGCCTCTGATCCATATTTTATACTACCGCACCAAACTTCTCCCTGTGAATGATAGAATGTGACCTTCATAATACTTACATACTGCAAAATCTGATGAAATTAACTCATTTATTCACTTGTTCATGAAATATTTGTAGCACCTACTATGCCTATAAAATGCTCTGGGGTACAGAAGGAGTAACATTAATTTACATAATAAATCCATGAACCCAGTTTATTTTCTCCCTGAAATAAATTTATAAGGAACATAAGGATCACACAATAGGTTTTTGTTCTATCAACCCTCCACAGATTATCAAATCTGCTTCACTGATTTTCATTTTCAGGAAAAGGATTTTTTAAGGCTATAAAAGAGCAATTAAAATGCCTGGGGATATAACAAGGCGTGCCAAATAATGAAATTAACAAGGTTCAGTGGCTCTACATGACGCAATAGTCTCTTTACTAACAAGGAAATAAATATTATCCCTAAAAGTTACTGTGTGTGGATTTAGGTCAGAGCAAAATAAACCCAGAGAGGTTCAAGGTCAGGCACTGCTCTTTGAGGAGAAGAGTGACTCTTAGCCTAAATTCCCTGAAGTTCTCTGCCTTTCTTTCCCGTGCTCTGTAATTTATAGTCAAGGATAGTGTTGGTTACCACTTTAGTGTACAGTGATTCATTTCATTCACTTAGTGTATTAAGTACTGTGAGAGATACAGAGAGGTAGAGAACAGTGTTTCCCATCCTTTGAAGAAATTATGCTAACAAGAGTTCCTTTCTCCCCTGTCTTAGGGGTTTTGAAATGGCAATTAACTAAACTTCTGGACTCTAATCCTAAACTGTTTTCATTTCCATACTATTGAGTCTAGAGACTTCCCCCTGGAGTCAGGAAGTTGCCTGCTTAAGAGTAATCTGCTAAAGTGCTAAACACTGTACTGTGTCCAGATATAAAAACTCAGCAAGCCCTTGCTGTGGGGGAGAGTGAGGAGCAGGGCTGCCCTTGCTGCTCATCACACAATACCCTGACACCCTTTCTCTGTAACCATCTCCCTCCCTCATCCTTGAAGCATGTGGATATCACAGCAGTGGTGCACGGGGAATATGTCACCCTAAGATGGTTTCTAGATGTTGACTGTCAAAGGGGGTCTAGTTGGGGAAGAGGAGAAGGGTAAGCGAGAGGTTCAAATTCAGAATCTCATCTGGAAGTGTCTGGTGATTACCTACTCAGTCATTTCGTGAACAGTTTTGTTACCTCCTGGGAAAATCCTGGGAACATCTTGTTATTGGTTGATAACTTCTCAGGGGTATTAAATTAGCTGGTCTGTGCACATATAATTTGACATGACATTCAAATTCTGTATTTAGATCGAAATGTATTAATCTTCCTCCTCAGTCATCTGGGTTTCATTTATGTTTACTCTTAGCTAATTAGCCGTCACTGCACTGCTATTATTTGGTATATGAAGAATGAGTAGGGAAGATGCTCTAAAGGTAGATTGTGAGCAGAGTTGCTTTTGCAAAAGTAGACTGATTTGGGCTTGCGCTGACCCCACGACACGTCATGTACATCTGCTTTGTTTACTCTGAAAAGTTGATGTTGACGTTCATCGTCTGAAAATGTGATGTGATAAACAACAAGATATGTTTGAGAATAGAATGTATGAAAACCAAGTATGGTATCATTTCATAATCTATAGAGAAGATTCGTTTTCTCTGGTACTTCAGAATTGAAGAGAAACTGTCCAATTCAGTCAAATGTATTTTCTACCTGAAGATAATATGTCTGTTAACAAATAATTACTGCTTTCTCAGCCGAGTTTATAGGCTCTTTTATTATTTCTTGAGCTCTGTCCCCTTCTTCACCCTCCCCACCACACTCTGGCCTAAACAAATGTAATTCGTCCTTAATTAGGCTTTAGTCCTCCAGTCTTCCTGTGTTTCCTCCTCCCTGACCCTCAGCACTGGCTTCTGAAGATCACAGTCTGATCAAATTACTTTTTTGTTTGAAATTCTTCAGTGGTTTTCCCATCCGTTACACTTGAGCCTTGATGCCTGATAACTTTGGTCCCCTTCATCTCTATACAAGCCTCTCCTTAATTGGGAAGGCAGTGCCTTGTGATCTCATACTTCATGCCTCTTTGTGCCCTATTTCTTCTACCTGGAAGGCTCTTTCTTGCCTTGTATGTCTAGCTAATTCCTGCTCCTCTTTCCTAACTTAAGATAAACGTCATCTTCAGCTGGATATTTCCCAAGATGACGTCCCTCTCTATAGAAGTAGAATTACTATGATGCCTTCTGCATTCCAAGAGCATTTTGTGCATGTCTCCTGTAATTACCACATAACACATGGTTTATATGATAATCTTGTCTGTTTCCTCAGTTATATAGTGACTGCCCAGAGAGCAGGAACTCTGTCTTATTTATTGCTCTTTTCCCAGGAATGAGCATATTCAGTTCAATTCAACAAATGTTTATTGAGCACCTACATTGTGCTAGGCACCAAGAGCTGGTAACACATCAGTGAACACAAAGAAATACCTGCACATATAATATTTGCTTGGTATTGAGAGAGAAGGAGAGAGAACAGAGAAAGAAGAAAGGAAGGAAGGAAGGATACACAGATTAAATTATGGGATTGTAAGTGTTTTGAGAGGAAATCATAATGGGTATTCTGGTTGGGAATTTGAGATTTCCAAATATCACACTGTGGAAAGGGAAGCAAACTTCTTAAGATCTCTTCAGGAGATTTTGTTTTGTTTTGTTTTCCCCTTATGCTGTCTGTCACTTTAGGACTTCATTTTAGGATTCTGCTGCCTGTGGATGGCAGTATTGTTCCCATTTCTTTCCCATTAATTAATGTTAAATGTTTCATAAAACTTGGGAGTAGAAAAAAATTATATGAACAGTTATCTAATTAATTTTTTTTAAAGATTTTATTTATTTATTTGGCAGAGAGAGAGATAGCGAGAGTAGGAACACAAGCAAGGGGAGTGAGAGAGGGAGAAGCAGGCTTCCCGCTGAGGAGGGAGCCCGATGTGGGGCTCGATCCCAGGACCCTGGGATCATGACCTGAGCTGAAGGCAGACGCTTAACGACTGAGCCACCCAGGCGCCCCCTCTAATTAATTTTTTAAAATAAAAACACTAGTGAGTAATGCTCAATGCTTTTCAGGGCTCAATAAAATGTTTTCCCACTATTACTGGTTGGATTGCCACTTGGTATTATCCCAAAGAAATAGCGAGTAAGTGAATAAATGTTTGTATCTGCAGCTTTCCTACCAATCAATATCCAACGTAGGCTAAGCATTTGGAAGTTTCTTATTTATTTTTGGTAAGAGTCCATACTTTTGAAAATATGCTCAGTTGCTTTCCGTGTTTTACAGATAATGTCTAGGAGTAATGAATTCCACCGTGTTTGTACAGTACCTAGATTTAATTCTGGACTCAAATGGACCTTTGATTTTCCTGGAAAGAATTTTATACCATTATTTTCAACATTTCCATATTGTGATATTTTGCCCCGCAGGGGCTTGATATAAGGCATCGTTCAGAGGATCACACTTCTCTTTTGAGACTTAAAGATATGTGGTATTTTTTTAATATTTTATTTTTAAGTAATCTCTCCACCCAGTGTGGGGCTCGAACTTACAACCCTGAGATCAAGAGTGGCATACTCCACCAAGACAGTCAGTCAGGCACCCCCAGAGTTGTGATATTTTTTTTTTAAATTTTGAATGATACGATAAATAATGTGAGACAAATTTTTAAAAAAGTGAATCTGTGTATGCATGTGGGCACATATGTGTATGTGTGTGTGCATGTGTATGCATGTGTGTGTGCGTGTGTGTATGCGTGCATGTGTGTATGCATGTGTGCGTGTATGCGTGTGTGTATGCATGTGTGCGTGTGTATGCATGTGTGCATGTGTGCATGCATGTGTGTGTATGCATGCGTGTCTGTATGCATGTGTGCGTGTGTGTGTGTATGTACGTGTATGTGTGCATGTGTGTATGCATGTGTGCGTGTATGCATGTGTGCGTGTATGCATGTGCGTGCATGTGTATGCGTGTGTGTGCGTGTATGCGTGCATGTGTGTGTATGCGTGCGTGTGTATGCATGTGTGCGTGTATGCGTGCCTGTGTATACATGTGTGTATGTATGCGTGCATGTGTGTGCATGCATGTGTGCGTGTATGCGCGTGTGTGTGCATGTGTGCACGTGTGTATGCGTGTGTGTATGCGTGTGTGTGTATGCATGTGTGCGTGTATGCGTGTGTGTATGCATGTGTGCGTGTGTGTATGCTTCTCAGCACATAAGAGAGAAAGGGAGAGAAGTCTTGGTATTTTAGCTTAGTATTCTAGGCAGCAGTAGGGTTGGTTTGGGAGAGTTTTTCCGACATCACCCAACAGATTGGAAACAGATTAATTTCAAAGATCCCACTTCTGGCCAGTCAAGGCATTTCTAAGCTGGCGAGTGTGAGGGGGACAAGCCACGCAGAAGCTGGAGGTGTTGCTGAACACTGAGTCCTGAGCGTTCAGGGGCAGGGACCGCAGGATGTGAGCCTGCTTTCCTCCCAGCCAGCAGAGCTGTGTGTCCCAAGCTGCTGTTCTCACCAGACCGTTACGAAATGAACGGGCAGGGTGCCCCTGCCCCTTAGCGTTTTACTGTGGGCAGCCCAGTGGTGAGTGCAATCCGGATACAACACAGCTTTATTTGTTCCTTTGTATCTTCTGCTGTATTGGTTCAGCTAACTCACCAACTTGTCAGAACCCAGCAGGGGATAGTGACTTGCCCTTATTTTGATCCAAAGTGGGAGAGCTTTATGAATGTCTCTCACATTCATTAACTGTGCTCAGATACTTTTTCTGTAGGGTGTTTCTTTGTCACCTTCTGCCTTGAAAGGCTTTGCACTGAGAAACCTCAGTGTAATACACAGTTTCTTCTTCTAGGGCAAACATATTAATTGTAGTAGCAGTGTAGGGGTTTATCTTTATGCCTTGTTTCTTTTTTTCCCAGTACCCTTCCCAGATAAAACTCTGACTTGAGTGGTGCTATTATTCCATCTTTATTGGGAGTTATGCCTTTGCCTGCCCATTTTTTGTTTGATCTTATCATTAAGGATGCCCCAGTGAAGTGACCTCTTCCGGGATTTCCGATATCAGAACCACACACGAATGGCTTGCTATCCACAACATATCTCACACATGAACTCTTTTGTTTTTTAAATAAGTGGCCTTACATAGTTTACAATCTAGTGGGTAAGGAAATTGTTTATTTCTCTTCCAGTTAAATAATTCCTGATGCTTGATCATGCCTCTTTAAGAGTTTTGAAATAATACCACAGTCTCTGCTTTGGGATTCTGCTCTGCCTACTCCCCTTTGTGGCTCTGGGGAACCCCAGGAGTGTGGTGGCATGGAGAGTCTTTCTTATTGGACCTGTGCACACCATAGAAATGGCAGAAGATGAAAATTGACAAAATAGAGAGTCCCAAAGATTCATCAAAACAACTCAGGGAATCTGGGACTGAAATCTGAAACTAGAGACCACTGAGAGGGTTAGTTAGCTGTACTAAAAGAACAAAGATTTATCTGTTTAAATGAAAACTTAGAGGCATTTTTGAATGATATTTTCAGGTTTTTAACATCTTCTTATGTCCCTAATGCTTTGCCTAGTGAGGAGCTGTGATCTTCACCGGGGTAATTGAAATAGGGAATGGAAGAATCACAGGGTCAAGGTCACATGGAAGAGAAATGGCAGATATAACTCTGATCTTAAACCTCATTAATGACTTCTTGTTCATTGTATTTCTCCTTTGGTCATAAGCACATTATATTTTAAAATATAACAAATAAGCTAAAGTTCTCACCTAAATTATCTTTTATGATATTATATTTTAAGTACATTTAGACTTATTTCCACCCCAGGGTGTTTTCTTAATAGTTAAGAAAGATTTGCTCTTGGCAACTATAGCTAAAGTTTTGAGACATAAAACTTACATAAGTTATCTATAAATAGTGTTAATTTTTGACACACACATAAACACAGAGAGACAGATTCAAGTAAAGCTAATTCTGTGTGTAATTTCAAACCCGTATCCAACTCGAAAACGGAGTTGCACTTTATAAACTAATAAAGGACAAGATTCTGCTTTGATTTGGCCAAGCTAAACATGGCATTCTGCTGCTTTTTCTTGGCATGGTGACCCTGGTGGAGTCTGTTTCTGTGTTTTACTTTTATACATCAAAGCTTCTTACATAATCTCCTTCTCATAGATTGTCTATATGACATGGACTTACAGCAAAGCTGTAGTTACTGTAAACTTGATAGAACTGTTGTGTCAGTCACAATAGTGACTCAATATTTAAGATTCGAGAAGCTCTCCTGAGCTACAAAAGCTTTAAGCGATCTGTGTTAGGAGAGATGATGTTTACTTTCTTAAGTTATGAATATCTTCTAAAGAACATTGAGGCTTCCTGATTAAGTGTGCAATCTAAGAAAAAAATAGTTATTATATAGTATTTTTCAGTAGTGATGTGCTTCTGAAACTTGTCCAGAATTCTGGTATTACCTAAAGAGAAGGTTGCCCAAATGTGCCCCAATTGTTAAAGAATAGAAAAACAAATTGAGATAACCTAGGGACTCTGGAAACAAAGAACGTTTCATACAAAATCAAAGTGTAATCCTGACTGTCATGAACATAGTGACACTCCTAAATAGTTATATAAATCGAGCCCAGCTTAATATTCAATTTCTTTTTTTTTAAGATTTTATTTATTTATTTGACAGAGAGAGATAGCGAGAGCAGGAACACAAGCAGGGGGAGTGGAAGAGGGAGAAGCAGGCTTCCTGGTGAGCAGGGAGCCCCATGTGGGGCTCGATCCTAGGACCCCAGGACCATGACCTGAGCCGAAGGCAGATGCTTAACGACTGAGCCATCCAGGTGTCCCTAATATTCAATTTCTTAAATAGTCGCAGCAGTATCTTCTCTTGGCATACTTGGTGTGAAAATGGACAGGTTCACGTAGGTTAATGGCAGTTACTGAAAAGGCACATTTCCCTGGGTAAACCAGCAATTCCACTGAAGGCCACTAGTTAGTAAAAGCACAATTTTGAAACATGCTCCTTGGGTTTGGGTTGCACTGGAACTCCTGGGTTATCCTAGGCGGTGAGGTCAAGTCAGGCTGTCTTCTGAGACCTAAATCTGAATGGCTCTGCTGATGTGAATAATAATGAAAATTGTAGTAATAGTAATAATAGCACTCTGTAGCTTTTATATTTAGTCACTCATGGGAAAATGTAAAGAGTGTTAGGGAAAGAGAACTAATATTGGCATTTGTGGTACTTCTGAGGACCGTAGCTGATGGGAGACTAAAGTCAGCTTTGGACTCTGCACCAGGAACGGCACCAGGACACCTAGAGGTTTGTAAGGACCATAAAGCAGAGAAATTGTAATAGGGTACAAAGAAGGATCAGAGAGGACTTGTTGGACAAATTCTAACTCTTTGTTAGTTTTTCTTAGAATAATGGAGAAGGCATTCAACATACCATAAAAAGTTGATCTTGATAAACATACAAGTTATTAGAACTCCTGCAATTTAGGCTTCATTGGTTTATTATTCAATGCTGTGGTTATTTCAATTACATTGTGCCCAGCTGGGTCTCTGTACCTGAATGGTGTGGACTAAGTTTGTCTAGGACATAGAGTGTGGCTGTCAGTACAGAGCACGGTCAGGAGGGAGCAGAAGGCAGTCATTGTACCTTTTGTTAGGGCATGGCATCAGTCTATTAGATTTTAGGAAATAATGTGCAAGAAGGTGATATCAGGAAGTTTAAAAGACCTCACTGCAGGGCCAGGAGCCTGGTGGATCTACACATGACTGAAAAGTGTAGAAGGTAGTTCTTGAAAGTGAGTTGCAAGGAAACGAAAAAACAGAGGACCGAAGATCAGAAAATCCAACCAGGAAGCTGAGCTGTTGGTCTTGTACAATGTCTATATCTCATTTATGAGAAATACTAGTATTAACGGCATGGCTAACTCTACATGCTGGGGTTAAGCTGTTCCAGTTTGGAGGGTGGAGAAATATAAGGCATATTTATCGTCAGAGTGATGTTTAGCTCCGTCACTCAGAATATTCCTGTCTCCTCATCAATAGCAATATTTGTCAAATGTATTATTTTTTGTCAGAAAACAGGTCTCAATGCTCTCTTGTTCTTCAGCGAATTAACAAATACATCCTTTACAATAATGTTACAATAGCACACTAAGGATGGCCCCAGAATTGTACCTAATTAAATAATCTCTTGATCCTTGCCCGGAAATCTGTGATACTAGCTCAGATCTTTATGGCTTAACTCTATAAACAGCTCAGTCTCCCCTGGAGGTTTGAATTTGCTTTTACTATTCCTTTGTAAGGCAGACATTACTCTGGGTAGTATTTTTCTTTGCTAGTCTTTTGACTGTTTAGTATTCTTAGTGTTGACAGCTAAATTCATAAACTGGCAGATTGAGGACAGAAATGGAAAAATAAGCAAAGTAAATTCTCCTGATAATGGTTATTAACTAGTGGAGGGCTTTACAAAGTTTTCCAAAATTATTGATTATTATTGTAAGCACGTGTTGTCATTTGCTGATGCATGGATCCACAATGGGAACAAAAATGTGAAAGAACATTTATAATTGGACAAGTTATTAGAGCTGTTGGTTCTTGGCCAAGTTAAGCAAAAGTAAGACAAAACAAAAAAGCAAACAAAACACAACCGATACCTAAATTGGAGCTAGTTCTGGTGATTTTCTGTGCCATTCTAAGTAAGGTCTTAGACACTTGTGTCTTCCATCAATATCTACAAAGACATTCAAAAATCTCTTGTCCCTATAAAAAGTCAAAGGGGTGAGTTGACATTTCCATTGCTTCATTTTTCATTGAGAGCTTCCAGTATTTCTCTGCATGTGAGGAGAATTGAATTTACAAATGGAGGGTGCAAGAATTAACAGATTTATAGTTGGGCACACCTGTGTGCAAACCTAGCCTTGTTCAGTTGGGGAGAGAGATGGACACTAAGTGGACTGTTCAAACAAACGACCAGCACATTAAAAAGGTCCATAGACAATGTAAATGTGAAGTTGTTTGTGACCTGGCAAAAAGGAAAGCAGTGAAGATCTTTTCAGATCCGGCCTTGGGAGAGACTGGGAAACACTTCCCCAGGTGATTAAAGCTTTTGCATATTTTTCACGGTTGCAACTAAGAATTTAAAATAAAACGAAATTCTTCTTCAAATCTTGCCTGACCCATTTGTTTATAAAGCTGTTTGTATGGTTAAGAATTTATGCACTTCTCATTAGTTGAATTACTGTCTCCTATTGCCAAGCACGGATGAAGAATCTTAAAATCCTTGATAACAAAGAAACATTTAACAGAAATTCAGATAAAATTACAGATGTATCTTTTTTTTAGCATATGGTGCAAATCGAATTTCATTGTATACCTAGTAAGAGACAGCCCATATATTAATTTTCAAAGGGCATATCATTGTATGTTTTCTCAAGTACTTCCTTTCAAATAGCAGGGCTGAATATCAGGTTGTCTCAGATTGTTTGTCATTTAGCATTAAAGACAGATTAAGTACTTGCTCGTTCTTGATGGATGCATATACAGAGACAACTTTTTTTTTTCTTTTTGTGCTCTTGAGGAATGAATTTTTCGGGTTGAGAGATTATGGACTGATTCTGGACGCAAATGTGTCTGGGGCAGGAACCTGTTGTATTTTTTACCTGCCAGGAGTAACTTGAGCAGAACCGGGGACTGTCCGTGGATCAGACCTTTGAGGTGGTCCCGAGAGCAGACGCTCACTGATTTTGCTCTGATTAGAGAAGTAGAAAAAGAAAACTATAAGCAGGGAGATGTTTAAAGTTGATTAAACCTATGACAGGTTTTATTTTTTTCGTTTAGAAAGGGACCAGACATGGCAGAGACTTAAACTTTCTCCCACAGACAACAGACATGGGAAGAGAAAATCAGAATACTCGTTTCATACTTAGAACTGTGTAGTTTCTTTTCTGGTGAATTCTGTGTGCTGGTCGCCTTTCGTTCCCTGGCTGTGGGTATTTGTGCTCTTCGTGTACACAGTAATCAAGTCTGAGGTATTCAAAAATGTATTTACAAATAAGGATAAGAATATCAATTTTAATAGACCCACCTATATTTAACATTTTCATTTGGTTGTACAAAGTATTACTACTTGATGGTTTTATGTGTTTATTGTGAGATAACAAAGTTTATTTTATTCCATTTAATAGTGAATTACAGAAGTCTGAGGTAATTGTTCTCACTTATAAAATATTTGAAGTGAATTTACAGAATGCTTCTCTTCCCCACCCCCCCAATACATGACTTGCAGTTTTTGGTGTTCATACAGGATGAAAATCATTTATGGAATAGTCTTGTATTTGAGGAATAATCTGATGATTATATAATTTGTCATGAGTCATATATCCTAATATGGTATTAAAGTGAATATCTCTTAGTGAAGTCTTCTGCAGTTTACTAAAGAAAGCTGCTTTTTGCAGTGTGACTAATATAAAATTGATATCAGTTTTTCAGAAGAAATAATTATGAGATCATTAAATCTGGAAAAAAATTGCCAATAAACTACACTTATGTAAGCACGAATGAAGTTGGAATTGCAAAGATTGTATCAAAGTGTCTGTGAAGAAAAACCGCTGTTAGGGTAAGATTTTTCTGGCTGTTTAAGGAGACTGTCCCATTAGAAGCTGTATATAATAAATCCAGAGTATTTTGTTGGAAAGTACTTACTTTAATGAAGAATCTGAAGAAATGCTTAGGAAGTGAAAATGTGAAGAAAAATATTTTTCTTTGTTTGAGCATTAGTCATTGTAATATTTTGACTCATCGGAGGCTAGATATACCCAAAATCGGGTGAGTGAAAGAAGCTTCAGTCATCACAGAGAATTTGAGAGTAAACGATTCAATTAAACACTTGTTGAGGTCTCCCTCTTCTCCTAATTATATTACTTGAGCTCTCTTGTGTAAAATGTGTGCTCCTTATTTTATAGTTTTCAAAATCCTTCTCCATTTATTGTTATGTAATGCCTACTGAAAAATAGCTTACGAGGCATTTGCTTTTAATAATTGCAATTGTGACCTTGAATACTGAGAGCCAAGCATCATGCCAGGCATGTCGTATGTTTTCTCTGGTTCTTACGAGAACCCTTCAGCTCATTTTCAGTATTCTTGCTTTACTGATGAGTAAAAACCCCTGAGGCTGGTTGTGGGTCTTCCCTCAAGAGCCACACAGTTTGTATGTACCAGTGAAAATATGAAAGCCCGTTACATTTTTACTCCACTTGGTTTCTCTCTCTGTTTTTCAAATTGTTTTCCATTTTTAAAAAGAAGAAAATAGGATCCAGAAGAGTTAAATAACACCCTCTATCTCTGTCTCTGTCTCTCTGTCTCTTTCTCTCTCTACGGGGTACAATAGGTCTTACAAAGATAAACAAGGAATTTTACAGTATGATAGGAGAGACAGACATTTCATACACAACTGAAATAAAAAGAATGTTTTAGATACATTGAGGAATATAAAAATTTCCAAGGATTTATAAAAGATGAAACACTTAATTTGTGCTAGAATTAATAAGAAAGAAATACCTCATTGAGGCTCTGCTGGATGAGCCAGGATTTGAAAGGTGGGTAGAAAAAGAACTTTTTCAAGGAGAGAGGTCATGTATGAGGAAGACTAGAAAGGAAAGATGGAAGATTGGAAAGGGAGGTTGGAACTAGATCATGTGACCTGGAATGGTGTGTCAGTCTGGTTGATTTCAGTGAATTTGAGGGGAAAAGTCAACTGGATGATAGAATTAGAATGATAACTCTGACAAAAAATATAGCATGTCTTAGGGGGAGAAAAATACAAATCAAAGGGAGCAGAGAATATTGCATATTTCCCAGTGGCCTCCAGGAGTGATGTGAGCTCAGAGAGAGAGTGGAAAGGAAGGGAGGCTCGCCAAGGTGGAGGGATTGGATTTGATGGGTATTTGCTGGACGATTATTTACCTGTAGGGGCAGGTGGGAAGAGAATGGTATTGAGGTCTCTGGCATTAGCGACAGGGAGGATAGAAGGGTTTGAAGGTTCAGGGCGATAGATGATTTCGTTTTGTACAGGAGACCAGCAGACTAAGCAATGAGGAGATGATGAACACTGGAGGTAGTATCTTCATGAATGGAAATCCGATTGTAATGCTGAAGAATATATGAAAGTTGGGGAAGCTGAATTATAAAGGTATGAAATAGTTATTTTTCAGAAATTTGTCTAGCTTGGCAGAGGAAAAGGAATGAAAACCTGGGTGATGCTACTTGCTTTGACAATAATGATGTGGCTGATAATGGTGAAAAGTTACCGAGCTCTGCCAGGTGCCAGGCATTGCCTTAAGTATTTCCCCATTTCCTCTTCATAGCAGAAGGAGATTGTATTTTGATTTTCTTTCTCCTGATGAAGGAGAAAAGACATAGGGAAGTCAACAGAGAGTGATCATCCTTATGAGACTTGGTCCAAAGACTAAGGCATCTGAGCTTAGGGGGGAGAGAATGCATTCATAATAAGAGCTGGAAGGGATGGGAGATGTCATCAGTGTTCTGTAGTACTTTGCATTCATCTTTATTTTATAGTTGCTGGTGGACAGTGCAGATCATGTGAGACATAGGATGCGGGGAGAAGTCTGACAACTATCCTCTAATGTCCCTTCATTAGAAAAGCAGGTTCTTGAAGGTGGGTTTCTGTCTCTTTCTAAGATTGTTATAAAAGTGTGGTTAAGAATAGAAACTTCAATGCATCAGGGAGTTAATATTTATAAAAGTGATTGGGGAGGGTGTGTGCTATGGTGAGCGCTGTGAATTGTGCAAGACTGTTGAATCACAGAGCTGTACCTCTGAAACAAATAATACATTATATGTTAAAAAAAAAAA
>NC_138374.1:68791762-68798000 GCF_054177405.1 Leptonychotes weddellii
AGGGGGTGGGGGGATGGGTTAGCCTGGTGATGGGTATTAAAGAGGGCACGTTCTGCATGGAGCACTGGGTGTTATGCACAAACAATGAATCATGGAACACTACATCAAAAACTAATGATGTAATGTATGGTGATTAACATAACAATAAAATTTTTTTTTTAAATCCATTAAGGGGGTGTGGGGGATGGGTTAGCCCGGTGATGGGTATTAAAGAGGGCACGTACTGCATGAAGCACTGGGTGTTATACGCAAACAATGAATCATGGAACACTACATCAAAAACTAATGATATGATGTATAGTGATCAACATAACATAATAATAAAAAAGAAACGCAGACAAAAAAATGTGATTGGAACAGTGCTAAAGAAGTGAGATAACATTAGCCATTGTTATTACTGTCCTCATCCGTCCATCCGTTCATCCATATATAAAACCAGTAAACATGGAGTGTTATTTACTAGGCACCGGGGAACTCAGGGATGAAAGATAGAGCCTGCCATTAAGAAGCAGTCCAGTGTGGGAAGGAATGCAAAACAGCCAACTACAGAGGATACTGATCTATTTAAAAAAAAAAAAAAAGTGGAGTTAATTACCAAACATCTTAAGTGGTGTACACTTTCTAAGCCTTGAAGACAGAAGCAATAACAAAGGCAAATAGAATTGAACGCATTAGTGTTTATAACCTTCATGCCAAATAAGAAATCACATTCGGAGCTGACTAAGCTGTGAATGTAACTTGTAGAAAAATAAAGGGAAACTGTCTTTAGTATATAATAGCAATTAAACTGCTAAGAAATTAGTAAACACTTCATAGATTAGTGATTGATGTAAGTAACCAACCATTTACTAAAGAGTAATCAACATGTCTAAACAAGAACAAAACCACTACATCTTAAACTATAATCAGAGAAATATAAATTAAAACCATTATGACCTAACTTTCCCTTTGTAGACTAGACCCAAATTTTAAGACATTTTCAGTGATTGTCAATGTGCAGTAAAATGAGCTAACTCATGCATTACCAACAACAGCATAAATGGTACAATCCCTTGAACAAACAACTTAGCAACGCACAAGCCTGAATGGGCTGTTCTAGTGAAATATGATTAAGTGTGGTGAGAGCAATGTGCATCTTTATTTCAGCACTATTTATTTTTTGAATTTTTATTCTTAATGAAATATGTTACTTTTATTTTTTGTTGTTTATTTTTTAGTTGACATACCATATCATATTAGTTTCAGGTGTAGAATTTAGTGATTCATCACTTACATACAACACCTAGTTCTCATTCCAACAAGTCAGTACTATTTAAAGTAGGACAGTGGCGCCTGGGTGGCTCAGTCGGTTAAGTGTCTGCCTTCAGCTCAGGTCATGATCTCAGGGTCCTGGGATCAAGCCCCACGTCCAGCTCCCTGCTCAGCAGGGAGTCTGCTTCTCCCTCTCTCTCTGCCCCTTCCCTTGCTCATGCTCTCTCTCTCTTTCTCTCAAATAAATAATTAAAAAAAATAAAGTAGGACAGAATAGGAGTAATCTAAATGTTCATCTAGACATGGGGAGTGATTAGGTAACAGTGGTTCTAAGGGACCTTTTAAAAGGATATTAGTAATGTAATTTAATACCACGGAAATTGCCCATATAACAATAATAAATAAAACAGATTGAAAATTATGTATGTAAAAATATAGGCATTAAAAACAAAGAGAGGAAAAAAAAAGAGAGGATATATTTTTGTGTTTGTATTGGGTCTTGGGGTACAGGTCTGTGACTTTTTTTCAGATTTTTCACATTTTACAAATTATTTTTAATTAGAATCTAGTTCATGGGTATGTATGTATGCAATCAATTTCATCACCAGCTTAAAATTAATTAGCATTTTAAAATGTTCACTGAATGATTTCACTTTGATTTTCAGAATAACTTGTTAGATAGGGCTGGTAGTATATTTTTCTTTTGAGATTAAAAAAGAGGATTTCATGACTGCCCAATATTAAAAATATTTTGGAAAAAGTCTTAAGAATCTTTATACCAAAAAAAGATGTAGAAGGAAAAGATTTAAGTAAAAGTAAAATTCTAAGTTAGTTTCTCTATATATTCTCTTAGAATATTCTAAGAATTTGGAAAAGAGAGAGGGAAGGGTAGAGAAAGTTCTGGAGAGAGAAAAAATTGCATGCATTTTTTTTTTCTTCAAAAGCAGCTGAGTGCCAGGAAAAACAAAACAAAATTTACAAATGCTTAATCTGATAGCAGGAGTTTTGGGTCCAGGTAAAAGAGCCTTAAAACTGTAATCAGTTTATTGAGAAGGCATTGTTGGAGTTGACAGCATGATTTAGAGTGTTTTTCTTGGAATCTACACCCCTTTGAGCATCTTCTTGTTCTGTGGCAGGGTTTGGTATGTCATTATCCAATGGTAGATCCATCCCAGCCACACCATTGGCTGTAAACCCAGCCCACCACTTTGTTCTTGAAAAAAAAACGGCAGTTCAGGTCAGACAGGTCCAGATTCCAGTCTGGATACTGCCATTTAACCATTACCAGGTCCTGGGCCAGTCAGTCAAACTTTCTGACCCCTGTGTCCTTGTTTTTAAACCGAAGACTGCCACCTTAGAAAGTGAGATTTGGGGGGATTAAATGAAACAACATGGGGTAAGATTTAGACACTATAATAAAGGTTCAAAAAATGTATCTTTCCTAAACCAGCCAGGATCAAAGTGTGGGTTACTCTGCTCTTGGTTCTGAAAATGGATACAGTGTTGCTATATAATTCACTTCCTAGATCAGAGTCTTGGACTTTTTAGTCAAATTGTTAACTTTAATTTAAAAATATTATGCATAGAGTAACATGTTTGGAAAATTATTAATATGTTAGGCTGGAGCCTAGCATATATTTCATTAAAGGATATCTCAAATTTAGTGAATCAAAGATAATGGATTTTTAGAACATGAACACTTTATCAAGTTTGTAGCAAATACTGAGCACAATTTTACCTCAGACAAGAAAATGTTACCTAAGTTGTCTAAAAGTTGTCTAAAAAGGAAATAAGTGTTCCTTTATAAAGACTCAAAATGATATACTAGCAGATTTCTTTGTTGTGATTAAAATATCACTGTTGTTACAAGATAATTTTATTTTTATTTATTTATTTATTTATTTATTTTAAAGATTTTATTTATTTATTCATGAGAGACAGACAGAGAGAGGCAGAGGGAGAAGCAGGCTCCCAAGGAGCAGGGAGCCCGATGCGGGACTCGATCCCAGGACCCTGGGATCATGACCTGAGCCGAAGGCAGATGCTTAACCATCTGAGCCACCCAGGTGCCCACAAGATAATTTTAAAAGACAGAAGTATTGGTAATAATTATTACATAAAATACCCAAAAAATATTATTGCAGGCAAATAGTTTTTTTTTCCCAATCTACTTACAAATTGGCTAAGCCATGAAAAGAGATACTAATGGTTATACTAGTTGTAAAAGATCCAGACCAAAATTCTCCATGGATCAATATTAGGAATTGAGGGTCTTTCTAGTTTCAAAATACTCTGGTCCGTGAGTCTTTAGTATCACAAAGTATAAAGTTGAGGAATATCCAATCCTTTTCAACTACAGGATGAACACTGAGCCTTCTATTTGATTTTTAACACAACGGCTCTGTTTATTATACCGTTTGTTACCATAAAAGTATAAACTGAAAGGTAGCAATGATGGGTGAGTGTAATATATTACATTAAATAAACTTGTCCTGTGTGCAGTACATGGAAAGCTCTGTTTACATTACAGTAAGCTGTTTTCTGCTGCATTTACAATTCTGCTGAGCAAATAAATTCAGAGGGCTTATGACAGCTCAATTTAGTTTATCTGGTCAAACCCCAAAGACATTATTAGTATAATTTTAGCATATTTAACTTTATATAGGTATTTAATAATGCAATCCCAACCATCTTTTTTTTTTTTTTTTGTAAAGGAAAGGATGTTTTAGGTTATTATTTAGAAAAAAAGAGCAAAAAAAAAATCACTGCACAAAAACCTGAACAGTATAATTCAACATACATAAAACATGCAAGGGAGGTGAATATAACGGTCATTATATGAGCTTGAAGGAGACTTTAAAAATGGAAAGATGTGTAATACATTAAAATAATTTTTCATACTCCTTCCTATAGGTGGATCTAAGATTCGAGTTTGGTTTAGACCCAAGGTAAAAGTGAAGGAGTTGGAGGGGGTGTGGTGTGGAACTTGCAGATGGCTCCAAGTGCTCCTTTGGGACTCTCGGTGGGATAGATGCCACCAAGACAAGGAATTTAGTTAATTACAGTATTTACTTAACCAGACTTAATTTTCTCAGCTATCCATTATTTAAGATGAATTGTCATTTTCTGGGGCGGGGTGTAAAGTAGTAACATAAAGAGGCAGAGCTGCAACATGGAATGGGAAGAGGCATGGATTTGGAGTAGGAAGAAGACCTAAGTTCAAGTCTGTACTCAGCCATGTGTTAGGTAGGTGAACACTTGTTATTGTCTTTATTTTTAATTCCAGTATAGTTAACATACAGTGTTCTGTTAGTTTCAGGTGTACAATATAGTGATTCAGCAGTTCTGTACAATATCCGGTGCTCATCGTGACAAGTGCACTCCTTAATCCCCATCACCTGTTTCACCCATCTCCCCACCCTCCTCCCCTCTGGTGACCATCAGTGTGTTCTCTGTAGTTATGAGTCTGTTTCTCGGTTTGTCTCCTTCTCTCTCTTTCTCTTTTTTTTTTCCATCACTCATTTGTTTCTTACATTCCACATATGAGTGTGATCATATGGTATGTCTTTCTCAGATGGATGTATTCGCTCAGCACTATACTCTCTAGCTCCATCGACGTTGTTGCAAATGGCAAGATTTCATTCTTTTTTATGGCCAAGTAATGTCCCATTGTGTATACATACCACATCTTCTGTAGGTAACCCCTTAAGCAAAGTAAATTATCGGGGGCTTGGTTAAGGCTCTCAAATCTGTTAATTCAGAGCTACATGGTAAATATGGGTACTCTGGGCCTATTGATAATACAGGAACCTTTGCAAGTTACACATTTTGTGCCTTTTCAAGCCACTGTTCTTTACATTTCCCTCCAGTCAGGTAGATCCCCCTTGTCTTAAGCACCCCATGGTTCTGCATTTGCACAAGCCCTTTCCTTTGTCAAGAACGCTTTCCGTCTCCCCTCTAGGTGAGAGTTTGTCATCCTTCTGTGCACATCTCAAATGTCCCCTCCATTCTAAGGCTTTTCTCTAGGGTACTTTTACTTGTCTCTTATTTTGCTTTAAAAACATTTATAGCTTCTAAAGTTAATATGAACACATTGCATAAAAACACAGAAATAAAAAGGTGACAATAAATACGAGCCATAACTCCATGAAGAAATAAATACCACTAGTATTTTAATATATTTTTTTCCAATTTAACTTTATGCAAACCCATTTAAATAAATGAATTAGTTAGGAGGGCTCATGACAAAACAATTTAGTATATCTTGTCAAATTCCCAAAATATTATTGTATTATTTTAACATATTTACCTCGTACTTAACTCTAATCCCTCCAAAGCACAGGCAATAACAATAGCAACAAAATCAGCTCAGGAACTGATGTGCATATACTTTATATTCTCTTTTCCACTTAATATTCAATCCTGTCTCTAAATATTCTTAGAAAACATGACTGTAATATCTTCAGAATAGCCCATCACACAGGTAGAGTGTAATTAAATAATAGTTCCTCTCCTATTGTCCTTCGAGGCTGTTTAGAATATTTTGCTTTTATAAACAAAGCATTCTTGTGCACATCTAATATTATTTCTGTAGGACAAATTCCTAGAAAAAGAATTCCTGGGTATGTACATTTTTCATACTTTTGAAATGTGCTGCCAAATGAGCCCCTTTGGAGATTGCATCATTTTGCATTTCTGCCAGATAGCTCTGAGCAGTGGTGCCGATTTTCACGGTGCTCTTCCTGGAAGGGCAGCCCTCATCACGCTGTATGTTAAAGATTTATTTACTTGTGTCTCTCACTCACCGGACTACAAACTTCTAGGTGACAGGAGCTGTATCTTACTCATTATGAATCCTAGGGCCTTGTGCAGAGCCTAACCTGCCACAGAAAAAGAAATGCAGAGTTAAAATTTGTAGAATGAATGATGCTTCTCCAGTTTTTGTCTCTGCTCTGTCATATTTTTTCTATACATTGATTTTTTTTTT
>NC_138374.1:68798500-68846135 GCF_054177405.1 Leptonychotes weddellii
TGTGGGAAAAAAACACTTTATTAAGGAGGACATTAAGGAGGGCACATGATATGATGAGCACTGGGTGTTATTCGCAATTGATAAATTATTGAACACTACACCTGAAACTAATGATGTACTATATGTTGGTTAATTGAATTTAAATTAAAAAAAGAAGGTAAATGGCCAATAAGTGTGAAATTTTGTTTAACATTATTAATCATTTACAAACTGTAAATTAAAACTGAAATGTAATACCACTTTACATACATCAGAGTAGCTAAAATGCAAATTGCTGATAATGCCAAGTGTTGGTGATGATGTGGAAGAAATGAAACTCACAAATAATGAGCTTGTTTAACATTGTTTAAATTCTATACATTGATTCTAATTGTCCATATGAAATGCTGCCATTTCTGCCACTTCCTTGAACAACCTGTGATTTCAGGATGTTAAATTTAGGACTGCAACAGGAGATTTCCTCTCCTACACAGCGTTAGCTGTGTGGGGAATAAATATGGTCATGAAAAGTGAGTTGTAGCTATTCAACTTTCGATTAGGAGTATTTAGCAGAAAAGTCCTATGAAGCTAGATATAAAAACATCTTTAGAGGGAAAGATACAGACTTTCATGACAAGGCATGGGAGTTCCATGCTCTGGTGTGATTGTCCCAGGTAGCTCAGACTTGCTCAGACTTACACGTGTCCACATCGGTTCTGTGCTTGGTTTGTATCCTGTGGAATTATAAGATGTAACAATTTATCTTTGGTTAGGTGTCTGTCCTTAAATCTTTTAAGGATTCTCCTCAAGGCAGTATCGGAGTATTACTTATAAAATTAGAACATTTGGGGATCAGATCCTAAAAATCTCATTATAGTGGTGAACTGATAGATGAAATCAGTGTTCGGGTAGCAATATCAGTTTCCAATTTGGGCATTTGAAGTACAGGTTCAGGAGGTGCTCATCAAGTCAAAGAAACACACCACAGTAGTCTGAATTTGAATGAAAATAAAGCAGCCTATCTTTTATAAATTCTGCAGAATTAAATTTGAAAGTCATATTGGACAAGACCAAGATTCTGGCCAAGAAGGAGTATTTAGGCAAGAAAAGACCTATTAAGTCAAGAATGTGGAGGGCTGGCCTTCACGGTTCGGAGGCTCGGGAGCAGACCACTTGGATTGAGATCTCGCTGGGTGGGGCCGAGGGTACTTTACTCCAGCACCTTTGCCTCTGTTTCCTCACGGGCACTCGGAGGTAAGAATAGTAGCACTTCACAGATCTCATGCAGAATAAATGAAATCACACATGTAGGGGGGCACTTTTAACAGTGCCTGGAACATCTTTTTTTAAAATCAGATTTTCTACTAAAGTAGGATTGTGAACTTCCGGAAGATATATATATATATATATATATTTTTTAATTTATTTTTAAATAATCTCTACACCCAGTGTGGGGCTCAAACTCATGAACCTGAGATCAAGAATTGCATGTTCCACCAACTGAGCCAGCCAGGCAATGCAGGAGGATTTTTTTTTTAAGATTATTTATTTATTTATTTATTTATGAGAGAGTGAGTGAGTGGGCGGGGGCAGAGGGAGAGAGGTAATCTCAAGCAGATTTCGTGTTGAGCAGAGGGCCCGACATTAAGGCTCCACCCCAGGACCCTGAGATCATGACCTGAGCTGAAATCAAAAGTTGGATGCTTGACCGACTGAGCCACCCACGAAGGTATTTTTAATAAACTTAACTTGGTAGCCAGCAGGAAAACATGCAGCAAAGGGATGGGAAAAATAAAACACATTTTACAATGCAGAATATATGAGGAAAGGTGTTCAGAACGAACATAATACATAAAATATTTGATCTTGTTTTCCTAAATTCTATTGCCTTTTCAAGTTGAATATTATATTTTAGAATACTTATTCTATTAGATTTTAGAAATAAAATCATTAATTGATTAATATGCAGTATATTTTGAAATAAAAGAAAATGTAAAATCTAAACACACTATTCCTATACCTTTTTTGTTGTTACACAACATTCTTGCTTCAGTATAGTTTCCATAAAATATTATGCCCACTCTTTAAAAAATGGTGTTTATCCATTCCCCATCACTATGTAACACAAACCGATCCCCACATGTTAAAATTCAAATACATCACATTCTACCCTGATTTAGGCCACATGAAGGAAAGAAAATTCACATGTTAAAATAATTGTGAATACATGTGTTTGGATTATTTTT
Source organism: Leptonychotes weddellii (assembly GCF_054177405.1). Taxonomy (NCBI): domain Eukaryota; kingdom Metazoa; phylum Chordata; class Mammalia; order Carnivora; family Phocidae; genus Leptonychotes; species Leptonychotes weddellii. The sequence goes on from NC_138374.1 coordinate 68,800,726, forward strand.
AACCTGGGTTTGGATTTCATAAATGTAGCAGAAATCACTGGCCATTTATAGAAGCTAATTATAATCTATTTCTTTAAAAAGTTTATGTAGTTTACTATTAGACAACAGTACTCTCATTACCCATCCATGAATATCTACAGCAATAAGTGACTGATGATATTTCCAGAGGGTCGATATTAAAGTCAGAAAAAGACCTCAGGAATTCTAGAAATTAATTGCTTCATTAAGCCCAGATTTTAAAGGTGGTTTCCTATTTTAAGAGTCTCTGCCAGAAGAACCACTGAGCTGTTAAATATGTTCCAGTATTTCTAATACTAATTTCCACTGTAGCCAGGATATTTCACGGAGGTAAGTTCACCATAATAATGTAGGATCAGTCGGAGTCCAGTGCCTGATGTCAGCAAACAAAGAATTAATGGATGTGTCAGATTACCCAAAGGGAGTGTAAATTGTAGCAAAACTCTAGATTAATATCTGACAGTTATTTTAAAAAGAAAGCCATTTCTATTCCAGAAAGCAGGGAAAGTTAGAAAGATGAAACAGATTCTTTCTGTATTTAGGCTTGCTTCTAATTAAATGATGCGGGGTAGTGTTGATAAAAGAGACCAAGAGGGTGGAGAATCAGCTCAAAAGCCTGAAAACTTCAAGCTCAGGATGCTGTCATGAAGATAATTTAACTTCTCCATTTTATTTCAGCATTTCTTCTGAGAAAAGAGAAAGAGAAAATCTAATTTTAACTAGTGATCTTTTATTCCTGCCTTACAGTGTTTATCAATATGAAACTATAGCTAATTCAGAACAATAAATGGAGATGGGTTTGTTGCTATCCCATGTGTTGTAGCCAAAGCTAAGCTAAAATGTCTACTTTGGAATTAATTAATGTGGTTTCATCTAAATGTATGCAAATGTCTACAATAGCATCCATGTTCTCAGGTTAAATGTCAAAGGTACATCTTCATAAAATTTTACACAAAATTTTCGTGCAGACGCGTTATGTCATGTTATAAGCAAGATGTTGCTCACTTATATTTCCACACAATATACAAAGATATATTCCAAAAGAAATGAACAAGTTTAGCCATTAAAAACAGAAGGATGCACATAGGTATAACTTATGCCTTGCATTAGACAAGACACTCATTGTGCATTCTACTAGATAATCTGAGATACTGCAAAGATTCTGAAACAGTTATAAGTATGACTACTCTCATGAGCAAATCTGTGTCAGTTCGAAAGCTGGATTTAGATGTTTAAGAGATTCACTGGGGGGAGTTGCCTGTGAAGGCTGAGTGGGCAGGAAGTGGGACTAGGTGGGGAGAGCTTTCGAACCACAGTACTGGTCTGGCATCTCTGATGGGAGCAGGGATGGAATGTCAGGATGCAGGAACCTCAGAGGACGGTAGGGTTCAGAGAAAGTCTCCGAGCCTAAGTGTTGGGCCTGAATAGCTGACTCTGGTAGCCCACCATTGCTTGACTACCGGCTTGGATCTGCAGGAGTGGGGCGGTAGGGGCTGGGCCTGGCAGAAGGGCACGTGGCCTGCTGGAAACACCACGGACCAGAGAGTGCAGCAACTAGAATCTGCCAGGAAACAACCCTCCCCAAAGCTAGTTCCATTGAAGGGAGCTCAGAGCAGAGTGCTGGGGCCATCTTGTTGACCACCACGGAAAAAGTAAAATTTCACCTTTACACACAAGGAGCGCTTGGAAGTTTATCTGCCTCTAACTGGAATTTTATCTATTTATAGATGTACCTCTTCCCATTGTGGTTTGATTTCTTAGCTTCAGCCCTCCAGCTTCTGAAGACTGGCAGTAGGTTAAACAGCTTGCTCCCATTACCCCACAGAAAGGTCACCCTGTTGCATCTTTGGTGTTTGTGCCATGCTTTCCCTGTTCAAACCAGGGGGTCTTCAGGGTCTATATCCAGCTGTCCACCTGACTTTCTTTGTATGATCGTAGGCAGGTTATTTCACTTTTTTTTTTTTTAAGATTTTATTTGACAGAGAGAGACAGCGAGAGAGGGGACACAAACAGAGGGGGAGTGGGAGTGGGAGAAGCAAGCTTCCCGCAGAGCCGGGAGCCCAATGCAGGGCTCGATCCCAGGACCCTGGGATCATGACCTGAGCCGAAGGCAGACGCTTAATGACTGAGACACCCAGGCGCCCGGTTACTTCACTTTTTAAGCCACGCTTTTCTTCACTGTAAACTGGGAAGAAGAATATAAAGTATTAAAAGTAAGGATTTAATGACAGAACACATATGAACCTCTTTTTTTTTTAATTAATTAATTTATTCTTATGTTAATCCCCGTACCACATATGAACCTCTTAATATGATGCTTGCTTGTGTTAAGCACCCGAAAACATTAGCAATTTTTATTGTGACTGCAATTTTCAAGTATCCTTCTGTTATCTATACATTTCATAGTCTTATCCAGAAATATCTGAGTTGCTATATATATTGCTTCCACTTGAGCTGACGAGCTTTGTTTTGAAAGCTCCAATTGTGTCCTTCGGTGTAATGTAAAATATAGAATAAATGATGTCAGAGATCTATAAAATACCAAATTGGGATCTTGTCTAGTGCTGTGGATTTTAAATGTGATGTTTTGCCTATTGGCAAGCAAAATCAGAGTTCCGCAATGAGTACTATGATTTCATACTTCTGAGGAACAAAAATATATGTCAACGGCTGTGAGGCTTATAGATAAAAGGAAGCACTCTACTTGTCTGGACAGAGGGGAACACACCTGCAGCTCAGAGGTGCTCAGGTTACTAATCAAGAAATGAGGGGCGCCTGGGTGGCTCAGTCTGTTAAGCATCTGCCTTCGGCTCAGGCCAGGATCCCAGGGTCCTCGGATCGAGTCCTGCATCAGGCTCCTTGTTCAGCGGGGAGTCTGCTTCTCCCTCTCCCACTCCCCCTGCTTGTGCTCTCTCTCTTTCTCTTTCTGACAAATAAATAAATAAAATCTTTAAAAAAAGAAATGATACAGCTCTTCTTACATTTGTTGCTTTGTGGAAAATGCTCACCACAAAAGTAACTGCTTGAGAGTGCCCTTGACAGATACGAGAAAAGTAAGATAGTTTGAGAAAGAGATTCTAAAGAGTGGGATTGAATACAGCAGCTTCTCGTGTGGACCCAGACCAAGTGACTTGTGAAACTGTTTTATCACTTGCCCCTGCCAGTGATAGAAATTGCTCCTCATTTGAAAGTGTAAATTTGTGGGTGTCAATTAAATTTTAGTTGTGCTGCCCTGTGTGTTGTCCAGGAAATTATATACTACAGTGGTAGTTGAATATTAGGACCTCAAAAACAAACCTGTTCTCAGGAAGCTTGCATTATAGTTGGGAGAAGGAAAAAAAAAAAGAATACAAAATATAAAATAAGAAACTATATAAGGAAAGAAGAGAATATATAGTATGTTGGGTGGTGATAAATCTATGGAAAAATAAAGCTGAGAAGAAGGCCTTGGGTTTAAGATGACAAAATTTACCATAAACTGTGACTGTGACTGTTTTTCCAGGCATACTCAAGCCATTGGTCCCAAGACCCATATTTTTAAGATGCCTGGCTGAGTATAGGGATGTGGTATGTGCCGGGGAAGCAAAGCTAAATACATGATCCTATTGGTATGGTTCTAACTAATACATCAAGCCGGCAGATGAAAAGAAATATATTATTTCTTCCCAAATAGGAGTCCCTATTATCTTGGCACTAAAACAATAAATTTAAATGCATAGTATTTAAAATTAATACAGGAACAAAAATAGATAAGGTGAAGCAGAATAATTAAAAAATAAGGCATACATATTATGTCTAAATTCCATAAGGTATCATAAATGTACAAGCCAAAAAACCCCACAGGGTTTTTATTCTTGAATGTGTTTTGAGGGAATTTCCAAATTTTGCAAACCCATGATTTAGACAGTGACTGTTTTTAGCTTGCTTTGTTATTTTATATATTTTTTTTTTTTTTGCAAGGTCCTCATCACACAGAGTAAGAAATTACTTGGTACTGTTCTGTAAATAAAGACCACAGGCTCAAAAATTTTTAATTGTACAACCTGAAATTAATATAATATTGTGTGTCAACTGTACTTCAATAAAATAAATCAACAAAATAAGACCCTGTGCGTAATCTGCTGGTGGGAAGAAGAATCGGGAGAAGTACCATCAGGGGGCAGTTCTTCTGGCTACTCGGTACTTTGGATATGTGGGCCTTATTTATACCCTTTATGCAGAAATGGTGTATTATGTTGAACAGAGCTGTCAGGAGTTTCTTTAAAAGAATTGTTTTTCACGGCAGTTAGGTGTCTTTCCCCCCACAGTTAGCTGCTCCTCCCCAGCTAGGTGTCAGGGTTTCAGGGCTTCCTGTAACACAAGGAAGCTTTAGCCAGGATTTTGTAATGTTGGCCAGAGGCTAGAGGTGAAGTGAAAGTATTTCTAACAAAGCAGGATGAAATTTATCATCTGGAGTCTGGGGTCTTTCTCCCACCACAAATGTAAAAGAAAAATCAGGTAATTTTTATGTTTTTATTTTAAATTTTTAAAAATAAAGGTCCATTCATTTACTTTTGTGGGGGGAAGGCAGAGAGACTCCTCAAGCAGACTCCCCCGTGAGTGCTGAGTCCCCACCTCAGGCTCGATCCCAGGGCCTGGAGATCATGACCTGAGTCAAAACCAAGAGTCAGATGCTTAACTGACTAAGCCACTCAGGCTCCCCAAAATCAAGTATTTTTATTTTTAAATTTAATTTTTTGGTTGGATTGTGTTTAACTTCATTATTTTTTAAAATTTTATTTTATTTAAATTGAATTAATTAACATATAGTGTATTATTAGTTTCAGAAGCAGAGTTCAGTGATTTATCAGGTGTATATAACACCCAGTGTTCATTACATCATGTAACCTCCTTAATGCTCATCGCCCAGTTACCGCATCCTCCCACCCACCTCTCCTCCAGCAACCCTGTTTGTTCCCTGTAGTTAAGAGTCTCTTATGGTTTGTTTCCCTCTCTGATTTCATCTTATTTAATTTTTCCCTTCTTTCTCCTATGATCCTCTGTTTTGTTTCTTAAAGTCCACATATAAGTGAAATCATATGATAATTGTCTTTCTCTGATTCACTTATTTCTCTTAGCATAATACCCTCTAGTTCTATCCACATTGTTGCAAATGGTAAGATTTCAAATTTTTGATGACTGAGTAATATTCCTGTGTGTGTGTGTGTGTGTGTGTGTGTATTTTCTTTATCCACTCATCTGTGGATGGACATCTGGGCTCTTTCCATATTTTGGCTATTGTGGACATTGCTTCTATAAACACTGGGGTGCAGGTGCCCCTTCAGATCACTAGGTTTGTACCCTTTGGGTAAATATCTAGTACTACAATTGCTGTGTCCTAGGGTAGCTCTATTTTTAACTTTTTGAGGAACCTCCATACCAATCAAGGACTTTAAAAAAAAATAACCATTCAACCTCCAGTTATTTGGACCTACACAAGGGGAGTCTTGTGGACCATGTGGCTGAGATCCATGGCACAGGGATGGACTTGCTGGGGATGGGGTAGCTTTCTAGAAGGAGGAAAGACTTTTGTCTAATATCTAGTTTTACTTAGCCTAACTGACGGTCTGTAACATAGTCAGCAAATCAGATAGATGCAGGACAGGAGTTTTTGGAAGTGGGTAGAGCCTTAAAAAAGAGTTAGAGTCTTTTGAGTGGACTAAAGCTTATTAGAAGAGAATGTAATGGGCCTCAGGGAACAGAAAGTATTAATTTTCTTCTCCCTGTTTCCTCAAGTACCTTAATTTTTTTTTTATTATGTGAGTTGAATCTTTTCTACTTCCATTCTATTCCATGGGGTAGTCATAATTAAAACCAAGAAAGAAATAAAACTTACCAAGAAAACAATCATTATATTAGTTTCACTGCATTTTTCTATTTACTCAGACTACAATATAATATGGATGAAAATATATTGTCTGTAAGAGTCTATATAATCCTCTTAATTTTTTCTACACCCTGTGTACAGGAATCTTTCCCCAGAATGTAGATTTTTTTTTTATAGTTCATTTATTTTCCAGGTTCTTCTTGTCCTTATGATCCTTATTCTATCTTAAGCACTAGATTTTTAGAGGGACATTATAGGGATAAAATTGAATGAATTCTATTGAATGCTGTACATTTTCAATTAAAATTATACCCAAATGGAAAAAATGTACTTTAATACATATATTTTATTTCAGGTCTGGATGTTTCTCCAGTAGCTTGTAAGAAAGTGTCAGGAGCAAGTGCTGGGGAAGAATGGGAAGGTCAAACAAACACAAAAGGGGTCAGGGAAGAAGTGGGTCCAACTATGCGTTTTCTCCTCTGGTCTGTCTTGGGCATGGGCTTCCAACTCCCATTTTTCAGTCATAACTGAAGTGTTGAAGCTCCAGAGTATTAAGAAGAGAGCTCTCTCTGCCTTTTATCAGCCCGAACTTGCCATCCTCAGTCAAAGCCAGTGAAACGTCTTCGTATTATGAGATGGATTTCCTACCAAACTCCATTCAAAAGTTATTTGTAACCAGTGAAACTAGTGGTTGATTTCAACTCAGCATTGCATCTTAGATGGTCTTTTCTCTTCTTCCTTATTGCTTTGGGCAATTCTCTGTTTTTATATATTATTTATCCTTCCATTTAAGGAAAAACATCCTTTCTTATTCTATATTCCTTTACATCAAGAAAAAAAATTCTATACAACGCCCCCCAAAAGATTTAAGGTGATTTTCAAAAATATTTGGCATACAACACAATAAAATTAAATGAGGTTGGTAAGGGAAGTAGTGATAGAAAAAAAATTAGCGAACTAGCAGTAAGTTAACATCAATTCAGGCGTACTTAAAAGTTTTGGGAAACAAAGAGGCTTGTAGTCTCCCAGCAGTCGACACAAAAAGGAAAATAAAAAATAATGTAATGTTCTTTGGGTTAAAAAAGACTCATAGGAAGAGTGTAGTGATCCCCGTGCTTCAGAGAGGACTTTCATAGTTCCTCATGCAGAGACATCATGTGACGTGATGAGTAACATCTGTGATACTGATACAGTAAATACAAAAATGAAATTCATCGGGCTGTTTGTTAACACGGCCTTCACTGAGGTCTGTGGCATAAGATCTAAGGAAACTCCAGCCAAAACACTTCTGCTCAGGGCCAATATGATGTGGTCTTTGTGTGTAGTTCTTGATTATTTTGGCTTGATTCAAAGATAAAATTTAATATGTAATTTTTTTAAGTAGGCTCCACACCCAGCATGGAGCCCAATGCGGGGCTTGAACTCAGGACTGTGAGATCTGAGCTGAGATCAAGAGTCAGACACTTAAACAACTGAGCCCCCCAGGCACCCCCAAATTTAATATATTTATAGAGAAGAAAGTTTAAGATTGTATTCTTTGACAAATATTTTAAGTCTAGATATGATGTGCCAACCAAGGACAGACTTATGTGGGTTATAGGTTCTGATCAAGTTTATTTTTTCAATTAAATGTTTATTTTTCCTTTACTGTAGAATGAAAGCATTATAATTTAGGAATTGTGTATAACTTCTTCTGAGAAGACATATGAACTGATGCATTCTTTGTTAAATATACACAGATGATACGGTGTTTGAATCTCATGCCATCTCAGGGAGAAATAATTTAAAGGTGACAAAATTTGCAACAGCTGATATTATTTGTTTGTTTATTTGATTGGGTTTTTAAATCAAATTACACTGTGGCAGGATTGGCTTTGTATATCTTGTCATAATTCCTTTATATTTATGTTCCTTTTGCTCTGTGTATGTTTAATGCAGATTCTATACAAGCAAACCTTAGAGAATGTGCTTGTTTCCATAAACACACAAAAAATAATATAATTCTTTCGACAGAATGAGCTCTTTGGGTGGTTATTTCTGGTTGATTTGCAGTGTAGTTCCATTCAGGACACACAAACATATGCCATTTGCCCTGGAAGGTAACTAATACCATTTTCGCCAATCCCCTGTTCCCCTATCCACTCCCCACTGCTACTGGGACCCCGCATATCCCATATCCTCCTGTCTCCTCTGGGAGGAGGGGGAGATGGGCTACACCCTGATTTCGTTTTCTTCACCATCTTGCTTCCTACAAGCTCTTTCTCCTTCACATTCTTGATAATCTCCCATTTTCAAAAGTAAATAAATAAAGTCACAGGAAAACAACCTTCTGTCGAGCCTGCCCTTCGGCTTCTCCATCCTCAGGTAATACCACTTTGTTTCACAGATGAGTAGAAATTTTAAAATTTTTAATTATGTTTGATTTAGTTATGAGTCGAATTTCAGTTTTCTGCATGAATTTAAACAAGTAAATAATTGTGATTTTTTTTTCTGAAACATAAAATGCATGAATGCTGAATTTGCTTCAGGTGGCCAATGTGGGGACTCTTAGGGATGTTTACTAAATTTGAGAATGGAGGGGCATTCATTTTATTTTCCTTCAAGCAGGTTTATGGGAGCAGAAGTGTTTACCGTTTGTTATATAACTGGGTAAATAATGTACATTGGGTAATATCAGACTAGTCATATTAACAAGAAGCAGTTTTTGTGACCCAAAGTTGATGTTTCAAAAGTTTTGATTCTGAAAATCCATAGTCATCAAAAGAAAAAAAGAAGAACTTTTCTCTACTTAAGTTCTTGTGCCAGATCATAAATGCTTTTGTTTGGTTTTGTTTTTATAATATAATGCATCCCAGGGATATAAAAAAACAGTCAGCATTTCATTTTGTACATTCACACTTTTACAGCTGCTTGCAGGGTGTGTGTAAAAATAACTTGACTACAAGTTCACTTTTCTGGCAGATTAAGAGAGCAAAATAGATGATTGATGTTAAACTACTCACAAATGCTCTAATAGAGATCATTTTAAAATATGTAAATTAGTTTTAGATTAACTTTATGTACATATAGTGTGTTTGACACTAAAAATGATCTTGGGAGCTTTTGAATTTAATATCTCAAGTTTAGTTGACAGCTATTTCTTGGTAGTTATATTTTACTAGCACTGGGTTTTAAAATTCCACACTGTGAAAAAAAAACTTACTCTTTTGAGACATTTTATGGAATCAGCTTTAGACAGTCAGTGTTATGTTTATTCTCCTTCAGGTTGACAAAATTAATTTTCTGATCAGCAGTCAGCAAATATATGATGAGAGGAATAGAGAATAACGTGCGAGTCATGATTCCTAGAAAAAGCAGTTCATTTTTCTGCAGATAAAATACATAACTACATTTTCTATTATTCCTGACTACGTATAATGACTTCATTAGCGTTGAGCAACATAGATTACGACGTGGAGAGTATCCACACCTGCCCTGTAGCGGGTGTAGTGATGAGATGACATCATATCAGCCCTGGCACAGAATCTGGTGTATAAAGAGGACGGTAAGTCATCAGTACACGAGTAAACAGAGAAATAAGTCACAGCCGGCTGTATTTGAGTTGCAATTTTGCAGGGCATTATTTTCAAACCAAAGTCAGAACTTGTTTCCACATATGGTCTAATTTTCACCACTTCTGGTGAGTTCTGAAAGGGCGTGCCTGAAAGGCTTTCATGATAATGTCCATTTGGATCCTCCTTACTCCTACTTGCTGTTCCTTTGCTCTCTTCCTGGCACTATGCTTCCATGCTCCGCGCTTCCAAATTAGCTCTGGAGCTGAGCTTTCTGAATCTGTCATCGCCACATTCATCTGTCTTAACTGTTACTCCCACCACGCTGCTTCTCAGCAAATTTAAGTTTAGCTGTTACCTATCTGCTCTTACGGTTAACATCTCAAGACCCATGTATCTCGCTTCCCCACTCCTCATTGGCATGCCTTCTCTGCTTCCCTCTGGCTTATCTTCCTCCTGTGCTGGACTTGACCTCCCATCCCTGTGAACTCATTCCTGGGCCACTTTCTGTAGGAGCCTTTCTCCCTTTGGAATGTGCTCTTTATTCATCCCCAAAGCTGTGTGATACTTTACTCTCGTAGTGTAAGCATACTTGCCCTTTGGGTTTGTTTCTAGCTGCGATGGATTAAAAATGATGGCAAATTATTTCACATGTGATGTCTGTGTCCCCTGCCCTTGAACATGGGCTGGTTCTGTAATGTTCTGACCAACACAGTATATCAGAAGGGACACTCTGCTGGCTTCCAGTCCTGAGCCTTAAGAGATGGGCAGCTTCTACTTCTTTTCTCCAGGAGCGTTCACTCTCTACTCCCCAAGCCTGCATATAAAAAGTCTGATGACCCTGAGGTGGTCCTGTTTCCTTTTTTCCTTTTTTCTAAAGAAATGGCTGTAATGGATTCCTGACTCTAACTTTTATTTTTATTTGAGACATTCCCACTGCAAACAGTGGTCTCCAGAGTACAGTGTAAAAGACAATTTATTGGGGTGTAGGAAATAAATATTACTGTTTACATTTTGTTGCATATTTTAAAATTTCCATTTGGTGCATCATTTCTATTTTAGCAATATATAATGTGTCATACGTGGCTGTGATTTATATATAAATACACAGCTGTTTGAGGCATATGCATAAATATTTTAATGAAAAAAATTGCACTGTTAAAAAGTTCAAAGTCCAGGAGTCTATAAAAATGAAAATCGTCCTGGACTTATGTGTGTATGTGCATACCTGTGTTTCCTAAAAGAGCAGTACTTAACTTCTGAGGCAGTGTTGCAAGTCCCTGAAATGAAGAATGAAGAATGAAGAATGCACGAATAAAGGAGTGAGCCAAAGCCTTCCCTCACAGAATTCCAGAGTTACGCCTCTAATTTGATTTATCCCTCTCCAAATCGAATTCTGTTTCTTTAGGTGCCTACACATTTTTCTCCACAAATGTTTCATAATAATATCAAAGTGTGTAAATGGAGACTTGGTGTTTTCTAAGTTTTCTTTATTCATCCAGTGACCATTCAATACTGAACACGCATGAGAAGCCAGTGTGTCTCTGCACTCGGTGCTGCCTTTATAGAAACAGGGAAGGTGTGGCCCCGTCTCTCAGTTCACAGCCCGTTAGTGAAAGATATGCTCTGGACTCTCCGGAGATAGGTGAGGTAACAAATAGAACCTCCCAGGCTTACGGGATGGCATAAAGAAAAGCAAACATCTGGAAATGAGCATAGGCAAAGTAGTTGAGCAGGATACAGATGTGCCATTGACAGTGCTTTGCTCCTCAGTTTCCTTCTGGGACATTCTTGCCTGTGTTTTCCATTTGTATGTGGCATCGTGCTTGTCTTCTCTTCCATGGCCAAGCTAGGAGACGCGTAAGGTTAAGGATCCCTTTTGATTCTTCTGTGTCCCCACTGCCTCAGGGATGAGCTGGGAACTTAGATTCAGGTAATGCTTAACTGTGCTGCATAATTCCAAACCTTCCAATCTGAATGCTGGAATATGTTTCTGAGAACAAGAAGCCTTCACTTGTAGTTTTGGTTTCATATTATGTAACATTTATTATTTGAAATCATAAATTACAACTCTACACCAATTATTTGGGTTCATATAAATCTAATATGGACAGGAGGATGATACAATCTGTACTAGACACGTGAAGACTCTGGACACAAGCAGTTTCTATCAGCTTCTCATGGTCACTCATCTGAGTAGGTGCAGAACTGAGGCTCATGTTCTGATGGTTGGCTCTTTTTCTGTTCCTCTTCTCATCCTCTAAAAGATATTTAGAATCCTGGAGAAAGAGTAATGCAGTTTTTAAGGTTAATGAAGACATGTTTTATTGTTGCCCTCTTTAAATAGGTGATTAAGTATACTGAATTTTTTCTTCTGGTTATTTAGTATTTTTTTTCTTCAACGTGGCACACTTAGCAATTAAGAAAGTGACATTGTCACTTGAAAAACTACATCCCTCAGGACTTCGAACACAGACTGCATGCCTTGGAAATGAATGCTTGTTTTTAAAAAAATTCTCGGTGATGAACAGGTTCCAGTGATGGGTGAATGAGTTTAAATGCCTTTAGACCTAGAGCGAGGGAACACAGACATTAAGAAAAAAGTATTTGGGGTAGATGATTGCTGTGGCATTGGATATATTATAAGCTTTACCTGTTGGCTTCATTTCAAAGTATGCAGCTATAGCACTAACATTGAATAGTACGTGATACTTTTGCTGAGAGAGTTTATTGCTTGGGTTAAAGGGAATTATATTAATGTCATGCTCTTCTTTTGCTGAGGGGTTGGATCACTTGTATTTTCTGTATTTCCCAGAGTGCCATCCTTAAAATAGAACTCATCATTTTCTCCACCAATGTTTCCTACCCCCTCCCAACTTTAGTCCAAGAAGAAAAGATGACAAAATGTGATCATTTGTCTCCTCGGAGTCTGAGGGTGTTAAAGAGTTCTGAGTGGTAAAACAGATGGAATTATGCTAAAAAGCACATGGCCCCTTATAATTTTTTCTTTAAAAAGCTCCAAAACTTAGGCTTAGTAATGGAATAGACTTTGCTATTCTTGAGTAACATAAAGACATCTTTGCTTCTCCCTATTCTGACTCACTGCTCTTTTGCCTGAGTGCAAAATGTCCATTTTGGATTAGTCATTGAGAAATGCTGATTTAATAGACTTCTAGAAAAGGTGACCATGGTAGGTAGCTCTAATGATAAGGGAAATAAAGTATATCAAGTTATAAGATTGTTACTAAGTTTTCTTCTGACTTTTGGTGACAAAGATAAGTTTTTAGCTGCTTTTGGCACTGCAGTATATTTCTACCATTACGTCAATGTTAAATATATTTTTTTCTATAAATAGTGAGTCAGTATGTACTAATTTTAAAGTATAGTTTTTCTTCTTTGGAAAATTAAATTCATTGAAGTTAATGTCTGGTGTGATGTTTTTGGCAAAATGAGAGTGATAGGTGCCAATTCCATATGACTGAAATTTGCTGTTTTAGGAGGGATTTTTATTAGCTTCTAGAAACAGCACTAAGATCTTTATATCAGGATCTTTAAATTCTTTGCTTTAGGTGGTACACTCAAGTATTTGAAACAATGTCATTGTACTATTTAGCATTTGACATACAGAAGTTAAAAACGGGAACTGGACATCATCCCTATGACTTTATCTTAGAATTTAGTGCCATAATATGCTTTAAATGATTAATGTGTAATGACTATATAGTCTTATGTATAAAATACATTGAAACAGGTCTTCAGACACAGATCGCAAACAGTGAAACTCAAACATCTACTGTGTTAAGATTAAGAAAGATATGGCTAGGGCACCTGGGTGGCTCAGTTGATTAAGCGACTGCCTTCGGCTCAGGTCATGATCCTGGAGTCCCGGGATCGAGTCCCGCATCGGGATCCCTGCTCAGCGGGGAGTCTGCTTCTCCCTCTGATCCTCCCCCTCTCATGCTTTCTGTCTCCCATTCTCTCTCAGATAAATAAATAAAAAATCTTAAAAAAAAAAAAAGAAAGATATGGCTAGTATATTCACTAACAGACCATAATTAGTAAATGATATCACCTTACTAACATATTCTTACAGAAAGAAAAATTGTTCTGGGGTTATAAAAGCCCAGATTAGCAAGGGAAGACCAGAGGTTGTTAATTTCTATGAAAGGCAAGTGTAATGAAAAATATAAATTAGACTCTGAGTCAAAAGCCCTGAGTGCTAGTCTGTACTTCTCATCTATCTTACAGGGAAATCTGGGTAATTTATTCAGCATGGGTCTCAGGGTCTCTTCCCTTCAAAGGAGCCTATTTTACAGGATTTCTGTGGAGGGTCGGAGGGATACAGTATGTTAAAGTGCTTTGCACTTTCCTGACTGTTTCTACCTATGCTCTGCCTCCCTTCCTCCCATACCTTGGGCATGCAGTTTATTCTGCCCATTTATTTTACGTGTGTCTCTCTCTCTCTCTTAGACTGTAAGCTCTTTAAGGTCTCTATCTGAATCATCTTGGTATCTCTAGTTGCTGACACACTGAACGTTCTTAGTAAATGTATCATTGAAGGAATGAGCATTATTTGCATAATCATGACTACCACGTGAAAATCCTCAGCCAGGGCGTTAAGTAAATGGAGTGTATGTCCTGAACACAAACTTTGAGCACTCTCTTGGATTCCTTCAATGGCCTCCTTCTTTCCCAAACTACCACCTGTTCTCAGGACTGTGCCCACCTCTGCCCTCGTCAAGCTCCCTTAGCAGGCTGGAGTCTGAGGTGATAGCCCAGGGATGTGTAACCCCTGCACCACACCCACTGAGCTTTTTACCTGCGCCATTCAACCTGGAGGGGATTGAATAGTGTTGTCCAGATTCTAACCCCTGGTACCTGTGATTGTGACCTTAGCAAATTTGAGGATGTAATTTAGTTAAGGATCTTGAGTTGAGATCATCTCCCTATATTCATGACTGCTGTTCTTATAGGAATACTTCCTTCCTCCCTTCCTTCTTTTCTTCATCACCACTGTGGAATTGCACCTCACAAAAAAAGTGTCAGTAATTTAATACTTGCTTCAGGCTCTGCTTTGTACAAGACTTAGCTGAGAGAGTGTGTGTATTAAGTTGAAGAATTACAAGAAGGCTTTAGTTTTTACTGAACTCACTTCCTGAAAAATTCTTGGTGAAAGAGAATAGTCTTAAAACAATCTTAAGGGGCGAAATTCCTGGCCTAGAATCAAATATATCATTTATATAAACAATAAGATTTCCTATAATTAGATATAAAAGCTATATGTTTTTTAATCCTTTAAATAGTCCTAAGAAATGGGCATAAATTCATTACACTATTATATGAGATAAGTCAATGAGTCAGCAATTCTACCTTAAAGAATTTCAGAACAACTTACACATTTACGACACTAAATTTTTGTTAATATATCATGGTTGCTGGAATTCCTTTTTCTATCCAAGAGTGATGTCAGGAACTCAGCTGAGGGAGAGAGAAAGCTGGGCCTGCCAAGTGTCGAAGTAGGTGGAATAATTAAAGCAATAAGCCAAGAACGAAAGAGTTAAAACTGTAATCACTTACTGAGATGGTATAAGCAGCAGTCTAAAACTGGAGAAAGGGCTGAACTCCCCCATTCCATTTGCCCTCCATGAAATGGTGCACTGGTTGATGGTCAAGTGGATCAGCCCAGAAGTCTCACTGCAGAGAGAGCCCTGATCAAAAGGCTCCTGCAGATTTATCAACCCTGGCAAGATGGGGGTGGAGGGGGAGCAAAGAAGGTAAAAGCTCGTAGTGGAAAAGTACTGGGTACTGGGTGGGGAAAGGTATCTTCATATGTTTCCCCTCCTTCTCCCATAAGGAGGTCTTGTGCAGAGGCACCTGAAGAAAACCTCTGCCTAGGACCTGAGATAAAGCTAGTTAAGAGCATGACCAGCAAGGGGTTGGGGGGAGAGGGTCCTGAGTTTTGACTGTGACTCCCCTCTGTCTGTGCACACTCTTGTCTGTGCACCAGGTCTGGTGTGGAGAGGGCAGCTTCCCCCCCCATGACGCCTGCCAGGAAAGCCTTTGTAATTGCCTGTGGGTCAGTTCTGAAGAAATCACACATAGGTTTTAACCAAAAGCCCAGTTCCTCAAGTGGTTTTATTTTGTTGTTTCAAGTAGGAACGACACCCCAATAAGGCGGGGAGGATAACCAAATATTCCTTAAATAGCTTCTTGGAATTCCATGCATTTATTATGCTATGTCCAACATCACTTCATAGACAGAAGGAACACAAGTGATTGTAAACTTATAAGCCTCATGTACAAAGATAGCTTATTATATATCTCTACTGTTGTCCTTTTTTTATTTTATAGATTTTATTTATTTGAGAGAGAGAGAGCACACAAGCAAGAAGGAGGGGCAGAGGGAGAGGGGAGAAGCAGACTCCCTGAGCTTGACCCCAGGATCCCAAGATCATGACCTGAGCCAAAGGCAGACACCCAACCGACTGAACCACCCAGGCGCCCCTCTGCTGTTCTCCTAATGACTCCATTCCTGGCCCATCTTCTTGCAGACAACCCCAGATGTCCCTTTCTTGTCTTCAAGTGTGGGTACTGAGAACTTTTCTTATCATTCATTTTATTTTGGTTCTATAATGATTTTATTTTTCTTATGGATTTGATGCTTGTGGTAACCTAATATTGTACATTCTGTGATTTTGCTAGCTGCTTCCTATAGCCTACCTCTATAGGAAACCCTCATTGCTAGAAACTCCTGAAAAGATGAACAGACTGATAGGCCATATTCATTGATAGCAGGCAAAATGCAGTATTAAAAATAGGTCAATTCTCTTCAAATGTGGGAGACTGAAGCGCCAAGATGAGACAGATTTATTTTAAAAATAAGAGCAGGTAACAGTTTGCTTTTACAGATATCAAATTAGGAACCCATACTAATTAAAATATTATGGTACTGGTGCAATAAACCAAGGAAATAACAAAGATCAGAAATAGCCTCACATATGAAAGAAATCTTGATGTATGATAAATTGGCATTAAAAAGAACAGATAATTTTTCAAAAATTGGTGCTGGAATAAATGGACAAAAAATAAACCAACTTAAAAGTAAATCCCAGGTCCATTAAACACTAATTTTAAAATGTGAAAATAATATAGAAGAATTTTATCAGGAATTAAGGAAAATGCATAAATTCTTAAATCAAATGCAAAAAGCATATAAGCTAAAAGAGTGAAACATTTAACTAATTGAATTTAAGCATAAGCAAAATTTTTAAAACAATACACAAAAGAGTGAAAAACAAGTCACAGATTGGGGAAATTTATCTGCAACACATTTTATCATCCATGGTGGATATTCAGACTACAGTATACAGAAAATTCTTATATACAGCAAGAAAAAGTTAATAAAAAATAGAGAAAAGATAAGAATGTGCAGTTCACTTAAGACATGGTCCAAATGGCTGCAAAAATGTGAAGTAAACAGAGCCCCTATGAAGTGTTGGTGGGTGAAGGGCTCCTGGGTAACTCAGTCAGTTGAGCCTCTGACTCTTGATTTCAGCTCAGGTCATAATATCAGCGTCTTGAGATCAAGCCCTACCTCAGGTTCTGTGCTTGGCATGGAGCCTGCTTAAGATTCTTTCTCTCCCTCTCCTTCTGTCCTACCCCTCAAAGAAAGGAAGAAAGAAAGAGAAAAAGAGAGAAAGAAAGAAAAGAGAAAGAAATAAAGTGTTGGTGGGTGAATATTTATATAATTAATTTAGACTATAATTTGACAACACATAGTAAAGCGGTTTTATTCCCAGATGTTGATATTTTAATGACAACATTGTTTGTAATAATGAAAAATGTAAACAATCTAAATGAAACTCAATAACAAAACAGATAAACTGTGGTATCTTAAAACAGTGGAATAACATAAATAACATAAATGAATGCACTTGTGCTCTGAAATCAACATGGATAAATGTATCCCGTAAATACATTAAGTGAAAGCAAGTCAAAAAAATAAAGAGGAATTTTCAGAGGTGTACATACAGTGTTATACCATTTCTGTATTGTTAAAACGCATGGATTATTTATGTATACATGTTTGTGGTAATACCAAATTCAATGTAGTGGTTACTCTGAAGAAAGTAACAGAGGGAAAAATGGTATCAGGGAGGGCTTCAATAGAATCACTTATGTATTTGTTTTGAAGTACCAAAGTACCAGACAAATTGATGCAGTTAAGAAAAAGTTAGGTGAAAAACAACAAAACAATTAGGAAAATGGGATGATTAAATTGCTAAGTTGACAAAATTGTAAACAGAGTGGTTAAGAAGTAATTAAGTTAGAACAAACCCATTCATGTTGTATCTGTGAAGGTTATACACAAGTAAGAATGTGACATGAAGAAAATAAGAGCTATGTTAGTACAAAAGGAATTGTAAACATTATTCTTTTTTTTTTAAAGATTTTATTTTTTTATTTGAGACAGAGAGAATGAGAGACAGAGAGCACGAGAGGGAGGAGGGTCAGAGGGAGAAGCAGACTCCCCGCCGAGCAGGGAGCCCAATGCGGGACTCGATCCCGGGACTCCAGGATCATGACCTGAGCCGAAGGCAGTCGCTTAACCAACTGAGCCACCCAAGTGCCCGAATTGTAAACATTATTAGTTATATTAATATCAACAGTGATAACGCATGTATACATTGCAAAATGATCACCAGAAACAAGCTAATGAGCATATTCATCACCTCACTTGCTACCATTTCTGTCCTTCCTTTCTCCCTTTTTGTTGTTGTTGTGAGAGCACTTAACTCTCTTAGCAAATTTGAAGTTTATATGTGGCATCTAACATAGTCGAACCCACAGAAGTAGAGAGTAGTGGTTAAGTTCCTGGGGCCTGGGGGAGGAAGAAATGGGAGATGTTGGTCAAGGGATACAGAGCTGGAGTTACGCAGAATCAAGTCACTTTTTAAAAGCACACCGATTACATTTTCAAATAATATGCTCAATATGGGTTTTTTCAACCTTCAGATATCTTTTCAGGAGTACCTCTAAACTTAAGGTGATTGGTCCCATTGTTATGCTGAGAAAATATAATATACATAGACCCAACCAATCAAAAATCTGGAAACAGGGAAAATAGGACAATTTTCAGGGGAGTGGAGGATGTAAAGGGCTACTCAGAAGACTAGATGAGGGATTTAGGTATTGGAAGAAGAATGGAAGATGAGTAGGAGTTAGACCTGCAGACTGTCCAGTGGAGGGCAATGGAGGCTTTAAAACAGTGTGTGCACAGCTGCTGGGGTAAAGTACCATGGCAATCTCACAGAAGCCCACCTAATGCTGTATGACTTAAGGTCTGGTTAAAACAAGGAGAATAATAGATTAGGTTAGTTTCCTTCAGTTAAAATCCTGACTCAACCACCAACTGCTTGTATAAATGGCAATCTCACAGAAGCCCACCTAATGCTGTATGACTTAAGGTCTGGTTAAAACAAGGAGAATAATAGATTAGGTTAGTTTCCTTCAGTTAAAATCCTGACTCAACCACCAACTGCCTGTAAAAATTGAGCAAGTTAATCTTTCTGTGACTCAGTTTCCTACTCTAAAATTGAGGTTCATAAAGTCATGAGCATTGGAATAATAGCACTTAGATATGTGCTTGGGGAATTGCCACATAAAGTAAAGATTTAGAAAATCGTAAGAGACTGCTATTATCATCCTAACAATGAGAACAATCTAGATATGCTATAAAATCATAGTTTTTAAATCCACCCAAGACTGCCTGAGGAAACAAAGAAACTTAAATGAACTGAAAATCCAAAAAGTGATAAAGAGAGACAGCCCCCCCACCCCCTCCAAGCTGATCTCAATCTTACGGAAGCAGCAAGAGAAAGAAGAGTCTGCCATTGTGGGGATAAGAAGGAACCAGCTCAATTTTAATAAACTTTCAACATCTGCATGAGAGCTCATGTGGTAGTTGAGAATCCTGAGGAACTCCAGCTACAGAACGAATCTGTATCCACCATCCCTCAACTCTTTCCTGTGGGCCTTCACTGATTATATAGTGTCTTTGCAAGTACAAAGCTAAGGGCATGGCTGAAAAACTTGGGAAATCTGAGAAAATTAAGAAAAAAAAAACCCTTATAAAACTGTAGGCCTTTTTGAGTGCAAACCAGTGGAGGAGCAGGAAAACTGAGAGAATCCTCTTGGAAGCACTCCAGACTTTACCATGTGCAAGTAGTGACTGTTCAAGACTTTGAAACGAGTAGGACATTCCCTTGAGGCTCTCTGGGCCTTTATTACATGCACTACAGATGCTGTGTGAAGCTGGGGCAGGGACAGAAAGAGAGCTCCCAATGCGCAGTAAACCAGGAGTAGGAGAGAAGGTGAATGCCCCCGTGAAACAAAGAGCTGGCAGGGAGGTTGATAAGTCAGAGAAAGATCTTGCACAGTGTGGAAATCAGGTGTCTGGTCTGTAAACAAAACTGAATATCTAGCCTATTTCGGGTGTTAAGTTCTCAAGTCCTGTTGAAAGGGAAGTGCTGATTCTTCCCTCAGTGGTTAACTGAATGAAGATATAAAAAGCCCAAACAAAGGTCAAATTCAGATAAGACTGACTCATCCCCACACTAGCAGCCTGACAGTAGAAAAATATGTTACTACCTTCTGGAAGAATATGTTACTGGAAGAATATGTTACTACCTTCTGTTCTGATTGTTCTTTGCATATAATATTCAGCATAAAATAAACAATGACAAAATGTTGAAGAAGCAAGAAAAGGTCACTAACAGTCAAAACTAGAACAGTCAATAGATACAGACCTAGAAATGCTACAGATGCTAGCATTAGTAGATAAAGAATTTAAAATGTCTGTAATGGATATTCCAAAAGATGTAGTAAAAAAGGTGGACAATGTGAATCAATATGTGGAATTTTAGCAGAGCAAATGGATACTTATGGGAAAAAAACACACACAATGGAAATGCTGAACTTGCAGAATACAGGATTTTTTGAAAAATTTATTTATTTGACAGATAGAGAGCACAAGTAGGCAGAGCAGCAGGCAGAAGCAGGCTCTCTGCTGAGCAGGTAGCACAATGAGGGGCTCGATCCCATGACCCCGGGATCATGACCTGAGCCGAAGGCAGCTGCTTAACCGACTGAGCCACCCAGGCACCCCGGAACTTGCAAAATACAGGATTTGAAGACTTAATTCCATGGATTTTAACAATAAAGTTTTAATAAACTCTTTAATAAGCAAAAGAAGGAATCAGTGAATTTTAAGATAGATAAATAGAAATTATGTAAACTAAAACATAAAGAGGAAGTAAAAAGTGAAAAAATGTAACAAAATACCTCACAACTATGGGACCATAACAATCTTATATTAGTAGCTGAAATCCCTGTAGGAGAGAAGAAACTGATTGTGACAGAAGAAATATTTGAATAAATAATGGCCTTTTCCCCCCGCCAAATTAAAGACTGCCATCTACAAATCCAGTAAACTGAGTAAACCCAAATGGGGTGGATACAAGGAAAACCAATCTTATATGTGTTGTATTCAAAATGCTGTAACCAAAGTTATGAAAGAAACCTTAAAAGCTGCCAGAATAGAAAACCAACAGGAGAACACAGGTAAAACAGTTAAGAAAAACAGTTAACTTCTCGTAAGATACAATGGAGGCCAGAGAGACAATGGAACATTTTCAAAGCACTGAAAAAATATCTGTCAACCTAGGATTCTACATCAAAGAAAAAATATCCTTCCAACATAAGGACTAAATAAAACATTTCAGGCAGACAAATGCTAAGATAATTTGATGACAGGCAACTTCCACTAAATGAAATACTAAAGGGAGTGATTTAGGCTGAAAGGTTTATGTTTAGATTATGATACCAAATGAAAGTTCAGATTTATGCAAAAGAATGAAGAACAACAAAAAGGACAAGTATGTAGATAAAACAAAGGACTGTTTTTGTTTACATACACACACATATATGTATTTATCTTTAAAACGTATTAACTATTTAGAGTTTATATATAGCAATACACCATGAGATTTAAACACATGAGCAGAATCTCATAATACTATCTTATAAAAAGCTATAATTTATTGAATACATCCTGTGTGGCAGGTACCGCACTTTACACATTTAAACTCAGGTTTAGAGCCCTTCTTTTATAGACTAGGAAATGCAGGCTCAGATGACTAAAGTAACTTGCCTAACACTCACAGCCACTCAGGTACCAAGTGAGAATTGAGCACTTGCTCTCATACACTCCCAGATGCATGTTCATATGAATAGAACACAGAAAAATAACTCAATTCTACTAATAAGAAACTAATACTAAATGGTGGTGTTTCCATTCAATGGAATATTATACCGCTGTTAAAATGGGTAGTAGATCTAAATGTGCTGACCTGGGACAATATCCATGACATAATCCGAAGTGGGAAAAGTCAGGTTGAATATAGTTAAGAATAGTATATTCTTAATAGTATATTTTCGTATGCACACTTCGGTGTGCATGTATGTATTATGCTTTTATGCACAAACACACATCTGTACATACACATGGAGAGAGACAGACTAGCTCTTAACAATACTGCTAAGAGGTTCTGAGTCTTAGAAAGACTTTAGAACGTGAGGGTTAAGACTGAAAGAGATACTCACTGGGGTGCCTGGGTGGCTCAGTCGTTAAGTGTCGGCCTTCGGCCTTCGGCTCAGGTCATGATCCCAGGACGCTGGGATCGAGCCCTGCATCTGGCTCTGTGCTCCTTGGAAAGCCTGCTTCTCCCTCCACCACTCCCCCTGCTTGTGTTCCCTATCTTGCTGTGTCTCTCTCTGTCAAATAAATAATAATAAAATCTTAAAAAAAAAAAAGGAAAGAAAGAGATACTTACCTTTTTAGCACTCACTTTGGATGTTGTTAAATTTTTTTTACTACATACTTTAGGGCACCTGGGTGGCTCAGTCAGTTAAACAGTTGACTCTGGATTTTGGCTCAGGTCATGATCTCAGGGTCCTGGGATTGAACCCCATGTTGGGCTCCCCACTGAGAGGGGAGTCTTCTTCAGGATTCTCCCTCTCTCTCTCCCTCTGCCCCTCCTCCAGCTTGCCACTCCCTCTCTCTCTAAACTAAATAAATCTTTAAAAATATTTTTTAACTACATACTTGGATTATTTTTTTTCCAATTTTGAAAAGCCTAGTTTTTAAATAAATCAGAGTTTTTCTCATTTCACTGCACTAAATTGGTGGAGGATGCACAACATGAGCTTATTAGGGACAGAGGCCATTTTCTAATCTATATTCCTTTTTACCCAGTATAATGCCATGGCATATAGGCATTAATATTTGTTCAACTTTCAATTAGAAGGGTGTTGGTAATATTGGAGTAAAATTCTTTGAAATACTGGTATGAGACAAACAGAAAAAAATAGGACTGCTTAGAATAACACATAATGTAAGAGGTACTATTTGAACAGATACTGGATGGGCAGTATTTTGGGGTTTGAGGTATGAGATCTATCACATATATCACCTTAGGCAAGAATGATATACACATAGGTGGGAGAGACCGAAAAGTACAGATATATGTTGGTGAAGTACAGTGTTTTTTGAGAAATAATGAGCAGGAGGAGGTAGGTTGGTGCCATATTGTGGGGCGAAAGGTGGGGGGTGTCATCGATGGGTTCTGAACCTCAGACATAACGGTGCTTTAGGAAGATTAATCTGGCAAGGAGGACTTTCTTTGAAGCAAATTTTGAAGGCAGCCCTTTTTCCCCATTGTAAGGACTCTCTTTTTTCATCTTCTCTTCTCCTTTCTGTGCCAGCCCCCTCTTGCTGTATCTCTGCTACATGTCCTCTTTCTTTCCTCTCTTTTTCTGGCCCTTGCCAGTCTGGGCTTGGCAGTAACAGCCCGGTGACACCCTCCTGCTTTTCGGAGCTGCTTCTCTGACTCATAGAGCAAGCATTCTCTCACATTGCTGTTGGTTATAGCCTTTCTCTTTTTTTTGCATGTCTGTTTTTTCTTAACCTCTGTCCACATGGACATGCAACTGTGGTGGGAAACATTGGCCCTTTCAGGAGGAAAAACAACCACAGGGCCGAAACCAGAAAGGACCGTTTCCATGTTTCTGTTCCACAAAATCACTGGTCTGAGCTTGGAAAGACACATACCCTACCTGAACCACAGTTTCTCTTATCTGTAAAATAGGATAACCTTTTTGCCTAGAAAGGTTGGTCCCCCTTCTGCCCCTTACCCTCACTTCACCTGGCTAACCCCTGCTCATCCTTCATGTATCAGATTAGATGGCCCTTTCTGCAGGGAGCCTTCTCCGACATCCCACACCCCGGCTGTTCCTATGTAACCCTGAGCTGCACAACTTTGTTATTACCCCGAGGTGCAGTTGCCTGTTTATATTATCCACTGAGCCATAAATTTCATTCTGCTTTGTATCATATTTGTCATATTCATCTTTTATGGCCAGTACCTAGTTTAGTAGCTGGAATTTAGTAGACTCTCAGTAAATATTTGTCCAATGAATTAATGAATAGCATGATATAAAATATAGGGAGGTATTTCATTATTGTTTTCATGACACTGAATTCCTCAAAACTTTTTTCATAGGCATGTTCGTAAAAGGCACTGTTTGAATCAAATGGATCTTCTAGGGTTACTTTTTTGGTTTATGACCCTCTCTAAGTAAATTTGAAAGAGGTAAGGGGAGTATTTTGAAAATGCTAGTTTTAACATAGCAATAATTAACAGCCTTGTTGAAGTGCTTGAAAAACCTACAACAACTATTACATGTCTGTTCTACATTTTCTAAATTCTCATCATTCGAACTTTCATTATACGGAAAGGTATTCAAGCTTTACTGACTGAGAGGAGGCTCAGGAATGTTGCCCCAGTAGAAAAATGCACCTCCCCAGAAGCTGTTGAGAAGCTTTTATTGTCATAAGCTCCCATTGTAATTCTAAACAGTTTCTTCCAAGGCTTCAGTACAATTAGCTGATCATCTGCTGCTGGGGTTCCCAGTGTTGGTTCTCCATTTCCTGCATGCCACCCTGGAAGAGGCTGTTCGCGACTGGCCTTCCTAGTAAAACTGAGCCCAAGTAATCTGCGACGGTCAGCCTCTCAAAAGAGTAGATGGGAGTTGCGGCACAAACTTGACTTTGCAGGAGCAAATGGGAGTGGTTTGCCCTTCTTTCGCAAAGCTTCTTTAACTGTGAAATTGTTTTTGACAGGATGCTTTGTCACATGCTTGACATCTTTTTTCTTTTTTTAATGAGGGAGAGACTGGAAGATAATTTAATCTGAAATGCTGCCACCTACGTAGCAAGAGATTAATTGGATACTGTCTGAAAAATTATGTGAGCACCTCGGAGACAGAGTCTACATAAACAGAAGGTGGTATTAGACTCTGAATAAAGTAGGGGCAAATCATGCCCCTTCTTTGGCTATTCAAGTAGGGCTGTGGGTAAGCCGTTGTCCTTACATTTTGTCCACCCTTAAATTGGCTAGAAAGCCGGTTTGGTATCACAGCAAATGTAGATTTTACACAACCAGGATATGGTCTACTTCGAATACAGCTATCAATTTAACTCTCTTTCTCTTGGATGCTTATTTTGTGCATAAGGTAAAACATTTCACTGCAGTGGATTTGGTTGAATAACAGAATGTCATTAACGAAATACACGTGTAGGCGTTTTAGCTCTGAAACAGCCCTTCAAGATCTCCAAAGGATCTTCATTATAAGTCGTTTCTAGGATATAATTCCAACATGTAGAACACGATGATTAAAACGGAAGAAAGCCAGACATGGGAATAGGGGACAGGTGTGGACACTGTGTAGGGCTAGGCATTCTGTGTTGACGAGGCAAGGGTGTGGTGTGAAAGTCACAGTGTGAAGCTGATTATCTCCTTAGGTGCCTGTGTTCTGAGAAAGCAAAGGTAAAATCTAGAGGGAATCTTATGACAAAGCCTTCTATAATATATAATGCTTCGTGTAAGAGAAAATATTATAGGGAAACTCCAACTTATCCATTTCTAGAAAGCTCTGTGTTCACCTATCCAGTTTTGCTGAACAGGGGGACGTAGCGCATACCTCCATTATGGCAATCTTGAAATTAAGCTGATTTTTGCTAAACCGTTCCCCATTCATTATCATCTTCAGGTTCATCAGTGGCCCTAGTAGTTTCTTAATACTCTAAAGTAGAGCATTATTAATTTTTAGATATTACATTTATCTGTTTTATCAAGCTATGAAAACTTCATAGATTAATTTAGCTATCTTAGAATGCCTGAGAACCCAGCTATTGCCCATTTCTTTGCTGTGTCTTGCATGAATAGGATGAGTGCACAAAAGTTCAACTGTCTACAGGAGTCACATATTGGGCCAATAGTTTGCTATTAAATCAGCAAGGCTAGTCTTTTCAGTCTCAGACAATATGCTACCTCCCATTTCTTTTTTCGAAAGGTGCAACAATCTTGGCCTATCTTAATCCTTCTTTCTTTTGATGTGGGAATAGAAAAATGTATGTCCAGCTCACTGATTCCTTGCAGATGACATTTGGCCTCAGTGTTGAGAAGCATCCCGGGGAATGGCGGGGCTGGGACACACTAGGGACCCGTGTTTATACTCAGGGGGGCCTCCTGCACATCCCTTACTTGTCACTAGCATGCATGCACAGGGCACAGTGTGGGCCATTCCTCCAATTATTTCAATAAGTTTTCTATTTTTTTTCATTCAAGGAGAGAAATTTCGTTTCCTCTCTGTGTCTTGGACACCATGTAAAGTGTCTGGGACCAAAGCTGGATAAGCCACATTCTCTGACTGCTACACAGGTTCTCAGCCATCTCTTTTTGCAAATACTCTGGCACAGACACCACATTTTTCTTTCTCAGTATCTATATTGATCATGTCCCACCTTCTAACATCTGTAAATCCCTCCTGCTACCAAATGCATTCTGACCTGCTTAGCCTGACGTTCAGGGCTTTCTTCAGTCTAGCTGTGGTCTGTCCTATACTACAGCCTCCATTTATTACAGTGATTGTTACAGACATGACAGCCATGGGTCGTAGCTCCCAACTTACTTCTCTGTAAACCCAGTCCGCTCTCAATCCCGTTTACTTCTGTCCCACCCACATACACAAACCATGGGAACTATCTAGTTCCGTTCTGTCTGTGGGAACTTGGTCATGACATGGCTTAGGATAGGGGTTGGCAAACTTTATCTGTAAAGGACCAGAAAGTAAATATTTTAGGCTTTGCAGGCTATATATGATCTCTGTTGGAAATACTCACCTCCATAGTTGTGGTGTAAAACCAGCTAGATAATATGTAAAAGGAGAGAGCATGTTGCAGTAAAAATTTATTTGCAAAATAGATGGCTGACAGGCTGTAGTTTACTGACTCCTGACTTAGAATCTCCTCCCCTACCTCTGTGTTCCTGAACTTTCTGCTTGCTGATGCTTTCTCATCATCACCACTAGAAAAGAATTCTGGTTTCTGATCTGTGGCACTTACCTCTACTACTGTCTACTGTAATAAATTGGTTACCATCTTAACAAGATGGCAGATCCCGAGGAGAGAGGGTCATGTGTCATTCTTCTTTATATCTTCTATACTGAATGTTGGTTAAATGAAAATATGAAGAATCATTTGCTCTATGTCACTGAAATTTCTAACTTTTGATATGTAATACAAATACCAACTTGTAGATAAAACTTATTGAGAAAAACAATTAAAAACCAATGCAAGGAAGACCAAATTCTTGTCACATTTACGCTAATCTTTCTTCCTTTCAAATACAAAAGTCAATAAGGAAAATTGAAGCCATCCATATATTGAACTTTATAAAGTCAATAAACTCAAAGTAAATGTAAGAAAAGGCATTAAGACATTGAAGTATGAAAGAAAGAGCTATTTTCTTTGATTTTTTTGCATGATTATTGGGATGAAGGACATTGAAAATCCCAGTCATGATCTTGTTAGCCTTTCAAATTAACTATAATATCAGCATTATTTTCAGATAACATTATCTGTTATAAGCCTGAAAATCTCAGTGAAAACAAATGAAAAAAGAAGAGAATTTACTAAAGGTTCTGCTTTAAAAAATTATTGTACATAACTTGGTCTAAGTAAGTTTCCATATACACAACAAATAAACACTTAAATTTTGGAAGAAGAGCCTCCATGTACAATATCAACAAAAAGAATAACCTATCTAGGAAGAAATTCAGTCAGAAATGTGTCAGGCCAAAATAAAAAACTTCAAACCTCCGCTATTGGCATAAAAGAATGACTGAATTCATGGAAACACATGACATGTTTTTAGATAGGAAGTTTTGGTATTGTGAAAATGTCAATTCTCCATAAATTAGTCTATAACTACATTGTGTTCCCAGTCAAAATAACGAAAGACTATCTTGGGAATGCTTACAAGGATATGAGAAAAATAAACCTAAAATGATAGCATGTTTATCAATCCTATCAAATTTATAAATCTTAATCTAGAAAGGAAAAATATTATTCCTTTAAAAAATATCTGTACTAGGGGCGCCTGGGTGGCTCAGTTGGTTGGGCGACTGCCTTCAGCTCAGGTCATGATCCTGGAGTCCCTGGATCGAGTCCCACGTCGGGCTCCCTGCTCGGCAGGGAGTCTGCTTCTCCCTCTGACCCTCCCCCCTCTCATGTGTTCTCTCTCATTCTCTCTCTCTCAAATAAATAAATAAAATCTTTAAAAAAAAATATCTGTACTACTAAATACACGAAATCAAATGATAGAAACATGCTTAAATATTTGCAAAAAAGAAAACACAGAAAGACAAAGGAGAAATATCCTTAAAATACTAAGATAAATAGAAACCATACAATAGAAAATTATTCAAAGAGCAGTTCATAGTTAAAGAGATATGAATGGACAATAATCATATGGGAAAAAAGCTCACCTCATTGCTAAGTAGAGAAATGCACATTAACATGAGGTACTTTTTAGCCTACAAGGTGGGCAAAGATTAAAATGTTAGGTAATCTCAGTGAAGTAAAGTATTGGTAAACGGGGACTCTTCCTGGCTCTTAGAGTGTGAACTGGTCTAGAAGCATCACTCTGCAACTTGGCTAACTTTCAAAATGTGAAATGCATATACTCATTGACTACTCTTATGAGTCTCCTTGTAGGAAGATTTTCTACTTATGTACTTGTAAAGGTATGAAAGGTATTATCGAAATTACAGTGGTCATTCCTAAATATTCATTATTGGAGACCAATCAAATTATGGTAAATCCCTATTTTGGACTCCTGAGTAGTTGTTAAAATGAATTACATAGTTTTGTAGATGCTGATGTAGGACAATCTTCAAAACATAGAGAGGGGGAAAGCAAGGTGTAGGCTGTGTGTTATAGTTTCTCTTACATGAATTGTTTGGCACTTAATGCACATAGAAATTTCAGAAGAATTGGTAAGAAATTAGTGTCTGAAGATCCTTCTAGATATTAGGTTAGGAGATCATATGGGGATGAATGTTAAATATATCTAAATTTATATCTGTTTTCCATTTATTCATGTTTTACTTCTGTAATAAAAGTCTGGTTGCAAATAAAGATTATCAAGTTTTGCCTAGATATTTTGCAGGTAGAGAAAGGCAGGATACAATTTCCAACTACTCTTTTTTGAGCAAGAAAAATACTTGGATAGGTTAGTAACAACCCAGCTTCTCATACTGGGTATCATTCACTCATGGCCTGGTAATGAATGTTATCTAAACCTTTATATCTTTTCAGGACCTACTGCCTCAGAGCTGGAAGTGTCAGGAATCATGGTTTAGTTTTTAAAGTGAAATGTTGCTTCTCTATTCCTGACTTCCTGGAAGGTATTTTTGCCCAGACACAGGTGGTGGTGGTGTAATCCCTCACTCTTCCCTCTTCCGCGTGGGAAAGTGTTGTAGCAGAAATGGTGACAGAATAACCTAGCATTCTCTGATCAGCAGCGCTGTCTTTTCTCTGCCCCGCCTGCAGAGAGCAGGGCCTTTGCAGCTGTGAGCCAGGCTGGGACCATGTGGGTGCAGTCCCTGTCCTAGCAGAGGGGGCCTGCCCAGTCCAGAGCTACCCACAGTGAGGTGAATGAAGTTAACCTCAGTCTGCCCCTTCTCCAGACCAACTTTTATCAGACTCAAGGGGATTTGCTGACTCTTTGGTCTTACAGCTCATTTGCCCAAAACTCATCTGAGATGAGCTGGTATATATGAGTCTGCTCAGAACTCAGTATCACACTATTTAGGAACTACGGTAGCCTTGAGAACTGGCCAGTGCAAGCTCTCAGTTTATAGGTAAAGAAACTGAGGTTCAAAGAAATGAAGAACTTGTACAGTGTGAGACAATAGCTGAACTGGAACTGGGACACAGATTTGATACTGTAATCAAAAGATTTTGCAAGGAAAGAAAAGCTAAGATTAAAAACCAAAGACTCTTAAGAATTATGTTTATTTTAATGCAATTAAATATTAGAGATATACAGCTGATGAAGTTATACATTGCAGATGTATTAGTACTTTCGTGTAGATTCATGCAAGTTGACCAGTGCAGTTTCTCAGTAAGATCTATAGCATCCACCTGGGAGACCCCAGTTATTAATGGAATAACTCTGTTTTCACCTCTGGGCTTGCCCAGTTGTCCCCTTTAATTACGCAGCCCTATCAGATGAGTTTAAAAAAAATTCTATCCCTCCTGTCCTGAAAATATCTCAGCTAAATTAATCTCTGTGGGAAGTTGCTCTTATCACATATTTATAAGTTGGAAGTTTATTTATGGTTAAAGTTTCTTGAAAACTTTGTTCGAAAATAGCTTTAAAAAATTATTTGGATACCATGCCAAACACACAGTAGGGATTTCAAAAGCAGGAAGGCTAATAATAAACGTAAGAGCTTTGTACTTAGTTAATAGGTTCCCACTGAGTAGAAAATTAAAATTTCCAGCTTGCAATGTGGCTTAACTCTGTAACTGTGTGTAAGGAGGAACAGGAATTCAGACCCTAGGCATTATTTATGCTCAGTTGAAGTCCACTAGTCCAGGTTCTGCTGTTTAATAATGTCTAGGAGCATTCTTTTTTTTTTTTTTAAGATTTATTTATTTATTTTACGGAGAGAGAGAGCAGAGGGAGGGGCAGAGGGAGAGGGAGAGAGAGTCTCAAGCAGACTCCACTCTGAGCATGGAGCCCAGCGCGGGCTCAATCTCACGACCCTGAGATCACCACCTGAGTTGAAACCAAGAGTTGGACATTTAACTGACTGCACCACCCAGGCACCCCCAAAAGCATTCTTAAATACAAACTGTATACTAATGTTCATTTCAATAGACAGTTAACTTGATACTGAATATATGTGTGGATATGTAGGTACATGACACTTAAACAAGTTTCCAAAAATATTTGTATAGTTTCTATTTTTATTCCATTTCCTTCTCCCTAGGGAAAACCTTTTCTTTTTCCCCCAAGTAGATAAAATAATACCTTTGTCTGGATTCTCCTGGGTCTTCTTTTGTAATCATCTTTGTATTAAAGCATTTGACATTTTTCAGTATTTCATTTTTCATGTCTGTCCGGACTGGGACACTCACTTCCTTATATCACCGCTTCTCATTTTAATGGAGACAAAATTCTTAGTGCATCTGCTTATAATTTTTCAAAAATCAGATATTAGGACCTGGACTCACCACATATTTATGTTGCTTTCATGTATTGTTACTGGTTTGTCAGCTCACAAGAAGGTGGTTACATCAGTGTCTTTAGAATTAAACTCGTGGGAATTCATGTAGATGTTTGGGTTTTCTCCACAGTAATCCATCATCTGTCAGGTATAAGGGAAGAACAAGAAAGCAGCCCAAGAAACAGGCAGATGGTGGACCGGTAGCCCCATCTCTCTTTTCTCTAATTAACCTTCCTTTTAGCCTCCTGCCGTTCCCACCACCACTCCCCCTCACCCCAGACCTTGTGCAACTTTGGCTGTCTTTTCTTTGAATGGCTCTCTCAGTCCATGCGTGAAAACACCTCTGTGTGCCTCTCCATCCCTGTTCTGAGGTTGGAGTCAGGCTCTCTGTGCTCACAGTGGAATGGGCACTTGAGATCTGTCTACCTCCCTGAGTGAACACGGAGGTACGGTTCTGAACTGAACACAGCCCTGCCCTCCGCCAACCGTGAGCCTTCACACTAGCACGCCCTGCTTCAGACCACCACGTATAAAATGGGGGTGATAATTACAATGGCTATTGTAATACTGATGAATGAATGCACCTATCTATCAAGTTTTCAGCACGTAGGAACCCCTCCATGGATATTAGTTATTATGATTAATTTTCACTACTGCTGTTCGTATTACTCATTGGAGTTCCCTTCTTGGAGTTCCCTTCTACTCAAAAGCAAGCAGACTTTCTGTTAATTTCTTACCTTTTTCTTCCTACTTTTGGCAGCCTATGAAAACACCAGGAGTAAGAGAGTAAAGGGGTACAATGTATATACACTGTCGCCGGGATTCTGTACCAATATTTCCTGTCTACTGCTAGCTAATGTCCGGGAACCTGAGGACATTCATCATTGGTCATGGAGTCTGTAAAATAATACCTCTACCACTCTTTATTTTCAGATGTCTCTCTGTATCTCACTCTTTCTTGTGTGTATAGTGCAGAAATCCTCAAAGGGACAAGCTAGATGAAAACAGCATACATGTTGGTGTCATCGGAGGGTAAGCTAACAGGAGCGACCTTCCACAGGACAGATATCACTACTCCCCTCTACATGTGAGGATTGCAGGCTTGGAGAGAGACACTGAACCAAGAACCTACCTTCAAATTCCAGTCCTACGTTTGCTAGTTTCATGACTTTAACTTTCTAAGCCTCAACAAATATGGGTACAATGAAAAGTTTTCTGCAGACAATTCTTGTCTCTTTTATCTCCAGATTACTCCATGAATGAACTTTTGAAACCGCTCCTTGTGTTGATATTTAGGATTCTCCAACTTGGGTGATGTGTTTTGAACATAATTTCACACAACATTTACATGTATGTCATAATTCTACAACATACATGTAGGTTTGGTTTTACTAAAAAATATTTTATTTATTTATTTATTTATTTGAGAGAGAGAGAGCATGAGTAGGGAGAGGAGCAGAGGGGAAGGTAGAGAGAGAATCCCAAGCAGACTCTGTGCTGAGTTCTGAGCCCAACGCAGGGCTCGATCCCAGCCTCATGACCCGAGTCAAAACCAAGAGTCAGACGTTCAACCGACTGAGCTACCCAGGTGCCCCTACAGTCTGAAGGTTTTTAAAATTTTTATGTTGTTTGTTTTTAACCTGTAAACAGAGCAGTCAGGGCCCTGTCTTGATGAATCGCTGATGTTCTCCGCTGAAGAGAGGCTGCTACTAAATCCATTCTCTCTGCCTCACCGTTGCTTTTGGTGAAAATTCCCCTTTCCCCAGCCAATCTTCTCATCTGTGTGTGTGTAAACACAGATACTGAACTAGGCTCTTATGTTTCTAGTGAGGGATATTTGGGGTTGGATGTGTGCTACAATAACTAGACAGACCCAGAAAGACAGACCCATTGCATTAAAGTCCCCAAATCTGGTCTATTGAAAATAATAACAAAATCATGGCTTTGGAGAGTAAATTTAGAGAGAAATGTTATCCCAAGGAATGTGAAGTGGTGATCACACTTTTGGAAGATTGTTAGTGATGATGATGAGGACCCACATGCTCATTCTTTTTATACTTTGGGATAGGGGCTCAATGCCTCAATTTTGCAGTTACTTTTCATTTTATTCAGTGCTCTCCAGGGACTGTAAAAGGGACTGTAAAAAGACTGATTAATGTACATTTAAGTTCAATTGACTTTGGAGAAAATAAATGAACAAATAGATCAGTAAACAATTTCCCATGGAGTAATAGTAATGGCAGAGGTACCAGAGACTGAGTGTCACTAAGCCCCGCAACACACTGAGGACGTTGCCCCAACGTCTATTTGTGCTTCTTCTGTGATCTTACTCCTTTGCTTGCTCATGAACTATTTCTCTAGCACTTCACTTGGATAAAGTAGAAGCAAATCATAGCGTTGTTCTGAAGCCTTCTTTTCCTTTTCTGGAAGTTACTATCTTTAAAGAATAATAGAATGTTGAAAGGATAGAGATACTCACTTTTTGTGCTTTTTTTCTTTTTCTTGAGGTGCCAGGAGAGGGGTTCAATGGCAGTATGAGGCTAGGGCAGAGTAATGGTGATGGACCCAACAGGGCATGAGGCCATGGCCAATGCTTTGAAAACATCAGGAGGAGAAACTAGGGATGAGTGAGTTGTGGACTCTTTAAAACAATAGCAGCAACCAGTCGGACTGGAAGCGGTCATGTTGCTTGAGCAGGGAGCCTACCATGGCATTCATTAGCTCTCCAATGGAAAAGTGTAAGGTGTCTAGGATATGAGCCAGGCCTCTCTGGGCAGCCAGGGAACAACTAGGATGTTTGAGTCAGTCAGCAGCTATTTACCAACTAATACAAACATGTCTTAATAATTTATGAACTGCTGTGAATATCTGCCATAAGGCTGCAGGTGGAACAAGATTGAGGCCCCAGTGGTGGAAACTGCTAGTCAAATGTGGACATTGAGCATCGTTGATATGGGGAATTCTGTATCTGCTTTATTCAACGTTTTATTAGTCATACATAAGTACATATCAAGACTCCTGCCCTGTAGAACTAAAAATCTTGCACTATAAATCTTTTACTATAAACGATAAGAATTCAGCTTATAAAGATGCAAGTGACTTGGAGATTTTTGAAATACCCAGCATATTAAATATGATTATTAGTCACATGCATTCTTGGTTTTTGTAGTCACTGTATTTGTTACTAAAGACAACCGAGTAATTACAAAAATAGATTGCAAGAAATAGACTATTCAATGAAAAATGAATCTGATATAAATTAAGTTTCCACCTGTTGAATCCTACATCTCTTTTTGTGTGTGTAACTTAAGTTTTTTTAAGAGGCAGGTGGACCCACAGAAGACAAAAACTTTGCTTTATTAATAAGTAAAACAAGGGTACATAAACCATAAGCATAGACTTTCTGAGAGTTTATAAGAAAGCTGTCTCTCTCTGACTGATTAGTGAATTATTCATCAATGCTGTAATGGACATCACCTTAACAAGCTGAAGTGTTGGTGTCTGGCAAAACCTGATCTATTTTTGTGTGTAAATTAATTTCTAAGAGTTGCATGTGAAATGTATCTTTTCCCTCTTGTCCTGTTAGAGAACGGATAGCTAATAAAACTTTAAAAAATCAGTTCCTGCTTCTAGGCGTTTACAAGCTGCTGTACAATTACACCTTTGACATACTTTGATCTATGCTTCCCCCCTAGAATGCTATACAAAATTTAACTTATTTAGCATGCTCTCTCCTATGTAGATCCTCCATCCCTAGTAAATGTGAGGATCCTTGCATTCAGGAGCCTTTATCTTTACAACTTCTCAAAAGAGAATTATCTTTATAACCTTTAAAAAGAGTGAAATAACAGTGCCTCCCATCCCGTGTGCCCTCCTTGAACTGGGTCACTGCCATCACCATCAAGAAATAGAGTTGTGTCCCCCTCACTGAACCTAGGGAGACCTTTATCACTGCTTTGACCAGTGGATAAAGTGGAAGTAACTTCCACGGCCAAATCCTGAAAATGGCATGCCCTGCCACCTGATTCTCTTGACATGATAATAAGTCAGCCACCATCGTGTGAAGAAACGTCAAAGCAGCCTAAAGAGGAGCCCATGGGGACAGGAACCCAAACCCCCTGCCCTCAGCCCCTGCCATGCTCACAGGTGGCAGCCAGCAACCCAATCGTCAGCCGTGTGAGTGGGGACTTGGAACGTGGATCCCTCAGCCCACAGTGGAGCTCCTCCATCTGATCTTAGCAGCAGAGATGAGCCAGCCCCACTGAGCCCTGCCCAAATTGCAGACCTGTGAACAAAACACGGATTGTGAGTGTTTATAACTGCATATTAAAATGGAGTTTAATAATAACTAGTTTTAACTTTATTAATTATATTATCAATATATAATCATTTATAGCCTATATTCTATATTTTATATATAATTTATATTATATAATCATTTCTTATGGAACATTAATAAATAGTTAATGCTTATACAATAGCATAATTGATAACATTAATAAATTTATAACTTAATCATAACTAAAGACTTCACTATTTACCAGCTCTGTATTTTGGGGAAATTCTTGACCTCCCTTGGCCTTGGTTTCTTCAACCTTAAGACAGGGGATCCTACTAGTACTTATCTCTCACTGTTGTGAGAAATAAATGGAATTAACATATAGAAAGGTACCTGAGACATATTAGGACTCAGTAGCTATTTGTTGGGATGATAAAGATGATGCTGATGATGGTAGTTCTTGATAATGTTGATGAGCGGGACAAAAACATCAAGAGATCACCTTTCTGTGGGCTAAGTGCTTGCTGTATTATATTTTCAATGATGTATTTATGGGCCTGTTTATGTGAACAGAAAACTAAAACTCACTGAATTCAGGGAATTGGTCTCATTTATTTTTGTATGTCAAGCACAGCTGTGCTTGTTGGACTACTGAAGAACAGACATTCGAGTGAAAAAGATAAATTCTATTTTGGACCTTCTGGGGTTTAGGATGTGAGGGGGATATCCCTAAAATTTATATAGAAGTCCCTGAAAATAGGAGCTTTGTGCTTATGAGAAAAGCAGAGATTTGGGTGATAATTAAAGACACAATTGGAGAGATCTCCATGGTATATGGCTGGTAAGAATACAAGGCAGAATGCAGTAATCATTTCCGACACAATGCTAAAGAGCCTGAGGCTGAAAATATTACTTCTGAAGGGGTGGGGGGGACAGGACAGGGAGAGTTCACAGAGGAGATAGCACCAGACAAGCTTCTCCTGTAAATCTTGAGGTCTTTGGAAATGACTATTAATCATATGCAAATTTATTTTCCAAAGAAAAGGATTAGATTGGCTCTCCTCAAGTTAATATTCACCAGGTGAAGCTACACATTTTCAGTTTAAGAGTATTTGATAGTTGACTATAGAAGCGCAGTTCTGGGGCGCCTGGGTGGCTCAGTTGGTTAAGCGACTGCCTTCAGCTCAGGTCATGATCCTGGAGTCCCTGGATCGAGTCCCACATCGGGCTCCCTGCTCGGCAGGGAGTCTGCTTCTCCCTCTGACCCTCCCCCCTCTCATGTGCTCTCTCTCATTCTCTCTCTCTCAAAATAAAAATAAATAAAATCTTTAAAAAAAAAAAAAGAAGCACAGTTCTGTACAATGAAATGGGACCTCAAACTATTTACCTCAATATTTTCTGGAATTTGGGTCGATTATCATGAATATCAGAAGTTCTCGTCAAAATATGTTTAAGCACCAAATAGGAATGTAAGTGAAGTCTTTGCATTTTTAAAAACTGCAACACCAGCTCCATTTTGTCCATGCTTTAATTATTTTTGTTTTTGTCGTTTGCAGTTCAATGCTTGTGATATTTTTTCCTCTTCTAAGGTTTAGGGTAAAAGTGACTCTATATCTTTGCTCTATATTCTCTTTCTCAATTCACTGCAGTCTAGCTTCTGCCCTGAGGATTCTGCTTTAAGTATAATCACGAGTAACCTCCTATTTATAATTCCAATGGATACCTTATGGAAAGGACTAGATGCTTACAGAGAAGACTAGACCGCTTCCCATATTGATACTTATTTCTAGAGCTTGAAATGTGGATCCTCTTATGAACAAAGGCAATGAGAATTATGTCAACCACTTTCTTTTTTTTCTAAAAGATTTATTTAGGGGCGCCTGGGTGGCTCAGTTGTTAAGCATCTGCCCTCGGCTCAGGTCATGATCCCAGGGTCCTGGGACTGAGCCCCGCATCGGGCTCCCTGCTCAGCGGGAAGCCTGCTTCTCCCTCTCCCACTCCCCCTGCTTATGTTCCCTCTCTCGCTGTGTCTCTCTCTGTCAAATAAATAAATAAAATCTTTAAAAAATAAATAAATAAAAGATTTATTTATTTTGAGAGAGAGAGAGAGCAAGCACAGGGTGGGAGGGGCAGTGGGAGAAAGAGAGAAGAATCTCAAGCAGAATTCCCACTGAGTGCAGAGCCCAACACAGGCTCGATCTCACCACCATGAGATCATGACCTGAGCTGAAACCAAGAGTTGGGCGCTTAACCAACTGAGCCACCCAGGCACCCCTGTATGATGCTTTTAGAATCAGTCCTAAGTCTTAGCAAAGTGCTTTTGATATAGTGGGTGTTTAATACATAATTATTGATTAATTGAACCATGAATCAAGTATCAAGTAAGCTGTGTTCAGTTTCAGCTCTGTCTGTGATACTTAAGTTGTGACATGGGAAAACTCATTCAACCTCCTTCAAATTAGGCTTTTTTTTAAATCTTTGAACTAGTTGCTCTTGAGGGCCCTTTCAGCTATATACTGTGAGGTGATGTCTTGGAAAATGTGAAAAAAAATCAGCTTTGCATTAATTGTAAACAATAGAGAAGACTAGGAGAAACAGGACTTTATTTCAAAAGAAATGATTTCAAATAAATATACTGGATAAACAGATGAAGGATTAGGTCTCCACCTTACACTATGTAAAGTGTCTCCGGCCCAACAAACACTTATTACGTTATCTAAACCAGGTGTTAGAGATAGATAAAGATAGATGATAGATAAATAGATAGATAGATAAAGAAAGTAGATAAAGATTAGATAAAGATAGAGAATTTTTCACTTTAGTCCCAGTACAAGTTCTTCAGAATCTAGCTCATATTTTACTTTCTTCCATCCAAGTACTAACCAGATCTGACCCTGCTTAGCTTCTGAGATTAGATGAGATGGGGGCACATTCAGGATGGTATGGCCATAGACTGTATTTTTCTTTCTTTCTCTCTTTCTTTTCTTTTTTTCTTTCTTTTCTTTCTTTCTTTTTCTTTCTTTCTCTCTCTCTCTCTTTTTTCTTTCTTTCAAGAGAGGGAGGTGGAGGAGAGGGAGAGAGAGAGAATCCTAAGCAGGCTCCATGCCCAGCACAGAGCCTGCCGCAGGGCTCTATCTCATGACCCTGATATCAAGACCTGAGCCAAAATCGAGAGCCGGTGCTTAACTGACTGAGCTACCCAGGTGCCCCTGTATTTTACTTTCTTGATTTAACTAATCCATCTAATGAAAATGTTCAGGGTGTTGGTAAATATATTTGATTGATACTTTTTTCTTGAGAAATATTCTTTCTTCTTATCCACTCTCTCTGGATATGTTATAACAAGAAATTTTTACTTTTACTATTGAGTAATTACATGTGCTATTATGGTCTTGAAAAAATTTAAGTAAATTCCATCAATAGGAATATCCCTTATATGCTTTTTCCCTATATACAGAAAGCAAATTAACCTAGAATTTCCATCCAACAGCATTCATTCTTTTGACTCTGGTAAAATCTGTGTATAAAATACTAGCTAACGTTTTTCCCCAAGGTGCAGGCAGAGTTGATTTCCATGTGATCCGGTTGGTTGGTTTCCAGCCAGCAACTCACAAGCTTCTGGGCTCATGTGAAACCATCCATGCCTGTTTACACAGAAATGTTGATACCATAGGTAGCAGATAGAAACACTTTTTTAAGAGTGGCATGCTGTCCTGAGCTTTCTATATTTATGCTATAGTAGTGTCTATAAGAATAACATTATGTATTTTTACATGTTTTAGACTAAATTCAGTGTGTAAAGATATTTATGTGTGCCTTTTGAACATGAATTTTGAATTTTGCTTAGGAATTGTGTATGTTGATGAGTTTTTTTTCTTAGTCAACAACTGAAAAGTTTTAAGACGTAAAAAGCTGTTTACCCTGTGTAAGAATTCTGAGATACCGTAGAAGAAGCCATAGTTCTCAATGAGTTTTTTTCCCCTCAAAATACATCTTACTCCCAGATTGTTAGTTTAAGCCAAACAAAATAATCCTATTTTTTTTGTAGCTATAGTAGCTCTATTTTTCCTACCAAATACTGGTTTAGAAAAGAGCGTGTGCAGTAATCTAGGTCTATGAGACAGGAGCAGAGTCAGCTTGGGACTTCTGCAGAGTTTTCTTGTTTTTTGGAAAGAGAAATGAGAACAAATTGTTCCCTCTTCTTCCTCCGGGTATTGAGGCATGAAAATGGGGCCACCATATTGTGACCATCACTGAGAAGCTAATGGCACCGTTGAGAGAGGAGAACTGTCTTTCGTAGCATCATTGGATTAGAATGTGCCTGAAGCCCACGCTAACCCTCTAGACTTTTGTATCGTGAGATAATAAGTTTTAGCTAGTTTGAGATTTTCTCCTACCTACCTCTTAACAGATACAGAATCGATACTGAAACCCTAGGAGTGAAATAGAATTGTCCAGAAGAAAAAAAAAATGCAACTACAGCAATAAAGAGAAATAAAATATTAGAGAAAGACAGAAACACTTCTATATGAGAAGAGAATGAAATGTCCAAGGGCTAATTAACGGAAAGTACCAGATGCGAGGAACTGAACAGCATTTGTCAATTACACGTACATGGTTATAGGTTATACGCTCTAATTAATACAAGAAATCAGAGAGAGATATTAACCAAATTGATTGCATACAGTTTTATTTTATTAACAACTATGAAAATTGGCTAGAACCATGGATGTTCCTTTCAGTACTAATGGTATATTTTAAAAAATTAATTGAACACAGAGTAAATAAATTATCTGTAGCTCTGTGGTTATTGGTTACTATTTCCAGTTTTCTCGTAGTTGTTACCTTGTAGATGTATTTAAGATCAAAGTATGATAAAGGTGAGATTTATTATTTGTTATAATTTTGTTACTCTGTAACTGAAAGTAGACGTTCACTTTCTTCTGGTAGAATTAAGTGTTTTAAAGGATTAAAAAAATGACAGTGTCAAGTCTGATTTCTCTGGTTATTTTTCTCCTTAAAGATAAATTTCCAAAAAGGTTAGACGTGTCTATTCCATTTTTGTCATTACTTTGCTAAATGATTTCAACTATATGGGATTTAAAAAATAAATCAGGCTCAATTAGTTTGGGAGCTGCACCAGATTATATTAGGAAAAGAGTTTGGAGAATTTTTGCCTGACATGTAGCAAATGTGTTCCCTCTCTCACTGTGTGTCTCTCTCTGTCAAATAAATAAATAAAATCTTTAAAAAGAAAAAAAAACAAACTTACTTTTGATTAAGTTTAATTCCATGAAGTACAGACTGATACTTACTTTCAGATTTACTTCTTAATTGGAATGAAACATGGGAAATTAAGAGGAAGAGAACAAAAATGAAAATCCTACCATTGCCAAATCAAGTAGATCAAGGAAACAGAATACACTTTTTGTAAGGTAATTGAAATTGTAATGAATGAGCACTTTATATATTTATTGCAAGTACATTTTAAGTTCTTTATGCAAAGAGAGGAATATTATTGGAATAGCAATTGGTTATGATACATATATGGATTGGAGGGTTAAGACTGAAAGAAGCAAGCTAGAAGGAGCTACTTATTCTAGTTGAGGGTTTGGGCTAGGACGTTGACATGGCAGCTGGATGAAAGGAACCCATGGGAGAGGTGAAGGATTGACTTTGCAGAAGAATGAGTTAACAGAGAACTACAAATTCAGAAAAAGGGCAGTCCAGAGGGGGTGCTGTTTGGGTGGAGA
Source organism: Leptonychotes weddellii (assembly GCF_054177405.1). Classification (NCBI taxonomy): domain Eukaryota; kingdom Metazoa; phylum Chordata; class Mammalia; order Carnivora; family Phocidae; genus Leptonychotes; species Leptonychotes weddellii. The sequence continues at coordinate 68,841,892 of NC_138374.1, forward strand.
CTCCCAGTTCACTCTTAGACGGTCACTGATAGAAAAGTGGGATCGCCAAGTATAGGTATTCAGGCTGCAGGTAGAACTCAGGGCTTCAATCAAGTGAGTGCTCAGAGAAATGTGGGAGCCATCTGGGCTCTGGTGATAGCTAAAGGATTTTAACTCCAAAGAATTTTATCTGAATGAAAGCCTAGTCTGTGTAGGAGATCTCATGGGAAAGTGGCTAAAAGTGAAGGCATATGAAGCAACAGAGGCCCAAGGATCACCACTGTATCCCCGAATCCCTGTCCCCAGTCTCCTTTGTTGATTTTTACCATTGTTTGACATTAACTTCAGGGTATTGTTTTTTAGGAGAGCTTGGCCTGTTTATTCTATCTGGAAGCTTATAATTCTTTCCCTCCTTCTCTCCCACCCTTCCTTCCTTCTCTTTTGTCATAACCCTTTGCTGATGGATATTCTTTTTTGGTGTCTGGGTTTCTTGAGGGTATAACCAACCCTCTGAGGCACCTAGTTGTAGGTGAAAGTTTCAATTCCATACTTTTTATGGGTCCCAGTCTTAACCTCTTCCCCTAAGAAAAATTTGAAGAATCAGGACCATTGGTTGAGCAGAAAGGTAGATGGCCCAAGTATCTATGGGTCCTGTGCCAACTCACCAATCCAGCTGTCAGCTTCCCCTTCACTCTTGGCTCCCTCTGGTGATTCCTATCATGTTGTTTTGGAGTATGCCATGCATTTGAGAGATGCCTGTTCTCATGCCCCATCACCTCCAGCATTGATAAATGCTTTACACTGAAAAGGCTTTTACAGGGTGGCTCAGTCAGTTAAGCATCTGTCATCAGCTCAGGTCATGATCCCAGGGTCCTGGGATGGAGCCCCATGTTGGGCTCGGGGTGGGGGGAGTCTGCTTCTCCTTCTCCCTCTGCCCTTCCACCCCTGCTTGTCCACATGCTCTCTCTCAAATAAATAAATAAAATCTTTTCGAACCATGAGAGACTATGGACTCTGAGAAACAAACTGAGGGTTCTAGAGGGGAGGGGGGTGGGGGGGTGGGTTAGCCTGGTGATGGGTATTAAAGAGGGCACATATTGAATGGAGCACTGGGTGTTATACGCAAACAATGAATCATGGAACACTACATCAAAAACTAATGATGTAAGGTATGGTGATTAACATAACATAATAAAATAAAATTTAAAAAAAATGGGCTTGTACATTTTAGGTCATATTTCTGATATCAGAAATCTAGATTTTGGAAGTTAGTCCAATGCCAACTAGGTTTTTGATGATATATTTTAAATGTTTTTGTGGGTATTGTAAAAACAGAAGATAGCAAAAGGGTACTATTATTCTTTTGGCATCTTAACCTGATCTCCCCCTTTTTTTTAATTTTGATTCAGTTAGGTTAAATCTATAGATTTTAATTTTGTTTTTGTTTTTCAAAATAACATGTTTATTTATTTATATATACATTGATTGGATTTTTTTCCTGTTTACTACAAACTTTATAAATGTTCTAACAATTGGAAATAGAAATTGGATATACAAAACTCTAAACTTTTTAATTACCTTTTTATAAGTCTTGCTCCCAATATTTGAAATATTAATTAACTAATCTGGTCAGATAATTAGTCATTTAACAAATGACCAATTCATGGCAGCAGGCAGACACTGCTCCAGGCCCTGGAAACTCAGTTGTTAGGAAACTTCCTGATATCACAGCACTTACTTTCTTCTGGAGCAAACACATCATTTACTTGTTTCAACTAGAGTCTTTTTTGTGAATGAAAATAATGATACTGTTGGAAACTGCCTTCAAGTATAGCTTTATGTATGAAATGTCTGTGTTTTTAGTTGGACATTATTTTTTAGAGAACTTTTAAGTTTACAGAAAAAAATGAAGGGAAAGTACAGAGTCCTTATATGCCCTACCCCTTCCATGTCCCCCACTAGAGTGATCCTACACTGATGATTCATTGTCTTCCAAAGTCTTTAGTTTACATTAGGGTTTACTCTTAGGGTTATACATCCTATGGGTTTTGACAAATGTATAATTTATCCACCATTATAGTATCAGAGAGTAATTTTACTGCTCTAGAAATCTGTGCTCTGCCTGTTCATCCTTCACTCCCCTCTACTAACCACTGACAGCCAATCATCCTTTTACTGTCTCCATAGTTTTACTGTTTAAAGAATGTCATATAGTTGGAATCATATCGCATGTAGCTTTTTCAGATGGCTTCCTGCACTCAGTAGTATACAGTTTAAGTTCCTCCAAGTATTTTCATAGCTTATTAGCTCTTGCCTTTTTAGCACTGAATTCCATTGTCAGGGTGGACCACAGTTTATTCATCCATTTACCTAGTGAAAGACATCTTGGTTGCTTCCAAATTTTAGCAGTTATGGATAAAGACTCTCCAAACATCTGTGTGGTATTATATGGTATGAGTATGTTGTTTTATAAGAAACTGCTTAACTGTCTTCCAAAGTGGCTGTAGCATTTTATATTCTCACCAGTAATGAATGAGTTCCTGTTGCTCCACATCCTTATCATCAGTTAGTGTTGTCAGTGTTTTTGGATTTTGACTATTCTAATTGGTGTGTATCTTGTTCTGATTTGCGATTTCCTAATCACATAGGATGTTGAGGATCTTTTCATAGGCTTATATGCCATCTGTATATCGTCTTTGATGAGGTCTCTGGTAAAGTCTTTTGCCCATTTTTAAATTTCATTGACCATTTTCCTATTGTTGAGTCTTAAGAGTTCTTTATACATTTCAGATAACAATCCATTATCAGACGAGTCTTTTGCAACTATCCTCCCCAGTCTGTAGCTTGCCTTTTCTTTTCTTTTTTTAAAGATTTTATTTATTTATTTGACAGAGAGAGACACAGCGAGAGAGGGAACACAAGCAGGGGGAGTGGGAGAGGGAGAAGCAGGCTTCCCGCAGAGCAGGGAGCATGATGCAGGGCTCAATCCCAGGACCCTGGGATCATGACCTGAGTCGAAGGCAGACACTTAATGACTGAGCTAGCCAGGTGCCCCATGTAGCTTGCCTTTTCATACTCTTGACAGTCTTTCACAGAGCAGAAGTCTTTAATTTTAATGAACTGTCCAGCATATCAATTATTTCTTTTATGGATCATGCCTAGAAGAGTTTTTTTCATCTAAAAAAAAGGTGTTTTATTAAAAAAATTTTCGTGTTTTATCTAAAAAATTATCACCATACCCAAGGTCATCTAGGTTTTTTCCTGTGTTAACTTTCCAGAGTTTTGCATTTTACATTTAGGTCTGTGATCCATTTTCAGTTCATGAAGAGTGTAAGGTCTATGTGTAGATTTTTTTTGTGTGTGTGTGTGTGTATGGATGTCCAGTTGTTCCAGCACTATTTTTTGAAAAGGCCATCTTTGCTCCATTATACTACCTTTGCTCCTTTGTCAAAGGTCAATTAACTATATATTGGTCTGTTTCTTGGCTCTTTATTCTGCTCCATTATTCTCTCTGTCCTTTCTTTCTCCAGGGCCACACTGTCTTCATTGCTTTGGCTTTACAGTAAGACTTGAAGTCCAGTAGTATCAGTCATCCAACTTTGTTCTTCTCCTTCAATATTCAGTTGGTGTTCTAGGTTTTTTGTTTCTCCATGTGTAAACTTTAGAATCAGTTTGTCAATATCTACAAAATAGCTCGCTGGGGTTTTGATCAGGATTGTATCAACTCTATAGATCAAGTTGGAAGAACTGACATATTAACAACATTGGTTCTTCCTATCCATGGACATGCAATATCTATTTATTTAGTTCTTGATTTTATTCACCTGTGGATTTTTTTTTTTAGTATTTCTTATGTAGATCTTGTACTTTTCTGGTAAATTTATGCCTAACAATTTCATTTTTGGGTTTTAATATAAATGACATTATGTTTTTACTTCCAAATTCCACTTGTTCATTGCTGGTAAACTGGAAAGCAATTGACTTTTCTATATTAACCTTGAATCCTGCAATCTTACTATAATCAGATATTAGTTCAGGAGATAAATTATTCTTTCAGATTTTTGACATAGACAGCCATGTCATCTGCAAACAAAGACAATTTTATTTCTTCCTTCCCAATCTGTATACCTTTTATTTCCTTTACTTACTACATTAGCTAGGACTTCTAGTGGAATGTTGAAAGGCATGGTTGGAGGGGACATCCTTGGCTTGTTCTTGATCTTATTGGGGAAACTTCTAGTTTCTCCAAAGGGTGTCTTTTTTAG
>NC_138374.1:68846635-68886221 GCF_054177405.1 Leptonychotes weddellii
TACTGGTCATAGTTTTAATGCTTAAAATGTTGCCAGGACTGGCTAACTGTACATATTTCCCATAAATAAGCTAAAATTTCAAATTCAATTTTTTTAAAATGCTTAGTAAAACAATAAATAAACTTTTTCTAAAAATCCAGAAAGATTTCTTCTGGCTTTTAAATCTTATATTGACTTTACAAATAAGCTTTGGGTAAAAGTTAAAAATAGATATATGAATGAAAGGCAGAAAATATGTCATATAATTGAAACTTTTAATGGGACATCAAGAATGATTTATAATTATTCATATGTCCTTTTAAAATTCTGGGATAAGGATGAGGTAGGGGAAATACTTTATCTTAGCTCAAAGAATTTCACAATATTTATACTTGAAGAAGAGCAATGTCTGTTGCAAACCTGTTTTTTCTGCCATAAACAAAGAGAGAATTATTTCTCTGGACTTTAACTTATTTACTTTTCTAAAGGCATGCTGCATGGCTTCAAAAACATGGCAGAAAAACTACTATTGTGAGAGATGAAAAGTGACAATGCATTTAACCCCTTGCATCATATTTTTAGGCAGGCAGAAATCTGCATCTGGAATGAGTAAAATGTGATGGAATATGCAGAACTGTCATCATTTTGCCAAGGCAGTACAAGATGTGACTTACGCACTTCAGAATAAGTAAAAGTATAATGCCATTAATAACCAGATACCTAAAAAATACTATATTTTACATTTTTATGACTTTTCTGTTTATTTGTTTTAAACCTCATTAAAAATTTTTAGGAACTTTTAGGAACATGAACTATGAAATTAAGAGTGCTGCCCTTTGGTTTGGTTGTTGAATAGAACCATGGGAATCTCACCCCTAGTAATCTTCCTTTTAATAGCCATGAAGAGGTAGATAACTCATTCCTTCCCCTTTCTTCTGTCTGGATTGCCAGAAAACTGAGAGCTCGTTTCTTTCTTACTTGCAACAACCATTTGTAGGCTAGTCTTTCTATTGTAATAGCCAGAAGTAATCAGCTCATTAAATATAGGCAGGGGAATAGTAAATAAAAATGAAGACTTTCTCCCATTTATAAAAGAGAATCAAGTGAATGTGGATTTGAACCCATCTCGGTTCAATCATCAGTTAACCCACTGCCCCCCTTCTGTTACCCCAAGTCATCCTCAACTTTACAACTGGACTGGATGCATAATATAAATACCAGGGTAGGCATTTGGTTTCAGTCACATTATGCTATATAGTCTTCCACACTGAGGTCTACAAAAAGGACTTCCCATGTGGTTCCCTTGGTGGGTGATGGAGAAAGCGATATGGTCAAATGTAAATGGTTAACCTGGGTGAAGGCCCTTTCAATTTGCTATAGGTTTGAAATTCTTCAAAATCAAGGTTAGATGGAGCAGGGGGGGACGCAGAAAGCTGAGGCTATTTCCAGGAAGTTAACTGGTGTAAGAAGTTAACCTATAAATACAGTACATACAATAGCATGGTTTAGGGTCGTGATGGGAAAATCTATACACTGGTACTTATGAGGAGAAGGTTTATGTGCAGCTATTCCAGATGAATCTCCTTATGTGAAAGACAGAGAGATAGTGGTTGAGCTGCTAAGACACAGCCTTCTTGTCTAGGGTGATATGTCCTATTCATTCCTTTTCTTCTCATTTTAGCCCAGTGCATATTTGTTACAAATGCTTCTATGACCACAGAATAATGGACTAATGGTCTTTGTATCATAACAATTTGGGCGCCTGGGTGGCTCAGTTGGTTAAGCGACTGCCTTCGGCTCAGGTCATGATCCTGGAGTCCCAGGATCGAGTCCCGCATCGGGCTACCTGCTCAGCGGGGAGTCTGCGTCTCCCTCTCCTGCTCCCCCCTCTTGTGCTCTTTCTCTCTCTCACTCTCTCTCTCAAATAAATTTAAAAAATCTTAAAAAAAAATCATAACAATTTGACTCTGAAAGGTCATCAACATACATTTTTCTTTGAGTATAATTTAGGGAGACTTTGAATGTAATTTCTTCAATGTAAATAGTTAAAAATTTAGCATGTGGTACACACTTATCTAGATAAATAAAACCTTATACAGATTTTCCTTTGTAGTAATTTAAACTCAGATTTTAAGATTGTCTATTGTAGTTCAAATAAAGCCATCCATTGTGAGGCAGTATTAAGAAATATAGCATCTTCTATATATTTTAAGACATACCAAAACTAACTTGCAAACTTTTTTGTAATTTTTTCATTGATATTAGAAATACCAATTTTCTTTGTTTTCCATGTGAGTTGTTAGTGATTCATAAGTTAAGCAGTTCATTAATTGGGTTAATGTTCTTTTTATCATCAAAGGAAGACCTATTTTGAAATGTCTAAACAATTGTTAGCAGAGAGATTTTTAACAGAGAATATTCAATGTTCATCCATTTTATTTTGACTCCTTGAATATTTCTCTGTAAGAGAATTGTTCTCTCATGTTCATTGTCATTTGAACTCACTTGCCGTTTTCACATGGTTAAAAACTAGCTCCTTGGTTCTTATTCTTTTGCTTTCCCTATCTCTTAAAGTTCAAAATGTATTGTTTCACATTCAAATACCAAATTTTTAACTCTAAATGTGCCTAATTATTGCTGGGGAAAAAAAACTATTTTGTTTAATTCCTACAATGTATTAATATTCTGGCATCCAAGAAATGCATACAAGAATTTAAGTTGAAATCAGGACTATTTGGAGAATGGGAACGTTTTATGGTCATCAAGTACTCTGGTTCGTAACAGCAAGGCATGTGCATCGTAATTCAAGTAAAATCAATAGCTAAAACAGCATCCCGACCAGGTTCTTCTGGGTCTTCAGGGCTTTAGCAGCAGTCAGTTCCTTTGAACAGACCTAATATTGACCCCGTTTTAGGGACACTTTCATCTATTTACAGAGGCATTTGTTGACTTTCAAAAGGCAACTTCAACCTAAAGCCTTTGTATGTACATGCATACCATTAGTGCAGTCTTACAAAGGCTCTCAAATGTATCCTAATAAAACTCCTGTCTCTTTGGAGTTACATAATTATAAAGCACAGAAAAGGCAGAGATTTGACCCGAGAAGAACTTGAAGGAATCAAAGTTGGCAGTGAGAGTGCAAAAATAGACACGCAGGAAATCCTTTAGAATGTATTCTATTATTCAGATTTGTATTAAAAATAATTGGATTAGATGTTCCTACCACATTGCTGTAGTGCCATCCAGAAGTCTGTTATCTTTAATTCCAATCACAGCAGCAAACCTAAACTTCATCTATCAGACTTGTCATTACATGGCAGTTTGACGCTCTCCAGTGACCAACAGATGGTCATTGCTAAGATAAGTGTTGCCCTCTTCCTGCTTCCCTTAGGACACACAAACAAACAATTTTTTCTGGCCATTAAGCCTTTAGATTTAAGGCTCCAATGAAGCCATGGGTGTCTTTGTGAAGACACTGGATCTCTGAGTGATACAAGACTATGGATCTTATTCACTGAAAATTTGTGCTCCACATAATTCTCTGAAATTCTCCAGTGTTGACATAGTAATAATGGTTCCCAATAAGTAGAATGAATATGCACTATGCATTTTTTGGTTACTCACAAAATGAAGTAATTTCTGATATTGAAATAATATGCCATATGAATCACACGGAGTTGTCAGAGGATTTCTTCAGTGCCTTAATTTTATTGAAAGATAGTGAAATTTCATTGCACACCTGGACATACAGGTTTACTTTATGTTTTGTATGTGGAAGGGATATAATGTTTTGGTCATAGTACTATTATTTCAATGTGACACTGAAAATTTTCAGTCAAAAGACGGGAATGTGCTCTCATTCCTTGGACATGGGCAGACTGTTGATGCTGCCTTAACTCTTAGAATAAGACGTTTGACTTGCAAGCCATGTCATAACAGGCTTTACAGCATTCATCTTGCTCTCTTGACTTGTTGCAATTAGGGAAGCAGGTGTCATCACGAGGAGCTTGAAGCCACCCTGTGGAAAGAGATGGCCATGTGGAGAGGGGCTGGTGCCCTCAACCCCCAACCTGTACCAACTTGCCAATCTTTTGAATAAGCCTCCTGGGAAGCTAATGCCTCATCCCCACTGAAACTCTTTTTTTTTTTTAAGATTTTATTTATTTATTTATTTGTCAGAGAGAGAGAGAGAGAGCACAAGCAAGGGAAGTGGCAGGCAGAAGGAGAAGCAGGCTCTGTGCAGAGCAAGGAGCCCAATGCGGGACCTGATCCCAGGGCCCTGGGATCATGACCTGAGTCAAAGGCAGACACTTAACTGACTGAGCCACCCATGCATCCCCCCACTCAAACTCTTAATGGATCCTCTAGGCTTAGCCAAAACATGGCTACAACTGCATGAAAGACCCTAAAGTAGACTTACCCAGCCAGACCTGTCCCAAGTTCCTGTGCAACAGAAACGACAAGAATAATAACCATTATTATTGTTTAGAGCCACCATGTTTTGAGGGGATGACTTTACAGCAATAGATAGTAGACATTAATTTTGGTTGGGCATATATGTTCATTATATGCTCTGCTTTTGTGCATTAGGGGAAATGAGATTCCTGGCTGCTGAAAATCAGGAGGTAGAGGCATTCTGGATAGAGACCTTTAGGCTTTGAACACACTTTTCTCCTTCCAAGAAATATGTGGCCTTGCAGCTGTTGAGCTTGATTTAAGAAAAAGAAACTCAATGTTTCTAAACACTCCCCTAAAAAGTTCGTACATTGTTGGTTTAAGTCCTTCTGGAAAGGGCATGCAAGCCCACAGAAGAAGAAAAAGTTGTGGTCTAGCAAAAAATTGGAGCTCCTCAGACCTGGCAGAATCCTTTCTTGAGTATAAAGTGTTACTCCCCCTGCAGGTGTCTGGGCCCCGGGAGGCTCTGTCTCAGAAATGTGTGGCACCTAGCATCAAGAAATAATTGTGTTCATTAGTTTCTTCTAATAATCAAAAAACTCCATAGTATAAATGTGCCTACCACGTAATAGGCATCCAACACATAACAGTGGGAGGATTGACTACATTTCAAAACATATGTAATGAAAAGTTTTGTAGCAAAATCATTCCCAAACCTAGGCTTAACTTTTATTTATTTATTTTTTAAGATTTTATTTATTTATTTGACAGAGAGACTTAGCAAGAGAGGGAACACAAGCAGGGGGAATGGGAGAGGGAGAAGCAGACTCCCCGCTGAGCAGGGAACCCGATGTGGGGCTCGATTCCAGGACCCTGGGATCATGACCTGAGCTGAAGGCAGACGCTTAATGACTGAGCCTCCCAAGCGCCCCTAGGCTTAACTTTTAGAGAGTAAGTTATAGACAGCATCTTATTCCACAGCCATGATTGTTATCTGAGCAGAGATTGGTAATGACATTCTTAATGGTGACCTGAAGTTCATGCAGAATCATCAAAGGGTTTATGCTATTTAGTCTTACTGTTTACAAGTTCTTGAAAAATAAGGTATCTCTCTTATGTATGTCCACTTGCTGTTAGTGGATTATTCGTTCAAAAACATTTCATTCTGTAGTGATTCCAAATAGGACTTATTATTGTCAAAAATTTTTATAGCAAAAACAGGGATAATATCTTGACAGTGCAATTCAAACACAGCCCAGAAATTTGTCACAGCGATCTTACGTGCATTCTGTGGAGGAAGGCCCGGGATGTTGTTGAGTGACGTGTCTTGCTTGCTGTTTGATGTGCACACCGTGATGGCCGCTTCCCAGCAGCTTCAGCACTGCTTCTTGTAGTCTCATAATTGGTCTTCGCAGGTGTGCTAGAAGATAGCTTTTAGAAAACTCAAGAGTTGTACATTACGCTTAACATTTGGAGAAGCTCACTCTCTTTATACGTTGAGCATATCAAATGGGATCAGCTAATTCTACTAAGAAATCCGGTATAGTTCTTCTGATCCAGTTATTTTTCCTTTTCCAGTTATTTTTGCCTACATTTACGAGACTTCCAATCTGGGACCTTCCATGAGATCTGACAGTTAAATGGCAGTGATGAGAACTTAGAGCCAGAAACACAGACACACAAGCCTGTGTACTTGTCCAAGTTCCCATTTCTGGAAAGCTTTTCCTCCACCTCTGCTCTTTACTGTCATCCTCAGGATCCTGTTCAGATGTCACCCCCTTCCCTTTGAAAAGTCTGTCCTAACTTTCCACCTGAAGCCATCCCATTCCCCATTGCTTAATTGCATCCTTCCTGTTTATTTTCTTCCTAGACATTGTCACAGTGTGATTACCGGTCGATATATTTGTATACTTGGGTATTGTCTGTCTTCCCCACTAGTATGTCGCTCCCTGTGCATTTTATTCACTGATCTATACATAGCTCCTAGCAGAAGGCTTGGCACACAGTAGGTACTCATTAAATATTTGGCGAATTAATGAAAGATTGGCTTTTATTTGAGCCTGTTGTTTCATCAACTGATTATCTTACAATATTCTCTAATTAATCAAGCACTTTTTTGGGGGTATATCCTGTTCCTTCTCACTAAGGGAAGGTACAGCATAGTGAGAATTCTTGAATCTTAGAATCTCAAAGACCAAAGTAGCCTTTATCATCTTGTGAGTCCTGCTCTGTTATTTAATAGTTGAAGGTACGGATCTTAGAGGTAAGGATAATGCCCAGGTTAACATAACATTAGTAACATATATCCAAACTAGGTGTGTGGCTCATAAGCCACTACTCTAGACACTAGAGTGCAACAGGAAATTAACTTCTCAGCAGTGATGTTTTGCAAATGAAAATATCATTTAAAAATTACAGATAAGCTGATGAATGCAGATAGCCGGAGTGACAGATGTGGTTTAAGACAAAAATAAAATCTGAATCCTTTGTCCCCCATATGTGAAAAATGTTTTATGTAATTTTTTTCTAATTCCCATCTGATGTCTCTCTGTTATTATCATACTGTAATTCAGAAATTCTGATTTCTCTTTATTTTCTTGATAAAAATAGAGTCAGGAACATAAACGGTGCCATCGAGGCCTGCAGTGACAATTAGCAAGAAACGATTGTGTGTTTTGGTAGAACAGTATGTTCAGAGGGCCCGAAAGTATAGCTGAGAGGACAGCAGGTAAGATGAAAATCATGGGGGGGCGCCTGGGTGGCTCAGTCATTAAGCGTCTGCCTTCGGCTCAGGTCATGGTCCCAGGGCCCTGGGATCGAGCCCCACGTCGGGCTCCCTGCTCTGCAGGAAGCCTGCTTCTCCCTCTCCCACTCCCCCTGCTTGTATTCCCTCTCTCGCTGTCTCTCTCTCTGTCAAGTAAATAAATAAAATCTTTAAAAAAAAAAAGGAAAGATGAAAGTATTGGGAAGAAGCAGTGTGGTGGTGTCAAATGGAACATTTTTTTTTGGATTCTTTGTGACTTTGTGCAGAAGTTACAATCAGAAAAGGTGTGCTCAAATCAGGAATCGAATAAATAAAATAAATTCATAAATGAAATATTTGTGATAGGAAACCAGGCAGAGTATGTTAAATCCATGAAGTCTCTTAGAAAGTAAGATCTATAGGGTGGAACTGATAACCAAGTGTCTGAGTTCTGGAGGTCCTATAAAACTTGAAGTCACATTTCTCAGCTTTTGAGTACGAAACCTACTCAAAACCTTTTTAACAGTTTTGAAAACCCAATAGCCCCACCCAATTTATAATTCTAGATTCCTACTGACTTAAAGAATATATATATATACCAGTTTCTCATAATATTATTTGCCTTTTTTCTCCCCCAAAAAAACCCTGCTGTGATTTTTCTAAATAAGTGCAAATTTTACTGACAGCCTATATTTTTATCTCCTCAAGAAGACAGTTCCTTGTCATTGTTCTTCCCGCAATCTGGCATTTGATTTAAGTAACTTATTCTCCAGTTTGTAGTACTTAAGGTAACAACTCAGGGAAATTGCTCTATATCTCTGTAGCATGGTGTTTTCTTGAAAACACGGACAGAGTGTTCAATTATTTATTGTCAAGTCCATCCGCAGAGTTGGTGAATGGCGTATCTGGCTAAAATGTGATAGATGTAATTAAGAAAAGTGTTACCATAAGGAATTTTCAGTTAGATATAATCAATGAATTCCACAGACCGAATTCATACCCTGAGCATGAAAATCAGGTTTCCCTTCCATTTTTATTTATTTTTTTAAGATTTTATTTTTAAGTAATCTACACCGAACGTGGGGCTCGAACTCACCACCCCAAGATCAAGAGTCACATGCTCCACCAACTGAGCCATCCAGGTGCCCCTCCCTTCCATTTGTGAATTCTAATCAGGGTAACTATGTCTTACCACAATAATAAAAATAAATAAAATTAAATGATTAAATAAAAAATTTGAAAAGAGACAATGGTAACATCGAAGTGGATTCTTGAGCTGCAGTTTCTTCACCCTTCCCTGTAAGCCTGTAAGCCTGGCTTAGGTCAGAATGTCCCTGTAAGCCTGGCTTAGGTCAGAAGGCCTGATCAACAAAGGTTGCTTCCAGATACTACTCTTTGATTTTTCTTAGATCCCTCATTTTTTAGAAAAAAAAATTAATTATCCCCTCTTTCAATACTTGCATAAATTAAGAATTTTTTATATTGGGTTTGCAAAGTGAAAAACTGAGCGTGTTCAAGCATTCCAATCCATTCACATGCACTTCTGTTACCTAATATTATCCAGAATATATTCTTGTGCATTTTGTTTTATTTTTCTTATACAAGTTTTTGTGTTTTAAGATAATCCACCTAATTTTTACTTTCCTAGCCACATGATCCCATGTTGCTGTATCCTAACTTGATTCTCAGCTATTGGATTGTTAAGCATTTTGGTTTCCTTTTCTCTCTCTTTTAAAAACCTTTAAATCATATTTAGTATAAATACTTATATACAGATTAGGCTGTTTATTTAGGGTTTCATTGAGCAGTTCAACTGAAGTTGAATAATACAAATTATAACATAGTCCCAGATTTTTCTTTAGAGAAAATGAACAAATTAATTGGCAACATATGTGTATATACTACTTCACCTTCCCCCATCCACTATCTCACGACAGCTTAAATTTTTTGTTTTAATGTCTAAAAGTCAATTAAATTTGTGGCTTTTTAACCATACTCAGGGTGATGCATTTTTTCCACAGGACAATTTTCTCTTTTATCATTATCTGGGATAATGGCAAGTAGGCAGGAAATGAGATACTGTTTATAGCATGTCGACCCCAGTGGTTCTCCAACTTGGCTGCATATTATGATCAACTTGGGGGGCTTTTAGAGACCCTGATGCCCAGGATACCCCATTTCCACATAAATTAGAGTCCTCAGGAGTGGCACTCAGAAACCAGAAAATTTTCAGTATATTTTAAAGCTTCTTAAGTGATTCCATTGGGTAGCCACATTTAGGAAGCCCTGGGCTAACCAGGGATGATGAAGAACTGGAAAGAGAGAAGTAGCCTTAGCTCCATCATCTGGGGCAATCATAATTAGGTAGTGTTTCTTGCCTTACTCAGATCTATTCTGCTGAAGAAAACCCTACCTTGACCCTGAATCTCCTCTTACTGCCTGCATCCTTGCTTGTCTAGTCTCTCCATATTGGAATGGCCCATGAGACAGGTCTTCCCTGTATTAGTCCCACCTTACGCTGTGTAACTGGTACCACATCTGACTATTTGCATGCTTTCTCTGATCCTTTTCCCTGCAGAGCTAAATCTTGCTTCCTGAACCTCCAAACCCTGGCTGAAATTGTACTCTCAAAGGATACCTGATATTTTTATGACATTTTTCTATTAATGGAGGGTCACAATAACCCTACTTCATCCCAGTATTTTTAGGGCATACCTCACTTACTGGATTGACCTCTGTGATGTATATGAATGCTGCTGGCCTGGGCAGCAGTACTTGCTAGAGGCCCCTAGTTGAGTTGGCCTCCCCATAGCTTTAATGAGAAAGACATTTTCTGGTTTCAGCAACCACACTCTTGCTCTGAATCCTTTGGCACAATTAAGTGCAAGTGAAATATAGCAGTTTTTGCTGTATTTAATAGGACCAACTCCCAGAACAGGGAAGAAGAACCCATTTTCATTTATTAGGCTTTTCCTTTTTTTTACTTTTATTTTCCACCAGCTGCAAACTAAGTCTGTCTCATCTGTAATGATAATAACCACAATGATGAAAATAACTAACTTTCATTGGATTCTTTTTACATCTCCACACCCTGAAAAGTCTTTTATGAGTTTTATATCTCATTTGCTGCTATAACAACCTACAAAATAATTACTATACTTAGTTTTTCAGATGAAAAGATCATTGGTGAGATAAAGTTTCTTGGCCAAGGTAACATATTTGATAAGTGACAGAGAATCCAAGCTACGAGTGGTGAGTTCCCAGAGCCTGAGCTATTTACCATAGTCTTGTGAAAACTGGACTTCTTAAAAAATATGCAAGACCCTCAAAAAATCTACTGTCCAACTCTTTTTATATCCTTCTGTGTTCTCACTGTCGTCTTCACCTATCCGAAACTCAAGCCCTTCTGACCTACTGGTTGTCCCCCAACTGTGACAATGGCTTGTCTTTCCACGTTGTTCCTTAGGTCAAACATTTTTGTTGCCTCCTTCAAGGTGAACGCCCACTCACAGTTTTCAAGCCTCAGTTCAAATGTCAGATGATTCTGTGTGAAGCTTTAACTGAGCTCCCAAGTTGATTATTTGTTCTTTACTCTGTGTTCCTACAGCATAGGGTAAACACCACAATCATAACATTCATCACTGACAAGCTAATAACTTTTGATGATTTAATTAACATCTGTAAGACTCAGTTTCCTCATCTACAAAAATAAAGTTAATCAGAGATCCCACCTCAGAGTCTTATGAGGATGATAGGATATAATGAATTTAAGATACTTAA
Organism: Leptonychotes weddellii; assembly: GCF_054177405.1. Classification (NCBI taxonomy): domain Eukaryota; kingdom Metazoa; phylum Chordata; class Mammalia; order Carnivora; family Phocidae; genus Leptonychotes; species Leptonychotes weddellii. The sequence goes on from NC_138374.1 coordinate 68,857,533, forward strand.
CAGCATGTTGTATCGGAAGCATTTTTAAAAATATTAACTATTTTTTATTACCATCTAATCGTAGTACAGTTTTTTTTTTTTAAAGATTTTATTTATTTATTTGACAGAGACACAGCGAGAGAGGGAACACAAGCTGGGGGAGTGGGAGAGGGAGAAGCAGGCTTCGCGCTGAGCAGGGAGCCCGATGTGGGGCTCAATCCCAGGACCCTGGGATCATGACCTGAGCCAAAGGCAAACACTTAACTGAGCCACCCAGGCGCCCCGTAGTACAGCTTCTTAAAAATCTATTCTCTCATTCTACATGGTTACTTTCTATAAGGATAGGCACAATGACATTTATTTTGTATTTCTATATTATGCAAAGTGCTCAGCACACAGTAGAAACTTAGGAACTATTGCAAGTTACCTAACTCCTCCAACTCTCAATAATGAAGACCCCATAGGATTATATGAGGATTAAGAGAGAATGTTAAACTGATTAGCATGGAAATCCCTTTAATAAATGTCAGCAACTATCGTTCTGTAATAAGTTTGAATAAATGGATGGATGAATTCAGGAGGGAGTAGAACACTTTTATGTTGCTGGTTTCTATTTATTATATTGAGATGATGGCAAATCACAGCTGTCCATGTCAGCTGTCTCCTAGATAGACCTCACTGTGTGATGAGTTATGACGAGTCTTGAGACTTTGTCTTATTAATATGCAACAGGATTGATTCCTGCTGTCATCCAGGGAGTAAGTATTGTATTGATCAGTGAGAGATTTGGCAAGTCTTGCTGAATGTCTCTTCTGACAATAAGATAAACACTTTCCATAGTTCTTTCAATTCTGCACTAGATTTCTTCTGTTTGAAGGTGTAGGGCATAATGGTGACAGAAGAAATAAAGTGCCCTCCTGTAAATTCTAGTAATCCATCTATAGTAAATGCCAAAACATAACTTGAATAGGGTACTTGGCAATTTTCGTTACAAGTAGAACCTACAGATCTTGGGGCAGCAGAGGTTAGAGAGGGAGATAAAAGGGCATTCATTTAGTTTGGGATGGGATGGAGACAACCATAACAAAATCTTTTCTTCTGTAATAACTCCCCAAAACAGTATGGACATTCCTTTTCTTATTCAGGCCTAAAAGAGCAGTCTTTACTTGTTGAATTCTCTCCCCACCTTCCATTTACTTCTCAATACACTGAAGTCTTTTAAACAATTGTTTTGGCAATGGTTGCCTTTAAAGAAAGAAAATATGATTAAAAAATTGCTACTGAAGAAATACTTGCAAGTCTTGCTTTTTTTTCAGACAATATTCCACATCGTAGAATATAGCATATCTTCAGTTTAGTGATTATCAGCTACTTTGATGTGGTAGTTTGAGAAGTGAATATATGAATTTTTAATTTCAAATGTCTTTCATTTTAAAATTTAAATAGCTAGTACATTATAAGATGTCTTGTTAATTACCTGTTACTTTACTTGGTTAATTATGCATTTTCCCATTTCTGTCCCTTTATCATTCATCTTCACATCAACTCAGCAGTCGTTTGTCTTCAGAGATTACCGTTTGTAGGTTCAATGGTAGCTTCAGGTTCTGGTCTCATCCCTGTTCTTCTAATAAAAACACTTTTAACTGACAAACAAATTCTTTTCTTGAACCTTCTCTCCAACCCTGTTAAGCTATCATGTCTCTTTTGATAATAAACTCCTACAAAAAATAGATTAAATTAAATTGCACAACTGAATTAGCTACTAATTTCCCAGTTCCTCAAATGCAATTTTCTATCCCAACAAATGAGCTAAAACTAATATAACATTTTTATCTATATTGTTTGAGCCAATAAAATTTATGTTGACATTAAAACTAAGCAGCTCTAAGTAGTGTGCCTATAAAAATTAATAATTAAAAATCTTAAGAAAATTGGGACTTTCAGAGTGTGACCCATACTAAAGAAAAATTTAAAAAGAAGCAGCATTTAATAGAAACTGTCAATGTGAGGGCCCAGGTGTGGAATTTAGCATACAGATAGATACTTCAGTGGAGCTACGATAAATATGTTCAAAGAACTAAAGGATTCTATGCTTTAAAGAATTGAAAGAAAGTATGTGAATGACATATCACCAATAGAGAATATCAACAAAGAGGAAAAAATTATATTTAAAAAAAAATGAAAATTTACTTGAGGGACTCAAAAGTAGACTTGAGATGGTAGAAGAAAGAATCAGTGAACCTGAAGATTTATGAATAGGAATAATTCATGAAAAACAGGAAGAATGAAGAGCAATGAAGAGAGCATCAGGGACTGTGGTACAGCATCAGGTGTACCAACATATAGGAGTTTCAGAAGAAGGCAGAAAACACAGAAAAATATTTGCAAAACTAATGACAAACTTTCCAATTTTTTTGAAAAATATCAATCTACATATCTAGGAATCACAACAAACTCCAAGTCAGATAAACACAAAGAGAGCCATGTCTGGACACATCATGGTCAAACTTTTGAAAGACAAGAACAAAGATAAAATTTTGAAAACAGACTAACAAAGACATTTAATAGAGACAAAGATATTTATAATGCTCAAAGTGTTTATCAGGAAGATAAAAAATTTAAAAACATATAGACAACTAACAACAGAGCTCTAAAATATTGAAAGCAAAACTTAACAAAATTGAAACAAGATAGAATCAATTCAACAAGAACAGTTTGAGACTTCTACCCTTAACAATTGATAGAATAATGAGACAAAACCAGCAAGGATATAAAGACTTGAACAACACTATCAACTAACTTGAAATAAAAGAAATCAGTAGAACACTCCACCCAAAAGCACTAAAATATATATTATTTTCAAGTGCAGATGGAGCATTTTCAGGATAAATCAAACGCTAGGCCCATACAACAAGAGTCAATAAACTTAAAAATGTTCAAGTCACACAAACTGTGTTTTCTCACCATAACAAAATTAAATTAGAAATCAAAAATAAAAGATTTGAGCTAATTCCCAAATATTAAACATTGAACAGAATACTTCTAAAACAACCCATGAGTCACAGAAGAAATCACATAGAAAATTTTTAAATACTTTGAAATGAATGAAAAAGAAAATATAGCATATCTAAATTTGTGAGATACAACGTACACAATGCTACAGGAAATTTTAGCTTCAAGTTCCCACAATATAATAAAAGGAAATTGCAAATTATTAATCTAAGCTTCATCATAAAATACTAGAAAAACGAGGGACAAACAAAAATGAAAATGTGCAAGAAAATAATAAAGATTGCCGTGGAAATGAATGAAATGGAAAACAGGAGCACAGTAGAGAAAACCAATAAAAACAATAGAGAAAACACATAAACCAAAGTTTGGTTCTTTGAAAAGATCAGCACAATGGACAAATCTTCAGCTAGACTGACCAAGAAAAAGAGAAAAGTTACAAATTGTCAAAATCAGGAACAAGAGAAGACATCCACTACCAATTAACCAAGTTAAAGGCATTGTAAGGAAATACTTTGAACTGTTTTCTGCCAACATTGGACAATTTTCTTGAGATAGATAAATACCTAGAAAGATACAAATTCATAACTGACTCAAAAAAAATAGAAAATCTGAATGGCCAATAAGTAAAAAAATAGAATTAGCAATTTAAAATCTTCAGATAAGGGAAAACCCAGGCCCACATGACTTCCTTGGTGAATTGTCAGATATTTAAGGAAGAAATCATACTATTCTTTTACAAACTCTTCAAAATTAAGAGGAGGAGAAAACATTTTCCATCTAATTCCTTGAGTCCAATATCATTGTCATGCCAAAGCCAGATAAGACATCACAAGAAAACTAGACCAATATCCCTCATAAATATAAATACAAAAAAATCAACAAAATAGCAAACCAGGTCAATGTGTAAATTGACCAACATGTGTAAATTAGCTGTGATTTGTCACTTAAAAACAAAATTATTTTAATATTCAAAAATCAATTAATGTAATGTACCAAATTAATAGAATAAAGGGGAAAATACATGATCATCCTAGAAGATGCAAAAAAAGATGCAAAATCCAATATCCGTTCCTGATTTTAAAACAAAAGTGAAAACAAAAAACTATCAAGAAACTAGGAATAGGGCGCCTGGGTGGCTCAGTTGGTTAAGCGACTGCCTTCGGCTCAGGTCATGATCCTGGAGTCCCGGGATCGAGTCCCGCATCGGGCTCCCTGCTCGGCGGGGAGTCTGCTTCTCCCTCCTCGCCCGCTCCCCATTTGTGTTCCCTCTCTTGCTGTGTCTTTCTCTGTCAAATAAATAAATAAAATCTTAAAAAAAAAAAAAAAACTAGGAATAAAACAGAATTTTCTCAGTCTATTAAAAGGCATCTACAAAAAATGTACAACTAACGTTATACTGAAGGATGAGCGAGTGATATTTGATCCCTATCATAGGGAACAAGTCAAGATATCCAATCTCATTACTCTACTCACCATTCTTTTTTTTTTTTTAAAGATTTATTTATTTATTTGAGAGAGTGAGAATGAGAGAGAGAGAGAGTACATGACGGGGGGAGGGTTAGAGGGAGAAGCAGGCTCCTCACTGAGCAGGGAGCCCGATGCGGGACTCGATCCCGGGACTCCAGGATCATGACCTGAGCCGAAGGCAGTCGCTTAACCAACTGAGCCACCCAGGCACCCCTCTACTCACCATTCTATAGGACATTCTGACCACTTGCAGTAAGGCCAAAATTAAATTTAAATAAAGTAAATAAAGGGGCACCTGGGTGGCTCAGTTGGTTGGGTGCCAACTGGATTTCAGCTCAGCTCATGATCAGGGTCGTGAGATTGAGCCCTGTGTCAGGCTTCGTGCTCGGTGCAGTCTGCTTGAGATTTTCTGTCTCCCTCTGTGCCTCTCCTTCCTCCCCCAACGCCCTCACCCTTACTCATATGCTCACTCTTGCTCTCCCTCTCACTCTTTTTCTCTGTAAATAAGTAAAATCTTTTAAATAAATAAATAAATAAAAGACATCCAGATTAGAAGAAAAGTAAATTGCCTTTATTGGCAGGTGATGTGATCCTGTATGCAGAAAATCCTAAGCAATCCACAAAAATACTGTTAGAACTAATAAAAGTGTTCAGCAATACCAGAGAATATAGTATCAATAAGCAGAGTCAATCACATACCTGCATACTATCAATGAATTTTCTGAAAATGAAAATAAAATAACTTCATTCATGAAGAAATTAAGTATGTAGGAATACATTTAGCAAAAGAAGCTACTTATACATCAAAAATTTCAAAGCACTGCTGAGAGAAAGAACATATTAGCTGAGAGAAATTAATGAAGATTTAATTAAATAGAGAGACATTTCATGGTCTTGGATGGAAAGACTCAGTATTGTTAATATGGCAGTTCTTGCCAACTTTATCAAAAGATTCAAAAAATCCTATCAATATCCCCCTAGGATCTTTGCAGGAAGTGCTAAGCTGATCCAAAAATATATGTGGGAATTCCCAGCATCCAAAATAATCAAATGATTTTGAAACAGAAGAACAAAGTTGGAGGACTTAATACTTCTGACTTTAGACCTTAATATAAAACTACATTAATCAAAACAGTGTGATAGCATAAAGACAGATACATAGATCATTGATTTTACTTAGCATATCTGAAAGAAGCCAGATAGAAAGGGTTTTTATCTGTATGATTTCATTTGTATGGCATTCTGGAAAAACTTGATGGAAATCAGAGCAGAAGTTGCCAGGGTTGTGGTAGTAGGAGGACACTGACTAGAAAGGGACACAGGTACTTGCTAGGGTGATGTAAGTATATATTGTAATATTTGGCATGGTTACTGTACTATGGACATTTATAAAAACTCAAGAAGCCATACACTAAAAAAGGGGTGAATTTTACTATATGAAAATTATTCTTAAACAAATTCAACTTTAAAATTAAAGAAAGAACATCCTGAACTTATTTATAATAACATGTTAGTAAATACTGCCAATTTAGTTAAAGAGCATAAACCTTTGAATCAAAGCACAATGATGTTTGTGAACTTAGGCTTTGCCACTTACTAGCTGAAAAACTTATTTTCTCTTCATTAAAATGCAGTGGTGGGATCCCTGGGTGGCTCAGTCGGTTGGGGGTCTGCCTTTGGCTCCAGTCATGATCCCAGGATCCTGGGATCGAATCCCGCTCCTTGCTCAGCAGGGAGCCTACTTCTTCTGCCTGCTGCTCCCCCTGCTTGTGCTGGCTTGCTCTTTCTCTCTCTAACAAATAAAAAATAAAATCTTTTTAAAAAATGCAATGGCAATATCTACCATGTAGTAAGTATTATACTTTTCTCAGTTACTGGAAATGATACATTTAGAACAGTTATGTGACTGCCACATAATTTTGTATTAATTTTCTTCATCCTTTATCTTAAAATATTGAAAATATCAACTAAAAGTTGTGGATTTCTCTTTGTTTTTGTCTTTTCTGTTGTGCCATTTCAAAGATAGAAAATCTGAATGAGGGGCGCCTGGGTGGCTCAGATGGTTAAGCGTCTGCCTTCGGCTCAGGTCATGATCCCAGGGTCCTGGGATCGAGTCCCATATCGGGCTCCCAGCTCAGTGGGGAGCCTGCTTCTCCCTCTGACCCTCTCCCCTCTCATGCTGTTTCTCTCTCGCTCGCTCTCTAAAAAATAAATAAAATCTTTAAAAAAAAAAAAAAAGAAAATCTGAATGAAGTGCATTACTCTTCCCTTTGCCGATCCTGTTAAACAAACTTTATTCTCTAGCGCAGGGAATTTAGTTCCCCACACTGGACCAGTTGACTTGTCATCATTAACCAAGAGCTATCTCCCATGCTCTGAATGGGTCATCATTTCTTGTATTTCTTTGTTGTCCAGTCCAAGCTCAGATAGATGTTTTGTGGGAAGATTTTCTCAATCAACCCAGTTTGGCATACACATCATGTCAGTATCTTCAATAACCCTTCTCGTTAAAATGTGCATAAATTTATATACCTGTGATTTCTTTTATGTATTGAATTATTTGTCTTATTCATGTCATAAAGTTAAAACAAGATTTATCTCATTGCATTGCCAGATATATTCTTGAAGGAATAAGATTTTCTGCAACCAACGCATGTGAGTTTCATGGCATATAGAATCATGTTTTGTACCAAGCTCACCATGTTATGTGTTTGATAAGGATAATAAAAGAATAGGACTCATTTCAGAACTTGTTTCATGTTATTGCAGTTGACCACTATTTGTTAAAGTTTTGAGGACAAAAACAAGGAAAAAAACTACATATGTGATAGGGATGATGAATTTAGATGAGGAAAATTACATTGAAAAATGTTAGAGGATCATGAGAAGATCTCATCAGAAACTTTTAAAAATAGATTAATGGCAACCAATAATTGTATTTAGGGATTAGAAATAAATCATGTAGTTAGATCATGTCAGTACTCCTCAAATCTTAGTAGCACTCTAATTCTACTTAAAATGGAATTATTCTGAATTAAGTATTTCAAGGTATCATGAACTTGGTTAATTCTAAGGAAAATTGTGTCTATTATTCACTTTGTCTTGTAGAAAAGTATGTCCCCAGAATTGGTTTCTGAGATGAAGAATTTTTCTTACAAGATATGTAGAAATTCCACCCCATTTGATAAAGTAGACCCCGAAAGAAAAGCAGTGTAATGAAAACTGAGAGGCTAAGTATGAAAGTAATTGAGAAAATGCTAAACCAGAAGGGAGTGGCATGATATATATTCAAAGTGCTGAATGCGAACTATTTGCAGCTAAGAATACTCTATCCAACAAAGCTATCATTCAGAATAGAAGGAGAGATAAAGAGTTTCCCAGACAAACAAAAACTAAAGGAGTTCATGCTCACTAAACCAGCCCTGTAAGAGATATTAAAGGGGACTCTTTGAGTGGAAAGGAGAGACCGAAAGTGACAGTATAGAGGAAGGGAACACAAAAGCAATAAAAATGAATATTTCTGTAAAAACTCAGTCAAGGAACTCACAAAATAAAAGGATATAAAATATAACAACATATACCTAAAACATGAGGAAGAGAGGAGTAAAGAATGGGTTCAAATTTAAACAACCATCAGCTTAATATAGACTGCTATTTGCAGAAGAGGTTATGTACAAACCTCTGGTAACCATATATCAAAAACCACTAATAAATATGCAAAGAATAAAGAGAAGGAAATAGCAAATATATCACTAAAGAAAATCAACAAACCATGAAAGAGAGAAGGACAAGAAAGGATGAGTTAAAATCTTCAGAAACAATCATAAAACAAGTAATAAAATGATAATACATATCTATCAATAATTATTTTATTTTTTAAAGATTTATTTATTTGAGAGAGAGAGAGAAAGCCAGGGGAGGGGCAAATGAAGAGGGAGAGAAGCAGACTCCCTGCTGAACACAGAGCCTAACTTGGGGCTCGATCCCACAACCCTGAGCTCATGACCCGAGCCAAAATTAAGAGTCCGACACTCAACTGACTGAGCCACTCAAGCACCCCTTCAATAATTATTTTAAATGTAAATGGACTAAATGCTCCAATCAAAAGGCATAGGGTGACAGAAAGTATTAAAAAAAAAAAATGACCCATCTATAGACTCATTCAGACCTAAAGACACCTGCAGATTGAAAGTGAGGGGATGGAAAAACATCTATCATGCAAATGGCTGTCAAAAGAAATCCAGAATAGCAATACTTATATCAGACAAAACAGACTTTAAGACAAAGAGTGTAACAAGAGACAAAGAAGGACACTATATAATCACAAAGGGGACAATGCAATAAGAAGATACAATAAAGGTAAATATTTATGCACCCAACATAGGAGCACCGAAATACATAAAACAGTAACAAACATAAAGAAACCTTTTGATAATAATACAATAATAGTAGGGGACTTCAACACCCTACTTACATCAATGGAAAGGTCATCTAAACAGAAAATCAACATGGAACAATGGCTTTGAATGACACACTTGAACAGATGGATTTAGGAGATACATTTAAAACCTTCCGTCCTAAACAGCAGAATACACATTCTTTTCAAGTGCACATGGAACATTCTCCAGAATAGATCACACATTAGCCCATAAGACAAGCCTCTGCAAGTTCAAGAAGATCAAAGTCATATCAGGCATCTTTTCTGACCACAAGAGTGTGACACTAGAAATAAACTACAAGAAAAAATCTGGAAAGATCACAAATGCATGGAGGTTAAATAATATACTACTAAGCAATAAATGGGTCAACCAGGAATTCAAAGAAGAAATAAAAAATTACATGGAAACAAATGAAAATGAAAACACAATAGTCTAAAGCCTCTGGGATGCAGCAAACATCAACATACAGAAATTCGTTGCATTTCTATACACCAATAATGAAGCAGCAGAAAGAGAAATTAAAGAATTAGTCCCATTTACAGTTCACCAAAAACAATAAGATACTTAGGAATAAACCTAACTAAAGAGATGAAAGACCTGAACTCTGAAAACTATGAAACACTGATGGAAGAAATTGAAGACAACACAAAGAAATGGAAAAACATTCCATGCTCATGGATTGGAAGGACAAATATTGTTTAAATGTATATACTATCCAAAGCAGTCTACACATTTAATGCAATCCCTATCAAATGCCAACACCAATTTGTCACAGAACTAGAACAAACAATTGTAAAATTGGAACCACAAAAGACCCCAAATAGCCAAAGCAATTTTGAAAAAGAAAAGCAAAAGTGGAGGCTTTATAATTCCAGACTTCAAGTTATATTACAAAGCTTTAGTATTCAAAACAATATCATAGGGCACAAAAATAGACACATAGATCAATAGAACAGAATAGAAAACCCAGAAATAAACCCACAGCTGTATGGTCAGTCTTCAACAAAACAAGAAAGAATATCCAATGGGAAAAGGACAGTCTGGTCAACAAATGGTGTTGGGAAAACTGGACAGCAACATTGCAAAAGAAATAAACTGGACCACTTTCTTACACCATACACAAAAATAAATTCAAAATGGATTAAAGAGCTAAGTGTGAGACCTAAAACCATAAAAATCCTGTAACACTGGCAGTAACCTCTTTGACATTGACCATAGCAACTTCTTTCTAGATATGCCTCCTGAGACAAGGGAAACAAATTAAAAATAAACTATTGGGAGTACATCAAAATAAAAAGTTTCTCTACAGCAAAGGAAACAATTGACAAAACTAAAAGGCAAACCTATGGAATGGGAGAAGATATTTGCAAATGAAATATGCAATAAAGGGTTAGTATCCAACATGTATAAAGTACTTACAAAACTCAACACCCAAAAAATAATCCAATTAAAAATGGGCAGAAGACATGAATTGACATTTCTGCAAAGAAGACATCCAGATGGCCAACAGGTACATGAAAAGATGCTCAACATCACTCATCATCAGGGAAATGTGAATTAAAACCACAATGAGATATCACCTCACACCTGTCAAAATAGCTAGAATCAAAAAAAGAAACAACAAATATTGGTGAGGATGTGGAGAAAAAGGTACCCTTTGCACTGTTTGTGGGAATGCAAATTGGTGCAGCCACTGTGGAAGACAGTATGGAGGTTCCTCAACAAGTTAAAAATAGATCTACACTAAAATCTAGCAGTTGCACTACTGTTTACCCAAAGAATACAAAAACACTAATTCAAAGGGATACATGCATCCCTACGTTTATAGCAGCATTATTTACAATAACCAAGATATGAAAGCAGCCCAAGTGTTTATCGATTAATGAATCAATAAAGAAGATGTGGCATATGTATACAATGGAATATTACTCAGCCACGAAAAAGAATGAAATCTTGCCATTTGCAATGGCATAGACGGAACTAGAGAGTATTATGCTAAGCGAAATAAGTTAGTTAGAGAAAGACAAATACCATATGATTTCACTCACATGTGGAATTTAAGAAGCAAAACAAACAGGCAAAGGAAAAAGAGGGAGAGGGAGAGAGAGACAAATTAAGAAATAGACTCTTAATTGTAGCCAACAAACTGAATGTTACTGAAGTGGAGTTGGGTGGGAGGATGGGTGATGGGAATTGAGGGGTGCACTTGTTGTGATGAGCACCAGATGATGTATGAAATTGTTGAATCACTATAGCGTATACGTGAAACTAGTATAACACTGTATGTTAACTAATTGGAATTAAAATAAAATTTAAAAAATATGCTAAAAGAATGTAATTAAGAGAGAAGACTGTGTGGTGAAGTTTAATATAATCCTTGCTACAAACTTAAGCATAATCACCTCTTAAGAATATGAGAACAAAAATGACTAAAGCAGGTTCTATTAAAATATTATTTATGTTTTTTTGGTTTTTTTTAAAAGGTCTTATTTATTTATATATTTGAGAGAGACAGAGTTTGAGAGCACAAGAAGGGGAGAGGGGGAAAGGGAGAGGGAGAAGCAGACTCCCAGCTGAGTGGGAGCCCGACATGGGGCTCGATCCCAGGACCTCCAGGATCATGACCTGAGCCCAAGGCAGACACTTAACCAACTGAGCCACCCAGGTGCCCCAAAGTGTTATTTACGTTTTTAAGTTGATTTTCACTCTAGTTCATTAGTTTCATAAATTTTTTTTTCAAAATGCCCCTAATTAAAACCTTGAATAATTCTGGAGCATCCTTTAACTATTCTGAGCACTCTGATAGAAATAACACATTTTGAACTATTCTCATTCTCATTCTCCATTGCGGGAGGAAACAAAAGGTCAAATTTTTCCAAGTGTTTAGAATAGAAAAGCATTCTATTCCTTTTATTTCTCAATTTTTGTGTGAACATGGTAATAAAACATACTCAGGCTCCCACAACTAAGCCAAATTTTCCATGATGGGAAATGGGCACATCAGTGATGAGGCTAATCTGGCTGCCACCTCTGCTGGCCCATTGAGTGTGAGCTGACTCAACAGTGCTCGCTAGGTAGTCGGAGGTCCCCTGCTTCCTTTCTTCACCATTATATGTGTGTCAGAATGGCGGTGTTCATTTTAGGCAAACACACACACACACACACACACTGATTTGCAATGATAGGTCTTTAACTTTCAAAGCATTTTCACATGTATATTACTCTATTTTATCCCATGATAGTTTGGGAAATGGATCCCAGACTACATTACTATCACATGACTACATGCTGAAGCCAGAATTAGCAATCACCTCTCATCTGTAGAAGTCTACCTTATCGTTTCTGGTTTCAGGGACAGTTCCTGAAACAGAAAATAAGCAAAAATTTAAGTTATTGTATGGTGGAAGGTAAATGAAATTTGGCATAATCCAACCTAAGTATGAGTTACCAGTTTCCTCATCTGTAAAATGGGGCTAATATAACTTTTCAAGGTAGTAAGAAGGATTAAATGATGCAGTCCATATTTGGAACAATTAGCATTTGACCTAGTCCATGGGAGAACCTCAATAAATAGCAGTGTATAATAAAAATAATAATCTGTGGTTCTGGTAAGGCCCTATAGAGTACCACTGCTGGTGGCTGCTGAGCTTGAGTAATGGCTTACTTTGAAGATCCTATCTTTCTGTAAGGACGCACACGCATTAGAAAATATTCAAGTATGCATCAGGTACTGTGCTAGGCGCTGGAGATGCAGGGGTGAGGAAGAGCCTCTGCTTTCATGCAGCTCACCATGTAGACGCATCTCTTAGCATGTGCAGCCTGGACTCCTTCTACAACTTTCTTCCACCAAATGATTGTACCTTTATGAGAACCGCAGTGATGGAATTCATTCAGCACCAAGTACTTGTTGAGGGGAGGAGGATGGACAGAATAAAATTGGAATTGAGGAGGATGTCCGTCCATCAGGGCCAGTGGTCCAGAGTCTGCATGCTGTGGACTTAAACTCGATTGGGAGCAATCTTCTAATGGTTAATATTGGCATTATGCACTCAGCATATCTGGGGCAAAAAGCTCTTTAATGCATCTTGTCTGTTCTCTCCAAAAGGGAGAGTTCATCATATTGCTGCCATGTTACCAAGTTGAGAAATTTGAGTGGAGCCCATCACCAGGTCTTACTTAAGATACCTTTATTTTCCATCTAGTATATATTTTAAGTCCTTTACATTTCTTCTTCCCTCTTTGGGCCCTGTGTTTCTAGCACCCCAGACCCACACTTAGTGTGGGATCTGCCTTGTGAAAACACTTTCACGTTCTTGTCAGGCAATTCTTCACGCTTCTATGTTGCCCTTGGCTTTGGTTTAGGCTTAAGTAACCTTTCTTATTGGGAAGATTATTTTTCCCGCTCACCCCTACATTTGTTTTTCTGCTTGGGGATCTCTCTCAGCAGGTTTCTGGCCTGGAGCTGCTGTCGATACTTCTGAGGCGCATAGGTCAGCCTCATGGAAGTCTGTGGCTGTTGAGAGCATGGTCATACGTTAGGCCTGGGTAGAGGGGAGGACTGTGAAGCTGGCTATCACCTGGGCCTTTGGGTATAGGCGGCTGCAGCTTGACCTTGACCCAGAGAGGTGCCACCTAGCCTGGAATTGTTGATGGAGCAGATTGACAATTTGAAGCATGCTGGGTGAACAATGTGCATTGTTTTCAAGCTGCAAGCCTGCTGCACACATGAAGGACTGCTGAGACTCCATCATAACTTCTACTAGGCCTGAGTCTTGGCATGACCATCTTAAGTCTGTTGCTCCTGATTCCACTCTACACTCGGAGTCCAGGAGGCAGGACTAACACTGGACTCACATGGCTTATCCTCATGGTGTCAAGTTTAAGTACTGAAATTCTCACTTTGGCTTTGGTTTTCCAATTCCCACAGTGCAGAGTGTTTGAGGAAGCCTGTGGCTTGAATGCTCTCATTTCAATCTCAACCATTTATTTAGATGTTCCAGCTGGAGGACATGGTTACTAGTTTTCTCTTGGCTAAAGCTATCGTCTTCCTATGGCAAGCAATCTCTACTGAGATGGAGAGCACAGCTTCAGGATTAATACTCAGGAGCTATGACTGGGGGGAAGAAGGCAATGTGTAAAGGGTACATTCCGCTGACTGGCCCTGGTGTAAGGCTGCTAGCCAGTGTGTTCCTGCGTCCATCAGGAAGCTGTATGCTTATGGAATCCAGTAGATCCCCGCCCAGAGGTTAATAATCTGAATAAGTGTGTTCATTGTATAAAACACATAGCTTGAGAGCAGCTTAATCATATGCACCATATACCTGTATACTTTAAGACTCTTGCTTGTCCTTTGTATCTTAATCCTGTCCTTGATATCACTTTGTACATGGCCTGGAAACCTATTTTCTCTAATGTAGTGGAAGTCCCTCCTTTTATCCGCATTTAGAATGATACTTTCCTTCCTTAAATGTGTTGGATAGAGAGGGGCCTTGCGCCAAGAGACAGTTGCGTGAAGCCACACGCTGAAATCCTCAATGCATTTTGCCTTAAGCAAACCTTGCTGCCACTTTAAGTCATGAGGACGTCCTCCTTCTGTCCTAAGAGCACAGTATCCTATTGCCCTAAACGTTTGCTCTAGTCTTCCTTACTTAGTCAAGAGAATGCTGAATATCAGCACTAAGGAATGCTTACCCATTTGTCTTTCCCTGGGCGCTGACATTAAGAAGCGTTATCACTTCCAAGGACTAAGGAGCATTTGTTAGATTTGTAAATATTCTGACTCCAAAATATACCTGACACATCTCTTTACCCAAAATACTAGTAAACCATCATCTTTTTTGAAAACTGTAATATTCATGGGAGGTAGCTGTGCGATTTCTGAGTCATAAATCACTTCCTTTCAAGACAAAACTAGGAAAGTGTCCAAAGGCATTCACGATGATAACCATCTAAATATCCAGCCTGGTAAGGTGGAAAGAGAAAACCCCAACGTTAATTTTTGTGTTCTCTTGGCTGCCTTCCTTCTTACTGTGCTTCCAGGAAACCAAGGCCTTTGCAGGTGTCAGAATCCCTGGGGCACTGGCTTCTCTATAGTGGAAAGTGAGCCTGTACTCAAGCAGACAGCATGTAGAATTTGCAAGGAAGCCATTGCCATTTAGAAATAAATGCATATTTTGCTTCTGTTGATCTATTCTGGTAGAAAGCTTCAGCATTCCAGTAGTGTGTTCCATTAGGTTTTAAGATCATAATTAAGGGGTTTTTTCCCCCTTTCCTTTCCTTTCTTAGGCTTCAGAGATGACTTTTAAGTTTGCTTTCCTTGGGCTTTATCTCTGGAATCCCTAGCAGATATCAGTCAAATGACTGAATTTATAGATTGCTAATTTTGTTGCAGTTCGGTAAAGAAATACCCCTTTAGCCACTCCTCCAGTCTAGACACCTCTTGGTCTAATAGCAATTCTTTTTCTTCCCTTTTATCATCCATAAATTAACTAGCACATTGGCACAGGATCACGGTCCCTTTTAATATGAAGATTCAGACATTAATCCCATTTGTTCCTTAAGTACTTATTCTATTGCTGTGATTTAAGAATGTTTAATCGAGAAGTTCTCTGATATGGAGTTAGGTTCTGAAGGATAACTTAATTCAGCTCCCAGTTTCGTCCCCCCACCCCAAACCCACATCGTAATTCCTTATATGCTCAGGGTCTTCGATGTTGCAGTGAGTTCTGCATTTACACAGAGCTCTACTCACAGGAATCTTACTTTTCTTCATAAATCAGTTAAATTAGGTTAGATTAGGCTTGGTTTCTGCCTTTGACCACTCATGGTTCTTTGGCTGTGAGATTCAGTCTGTAAGAACCTCAGCTTCTTTGAAATACCAATAGCAACAGTTTGGGAAGATTGTAGAAAGAAAGCAAATCCACATGTAAAGTACCCATCAAAGTGCTTGGCACAAAGTAGGCACATGAGTAATGCTGTCTGTGATAATGCTCCTGCTAAAAAGGACAGGGAGAAAGAAGAGAAGGAGGTGGAGGAGAGGCAGAGGAAGAAAAGAAGAAGAGGAGGACCATGGAATGGTTAAAGTAATGAGATTCTAGATTGTACCATAGCCTTTTGGGAGGGTTTTTCCAAGTATCTCTTCGTTTAATTTAATAGCTCTCATCTTCAATGTGATCACATACGGTGATGAGAGTCTCTGAAAGGTTTTTTTTTTTTTTTTTTTCTCTTTTCAGGAAGAAGTCAATAGAAAGTGCTTCCCACCTTCTCTCTGTTGGCCCTTTGCCCTAACTTTCGACCGCCTCTCTGCATTAGCTAACTTCCACAGCACCCCTCCATCAAAAGGCTCAGCCGCTTGTCTCCCATCATGACATTCTTGATTCATAAGAGAGCTCTTTATCCACAGCCTGCCAAATGGATGTCTCAACCCAATCAGATAATATTGGAGTTAGATTTCACATTTAAGAGTTAGAAGCTGTTGTCTCTGTTTTGTAAATTACATAAGAAAAAAGGTCTCCTGATTTTTGCCTAGTTAATTTAACAGTCCTTACTTAAAATTAATACAGAAGACTAATTGGAACATCAGGAAAGCAAACATAGAACAAGCATAGAAGTTAATTTTCAGTACCACTGGTCTTTAAAGTTTAATAGCCAATAAATATAAACATGAAGTGACAGTCGCCTCATTACAGATGTAAACACATATAAACCTACCCAGTAGCAATTTAAAACAAACTTAGAAATCTACCTCCTACTTTGGTTATGCCTGAGCCTTTTTCACCAAGGCTATCATTCTTTTTGATTTATTATTTCCTACCTTAACACTGTAGCTGTCCAATGCAGTTATTAAAATAGTTAATTCTTGCAAAAATTAATTTTAGAGTCTTAACAGAGAAAGAGAAATACCCATCAGATTATCCTTTAGATAGTGAGAAACCTAGCTAAAATGTGTATTTTCATCCAGAATATCACAGTGTGCTCTGGGCATAACCATTAGGGTGCTCAAACCGTGTATACGTCAGCTGTGGATCTCTGGGCATAATCATTGTATGGGAGAAAAGCCACCCACTCACACGGAAGGAGCTGCTTCTGATTCCCATATGACCAGGTTTCATTGTTATACAATCAAGGTCACTTTTTTGGTACTTTCTTTCATTGAAGATGCTTTTGATTAAACAGATTTCTTTAAATTTTTGTGGCTTTGTTCTGTTGTAATGCAATGAGAATAAGAGAACATCAGTTGCCTCGTTAGTAAGGGACACAGGTTAGAACTTCCTTCAGATGAAAAAGTTGGAGACGCAGATGAGCTGTGAGCTGGATATCCTCTGGCAGAGTTTGCTTTCCGGTCCTGTCTGAGCACAGATCAACATGTTTTTGAGCCTCAACTACTGCTCTTGTCAAATATTGTCTCCCTTTTCTGGGTAATGACTTTGGTCATTATCTTTGATGTGGTTCTGCTAAAACAGTGCGCTCTCTGTATGAGATATATATAAATCCTCTGAGTGCAGGGGTCAGCATTGGTGTGTTGATTGCTTATGCTAATTGGCAAATGTTAGGGTAAACTTGTCTCTTTTAAGTAGAGTGGGTGGTTTTAAATGACTCATTCCAGAGAGAACTTAGCTTCAGTAATCTGTGTGTTTTTTAAAATCAGCCTCTAAATTATTCCATTTCCAATAGCAAAATAAATAGACAAACAAATAGCTCTTAATAAAACAACAGAAGCATTCTCTTGCTGACAGAAAAAGTGAGATTTCAAATGTGGAGAAGTCTGAGATGTTACCACCACTCATAAAAATGTAGACATGTCTGCTTCTTTTAAAACATAAAATTTGAACTTAAGCAAGTTCACCCTTTTCTCAAATAAATTGATGAACTTCAAGTAAGTTAGCTACAATCACACAATCTTATTTTCACCATAGTGTCTTCCAATATTTATTATTTATTCTGCATGAAATTGCCTGTAATGTTAATGAGTCTATCATAGCTTTTTATATTCTGCGTTTATAGACACATATCCTTATGGTAGACTAAATTCCATACTTCTTATAGCAAACAAAGCATAATATAAGTTTCACAATATAACATTCCATAGTGATAAACTGTTTCCCTTTTTTTGGGTTATAATAAGAGTAGTAACAATAACCACCACTGATTGACTACTTATACAGCAAGTATTCTGTTAAGAGCCTCTTTCTTTTTTTTTTTTATAAAGATTTTTTTTTATTTATTTATTCATGAGAGACAGAGAGAGAGAGAGAGAGAAGCAGGCTCCCAAGGAGCAGGGAGCCCGATGTGGGACTCAATCCCGGGACCCCAGGATCATGACCTGAGCCGAAGGTAGACGCTTAACCATCTGAGCCACCCAGGCGCCCTAAGAGCCTCTTTCAACAAAGTAGACACCAAGCTTAGTTTGTTTTACGGAAATGCCTGGAATTTGATATACTTAAGTTTCTACTGTCTGTGTGACATTAGTCAAGAAAAAACTTGCTACTCTTTGCTCACCTTTAACTTCCTCCTCTGAAAAAAATAAGGCTGGAAATGGTTGACCTTGAGGCTGTACCCACCAGAGTCTGGCACATAGTAGATGTTCGAGAAGTGGGGAAGATCATCATTGAGAACTACTCCTGAAGTTGATTTGCCCAAATCAGTAAGATAAAGAGATGTATACTATTTTGTGCATATTTCCAGATGGATTTCCAGGATAATTAAGCAGTTGGTGCCCCCGAGAATGTGCTAAGTGTTCATTTTTTATACACCAGATCCTTACGGGTTTGCTTTTGCATTCTTCTTGTGTTCATTCTTCATTTATGCTTTCAACAAATAACAGATGCCTCGTGCACCAAGCGTTTCTGAAGTCACTGTTACACTCAGGTTGCAGTTGGCATGAAGGAGGTGTTGTCTGTTCAACAAGAGTCAAAAGACTCAGGTGTGGTCTCCACTGCTAAGCCAGTAATAGGCAGGCAGAAATGTATGTGGGATGTGTGTGTGTGTGTGTCCGTGCGCACGTGCATGCACATGTACATCTGTGTGTGTTACACGTTTGTCTTCTCCATGAGACTATAGTGGGTCATTTTGATATCACATCATATCAATGAAGGTGCTCAAGATATAGCCTCCTGGGAAAGACACATGTTAACAGAGAATACACTAAGACTTATAATAATAGATTTATGCACAAAAGGTTGTGCCTGTATAATTCTGCCCAAGGGATTAAGGATGGCTACAAAATTCACTAATGAATTAAACATTTTTTCGAGTGAATACCAATTTATCAGTGCGATTAGAAAACGGCTCAATGTTAAAAAGTGTAATCTACCCAAAGAAAGCCGAAAATGCAAAGTCAGGAGAGACCTACCTCTGCAGCAGCCTTTTTCGTATAGCTGTAATTTGCATGGTGGATGGCTGAGTATTAGAACAGGAGGGTGGGAAGGTAAACAGGGCTATACCTGAAAGAAGATAGGAAGCAGGTAAATACCACACACTTCCCATGTGACAGGTGGTACGCTGGGCATCTTATGTGTATTTTTTCTTATAAGTTTTAGAATAACCCTATTTTAGAGGTGATGGAAATGAGACTTTGAGTATGAAGTTGTTCAAGGTCATACAGCAAGAATATGGTGGATTTGGTGTTCAGAGCCAAGTCTTTGAGATCAGAACCCCTCATCTCTTCACCAAGATAGCAATTAATAGTTAAATGGGAAACCACTTAAATGGCTTCTCACTAATTTGGGTTTAATTAACTTCTGTGAAGATAAATCTTCAGGATTTCACTCTGTGTTGTCTCAAACTTCATTGAGAGTACAGAATGAATGTTCTACAAAATTTATTTTTCACTTTATTTGGTGTCTTTCAAATGTGAATGTTTCTTCTTCATAAAGACAACATGGGTTTTTTTTTATACTACGTAGCAGATTCTTTTCTTTAAAATAGGATTTTTAGGGGCGGCTGGGTGGCTCAGTCATTAAGCATCTGCCTTCGGCTCAGGTCATGATCCCAGGGTCCTGGTATTGAGCCCCGCATCAGGCTCCCTGCTCCGCGGGAAGCCTGCTTCTCCCTCTCCCACTCCTCCTGCTTGTGTTCCCTCTCTCTCTGTGTCTCTCTCTCTGTCAAATAAATAAATAAAATTTAATAAATAAATAAATAAATAAATAAATAAAATAGGATTTTTGATTTTTTAATTTTTTTAAGTTTTTATTTATTTATTTTAAAAGATTTTATTTATTTATTTGAAAGAGAGAGAGAGAGAACATGAGCAGTGGGGAGGAGCAGAGGGAGAGGGAGAAGCAGACTCCCGCTGAGCAGGGAGCCCGATGCGGGTCTCAGTCCCAGGACCCTGAGATCATTACCTGAGCCGAAGGCAGACACTTAACTGACTGAGCCACCCAGGCGCCCCTTTAAGTTTTTATTTAAATGCCAGTTAGTTAACATACGGTGTAATATTAGTTTCTGGTGTACAATTTAGTAATTCAGCAATTACATACAACACCCAGGGCTCATCACAACAAATTATTTTTTATAGGCGTTATGCTTTGTTTTGCTTATCTTTATCACCCCTTTGCCCATCCTCAGGTATGGCCAGTGAGAACATCTTGAGGTGATGGTGGCCAGCTTTCTCCATCCATGTTCATTGGCCCAGCCTGTTTGCCAGATTGAGTGTGGCTGAGTCTCACCTTTTTGGCGCCTCCTCCAGGGAAAAGCCCCCCAAAAGGCCTGGCCATACTCCATGCAGCTGTTGCATTGCCCCTTGGACTCCCCATCTTCTGGGAGGATTGGATTCCTACCCCTTGCTTCCAGTCTACCCAAAAGCACCTTCTTTCCCTAATAACATCCCCTCCAAAAGGAGAACTAACAACTCTCTAGACCAGAAACTAGCCAACCATTTCAATAAAAGGTCAGATAGTCTATATTTTAGACTTTGCGGGTCATGCTATTTGTGACCACCTCTCAACTCTCCCATTGTAGCCCAAAAGCAGCCAGACATGAGATGTAAATGAATGGCTGTGGCTGTGTTCCAATAAAACTTTATTTATAGACTCTGAAATTTGAATTGCAAATAATTTGCAGGCTTCTTTTGATTCCTTTCAACGATTTAAAAATGTAGGACCCATTCTTAGCTCAAAAACAGGCGGAAGGCTGCAGTTTGCCAGCCTCTCTCTGCTCTAGACCGACTGTGCTCCAACTGTACTCACTGCGTCTTTGGTGGGGTCAACTGGGGTCTGACCATTGGGGTGTCTGATGTAGCTCTTTCACGACAGCATCTCTAATCCAGAGCAGCTTTTGCTAGTTCCTTCCTAGAACCTTTAGTCATTTCTGTTTGCTCCTGTCTTTGTGCGAGAGGAGGACTGCACGAAAGGATCTGGTCATAGGGGAAGGTGGTTAGGTTCTGTCAGCAAGCTGGTATCTGATCTGGGAATGAAAGGCAAATTCTTTTTCTCTGGAAAATTTCTTTGTTTTTAACCTTTCGCTGTTCTTCATGAACCTCTCCAATTCAAGTAAATTAAACTGACTACTGATCACTTCATAATTCTTCGAGTGAACATATTTGACCTTAATTCACATGATTTTTCAGATTACTTATTCTCCTTTCTGCCCTTGAGATTATGTTGCAAACAGGAAGATAACTTTGGCAAGTAAATGAAAGGATCAATCAAACAAGAGTGTGAATTTAGACAAAAAAGATATGCCAATTCCCACTTTGGTTGTTGCCATTTATTTGTTCATTTACTCAGCAAATATTTACATGTGCCAGGCACTAAATCCCAAAACGAAATCTCACTCTATAGCACTCCATACAGTGATGAGCAGAGTACCATGCTTGTCTTCCAGAGAACTACAGGGGAGGCAGAGATCAAGGAGATTCATCTTTCTGTGATCCTCTTGGTATCTGTTACTCATATTGGAGGACGTATGGAGTAAAAGTAGGCATGGGATGATGGTGACGCATGTACCTGGACACTCCACATGATATGGTGGAAGAGCATGGCTCTGGAGGTCAGAGTCTGGGGCCAGTCACTCTACTATTCTGAACCTTGAATGTTGTAAATGAGGAAACTATTTATGTTGCAGCTTTGTTGTGAAAGACTAAAAAAAAAGTCATACACAGGCATGATAGGATGTTCAATACATAGGACCTAAAAATAATTCTACATGCCTTTTGTTTGTTTTGTTCTTTTTTTTTTTAAGAGAGAGGGAAATAGAGTTGGGGGGGCGGTGGGGAGAGGCAGATGGATAAGGAGAGAGAATCTTAAGCAGGCTTCACGCCCAGTACAGAGCCCGATGCGGGGCTTGATCTCACGACCCAGAGATCGTGACCTGAGCTGAAGTCAAGATTCGAATGCTCAACTGACTGAGCCACCCAGGTGCCCCTATTTTGTTCTTTATTGATAAATGTATAGCCTTCCAGTAATGTCATACCAATTTACTACTAAATCTACTACTTCCTAATCAGACTTCTTTATTGATGGCAGAGTGTGTTTCCATGGCTATACTATGCATTGTGGAGAAAACAGAGATGTGTGAATTAAGGCCCCTCTGCTGGATTGTCAAACATTTTTTTTAATGCTGTGTATTGGAAAGATACTCTTCTATGAATGATATGAAATAATATTTATTGACTTTGCTATCTCTTTGTGTTTTTTTTTAGATCTGAATGGTGATGGCACACATTTCGGTTACGAGTTGCTCAGTGAGCTGTGGATCGACGGAACTTTAAGCATCCCTGTCGTGATGTACGCCTCGAAGCCCCTTCACTATTAGGTATTATCTATATATTATCATTTATGTGGTTATATTGAGATCTTCAACAGAGTGTATACATTTACAATGAAAAATGTGCAAATACATGTGTTCGTGTTGGTGTTGTGAATATGGCTAGATTTATTCTGGTTGTGTGCCAACCAATTGCAAAATGAAAGAACAGGTTAAAATGTATCTGTTATGTGTGTGTATGTCTATTAGTACCCCTAGTATATATGCATCTCCATAGCAGAGTTTAGAAGAATTGAATTTTACCTCTCCTTTAACTGAGTAAAAAAATGTCACTGGAAAGTTGCAATGGCTTTTGATTGTTTAATATCATATAAATCTGGCAGTATAAAAATTTCACCTAATGTAATGTTTAGAAACGGTTCGATTTTATTATAGTTTTAACCAACAGGATATCTGATAATGCTTTCACTTACCCAAGTGTCACATGGTAATTGACACGTGATGTTTATGGTGTAATGGAAAGGGAATTATACTATGTCTGAAAACCTTAATCTGATATATCATCTGACCAGTTCCTTATAACATGAAGATATAGTATATCCGTGTATAGTCCAAGCCTCAGTTTCCTCCATCTGCAAAATGAGAGGAAGAATTTCTGCTTTACCTAATTCATAAGATTACTTTATAGGTCCAGTAAGATAATAATGTGAAATTATTAGTTAACTGCAAACCCCATAAAAATGGCATGGCTGTGGTTGACTCACATTTCCGATAAAGAATTGGATAGAAGTTGTGATCATACTTTGCTTCTTTTTAAAGTTTTTTAATTTAAATTCCAGTCATGTTAACATACAGTGTAACATTAGTTTCAGGTGTACAATTTAGTGATTCAACATTTCCATATATTACCCCCTGCTCATCACAACAAATGCACTCCTTAATCCCCATATACTTTGCTTTTTAAGTTGGTTAAAACAGCTTGATATTTTGTGTGTTTTTCCTCTAAAATATAAATTATAAAATCATACTTAATTTTAATTCATGACTCAAATGAATTTCTCGTATTTGAGAAAATTATATTTAAATTTTGAGAAACATGTTTCTCACCACACTGCACACACCAGTCCCCACCAACTGTAAGAATTGTGTTTCTGCTCCTGATCTCCAGGATAATTTCTTATTAGACTTAATTTTGGGTATTTACACTTGGAGGAGAAAAGATACACTAGATACTTTTTATGTATAGTTTAATTTCAGGATACTAAGGAAATGATATAGAAATTCAATCAGATATTAATCATTTGGTTTAATACATTTAATTCCTTTTCACTGCTATCCCTTCAGTATCTCATATAACCATTCTTTTTTGTTAACAGAATATAGCTACTCAGTTTAAAGTAAAAGATTGAAAATAAAAATCTTAACAAATATATTTAGTAAGATTGAGAAAGACTTTTTCACTAAAATTAAACAAGTTGTTATATAACCAAGCCAGTGCAATGAGACTGGTTTGCAAATTATTCGCCAGAAATTGATATGATTATTATTGAAGGGGCAATGGTTTATTACATGAATCAAGTGTTTGCATTTAGGTGAGACAAAAACCTTAATAACAGGTAACATATATTCAGTTGGTAATATCATCGTATAGTCCTTAGGTATGAGGGGCTGTCTAGAGTCAGACTGGGATTGCAACCCAATTCTTTCATTTTCCAGCTTTGCAATGTTGGACAAGTCACTTAATCTCCTTGTGCCTTTGTTTGCTCACCTGTAAAATGGGTCTAATAATAAAATTATCTCATAGGGTTGTTTTATGGATTACATGAGTTAGTAGAGACAAGCGCTTAGGAGCTCTTGAGCTTAATAACTAATCAGCATTAATGGTTGTTATTTACTGGATGAGTGTGGGATTATGGTGACCACCACAGATTTTGGAATCAGAAAGCCCTATGTTCAAAACCATTTATTAATTTATGGTGGAACCTAGTCACTGAACCTTTTAAAGTCTCAGTTTCGGTGGGGGGAAGGGAAATAATTAAAATATACTTCATACTGCTTTGGTTAGAATGGTTTACCAGAGCATCTGGCAAGGAATGGTAGCCAATACCTGCATCAAGAGCTGTGAAGATATAATCACAAATTATTATATAATGCAGTTTTAAAGTAATTTAAATCAGAGATTCTCTGATTCTGAAAATGTCTTTCTTGCCATATGTTATATTTAGGGGACTTTTAGAAATGTGCCCAATTATAAGATTTACTTTGTTAGATCCAGAATTTCAAAAAAGACAAACGAATAAATCAAATCATAAAATGCAAACATAACTAAAAATATGGCATCCTGACTTTAAAAAAAATCCATTAGCCTTTTTAGGCCTATCAGGCATATCAGCTCAGTGTTTAATTTGTTATGAAGATTGGACTGTTACCACATTTAAAATAATTTTCTTTTCTAGAAAAATAGGGAAAAAAGAAGAAAAGAAGTGGAAATGCAGAACATATGTCACAAAACGATGGGGAGGAAGGGCTTGCTTTTTCAATTCTATGGTCATGTAGTCTAAACCATATTGTATGCTTATTCTTGTTATAAATAAACTTAAGGTATTGTCCTTTGGGCTCATATTGGACAAAATTCAGTGGTTGTACTGGGTGGCATATTTCAAATGAGTCATCATTTTTTTCCCAAGGTGGGAAATACTGATAATTTGGGGCAGTGATCTGCGCCAAGAGCTAATTGCCTGGCTGCCAGGTATCACTCAGAACAAAAAGCCAATTCTCCTTGCCTCACATGTTAACTATAAACCACCTGGAACAGTGATGGTGCTTGGTCAATCCAGCTCTATGTCCATCCATAATAGTACCCATAGAGTCTTTCACATATAAATGTAACCTGACTTGTTTATAATTCAGAGTGTAATATTCTCAGTAGTTGCTTTGTACACTGCTGTTATTCTTCCTGTTTATTTTTGCAATAGCATTATCCTTTAAGAGTTTGTGCATGATGAGAACAGTCATGGTTGTGGAGGAGGCTTTTGAGGGTAAAGGTTTTGGAGGTGCATTCCTAGCTAACAGCCCTCGTTCCATGTACGTGTGCTTGGGAACCTTGGTGAGAGATGACCTTGGTGCTTCTTCTGACCTCTTTCCACAGGGCTCTGCATTGTTCCATACTTTCAGTCCTTCAGCATGGTCAACATTCACATCTTGAAATCTTGTATTAAGATTTAGGGTGTAATAAAAAGAAAAAGCAGAGTGATGGTGCTCATCCAAACAAATGGATTCTCATGTTGCCCTACTTATTTCCATGGCCATAATATATTTGTGATGTCTATCTCAAAAATTATTTGTGGCTTTATGAGTGTCCTTTTAAAGGAGTTGGATTTTATACATATCCATGGAAGATAAGTACTATTAACCTGAATAGGGGAAGGTGGAATGTGTGTATTGAGTAATTTAACATTCTTATAGGTTTCAGCTATCTTTTTTAGAAATACAGAGATGAGGGCACCTGGATGGCTCAGTTGGTTAAGTGTCTAACTCTTGGTTTAGGCTCGGGTCATGATCTCGGGTTCTGAGATTGAGCCTTGCATCGGGCTCCACACTCAGCTCGGGGTCTGCTGAAGATTCTCTCCCTCTCCCTCTGCTCTTCTCCACCTACATGCGTGTTCTCTCTCTCTATTTCTCTAAAATAAATAAATAAATCTTTTTTTTTAAAGAAATACAAGGAAAAATAACCAAATCAAAAAACCCCCTCTAAGTCAGTAAACAAAACCCTCATTATGTAGCCACAAGAAATTTTATCTGAAACTTATTTTAGTGGCTGTATATAACTCAGAAGCAGACTTCAAATCATTTAGTTTAATGTTTATTCTTGAATAATACAATTTTAACAGAAAAGACCATTGGGTCCACTAAACCAGTATTTTAACACTCAACATTCATCTTTGTTACTTAATGTACATCAGTCATATACAGAGGAGTCAATGCAGGCTAACTACGAAGAACGCTAAGTAACACATGGTATCTCAAGCCATTCAGCTTTCACAGATGGCTGTAGATAGGTAAGTGGAAAGCATTAAGCCAGTAAATATGTATTTAAGAGAGGAAAATGGGCTGACAGTTTTCAATGCATGAGCTATTTTAGATTGACATGCTTCTAGCAAAGAGGGATAATGTTTGAATGAATCATATATCAAGAATATTCATCCAGTTGTGTAAGCAGAAATATAGGACTAATGTAGGACTAATGAATATTCATCCAGTTGTGTAAGCAGAAATATAGGATTAATGTAGAAATTTAGGACTACTGTAATCACAGTATTAAAGCTTTGATAGGCTCCAGTAAGTAGAGAGCAATACAGCAAGAATAATATATTATTGAAAGAAGTGGGTTGTTTTTTTTTGTTGTTGTTATTCCCAAAGGTAACACTTGAAAAATTTCCAGATTGTTTCCTGATAACTTTTTGTCTTTATTTTATGTATTTGAAGATTAGAATATCTCTGTGACTATTTTCTGACATTCTTTTTAGCTAAAGAACTTACAGTTGTATGTTGACATATAGTAATAATAATGGTGACAACCATCTACTGAGCTGGTAACTATGCAGTGGGGTTTCATCTCAAATTGTGCCACATCATCATGTCATCTTCACAACTGCTGTGCAGGGACAGACTTGTCACCTTCTTTTTACAAAGGAGATGTATAATATGCATTGTACACTACTGATTCACATGCATACTTACATAACCTAAATTTGTAACAGCCTCTTCCCTGCAGGATGGTCACATACATATGGAAACATATCGTATTTTATGAATGTAGAAAACTAACTTGATTTTTGAAATAAAATTAATTTTGAAAGTATAATACACTTCAGGTTTTCAGCCATGTTTATTTCATATCCTAGAGAATAAATAGCTTATAAAATTATAATTAAAGGTTTCCTCTTTTATCCTTCTGCAACAACCGATATGAATAAAAATGAGAATCTGCACTTATTTGAAATGTGTCCTCAGTGACAGATACAAGCAGGTGTCTTTCAGGAAAATGCATTGAAAATGCATTTTTAAGACTGGATAGTTTATCCTTAAAGTTAAATAATATCTTATTCGACGTATTTTCTTAGGTCTTACTTTTTTTCATATGAATGGTCAGTATATATATGCCATGAAGTCGGCATGTGTTTCATAGTGAAATTGATTGCTTCCATAAAATTGAGATCAAAATGCTTGGTCTCAACACGTATCTTCTGTACACCTCACCAAATGCTTTCACATTCTCTCTTTTCAATTCAGTTAGTTGAAAAGAATTTTGTTGATTTGTCTCATATTTTGCCTCTCTCTCCGATGGACAGGTATTAACACTGTTTTACTCTCCTTTTAGATGTGCACTCAACAGATCTATTTCCCCCAAAAAAGAACACATAAATGTAATAAAAAATAA
Organism: Leptonychotes weddellii; assembly: GCF_054177405.1. NCBI lineage: Eukaryota > Metazoa > Chordata > Mammalia > Carnivora > Phocidae > Leptonychotes > Leptonychotes weddellii. The sequence continues at coordinate 68,885,574 of NC_138374.1, forward strand.
GCTTGGGAAGCAGAGGTATTTTTGAAGAAGTAGTGGTTTTAACATTTGCTTTTAAATAAAGAAAGTATTTATAATATGTTGAAGTCATTTAAAACTTGAGGGGACTAAATAATCTGAAAGAAAATCATGATTTAAATTACATTAGTTAAATATTTGAAGCTGAAGAACTCAGGTATTCCCTTTATTCATTCAACAAATATTTCTGGACCTCCTTCTATGCAGTGGGCATAGATTTTTGTTTCCTGAAACAAAATCCCTGTCCTCATGGAGTTTTTCTAGGTAGCCACTGGGGAGTGGGGAGCAAGAGGTATGGATGAGGGAGTCAAGTGTGTGTGTGTGTGTTTATGCATATATATACATATATATTATTTATTTATATATATTTATAGTGACATATATATATATACAAATAGTAATTTACTAAATTTAACTTTACATAAAAGCAGTTGCTTTTTTTTTTTATTCTTATGTTAATCCCCATACATTACATCATTAGTTTTAGATGAAGTGTTCCATGATTCATTGTTTGTGCATAACACCCAGTGCTCCATGCAGAATGTGCCCTCCTCAATACCCACCACCAGGCTAACCCATCCTCCCACCCCCCTCCCCTCTAGAACCCTCAGTTTGTTTTTCAGAGTCCATCGT
>NC_138374.1:68886321-68905660 GCF_054177405.1 Leptonychotes weddellii
TTTGCACAATTCACAGTGAAAAGCAGTTGCTTTTTATAGCAAAAAGAATTCTTTCATTGAACTTTCTCGAAAGCATAGTTTTTGATTATATAGTTGGAAATTCTTACTCGTCAAAACTCCATATTTTGATCACTTCCAGAAATGAAAATTTTGGTAAACATCACAGTCTTTGTTTGAAAATGGTTCATGTGTTTCCTATCTTGTTTTCTTTATTCATTGTAAGATTATTTGTAGGTGCTCTAGGATCTAAAGGAGAAATCCTCAAGACTATTTTGTGCATCATCAGACTGCACAGAGAGGGGTTATAGGGGCTAAGGGGGACAGAAAACTTGCACACCATGAGACCCAAAGGGGAAAAAATAACACAGAGAGAAGAGAAGGAATTCCAATTTTTATTCTTCAATTGAGGTTGAAGTTCTCTCTGCTGGAGCATGGAGTAGCATGGATGTGTTGCGCTTGTATTATGTAATCATGTGAAAGTTTGTTGTAGAAACAGTCATTGATTCATATACATTACTTAATTAAGAATGTAGTATTGGATGTGCACTTAGAGCTTGTGATGAAAGGAACAAGTAAAAAATTGGATAAACAAAGTATCATCCATAGACTGTGCTGAGCCTGTTTTCCAACTGGAAAGTGAGTCAATCATTTTTAGTGATTTTTGGATGTGCTATAATGACCTTTTAAGCTCAGCAAATAAATGGATATTAAATTCCAATTACTTAGATTGCAGTGATAGATAAAGTCATCCATTCCTCTTGGGGAAATGAAAAACGTCATAGCTATGCATTCCTTTAAAAATATTTTTTTTCTCTTTTCTTGAAGCACAGCTTCATGTTTGAAAACTTACCTACTTTCTAGGTTCTCTGACTACATGATTTTGGTGGCTTTCCCAAATCAAAATCACTTAACTTTCATGTCATTGATGTAAAAGTCAGTGCATGATAGAAACTGTGTTACAAAAGATTTTGCAGCCGTTCTTGTTAGTGGATTTTTAAATTTAGCTTTTTTAAATAACCTAGATTAAAAAATAATGTAGTCAAATGATAATGTCTAATGGCTTTTTGACAGTGGGGCAAAAACAGTGCTGAGGTGGAAGAACATGAATAGCTCATCAGTGCTAATTTTGCCTTTTTCCACTACTCCATATAAAGAGCAAAAATAAAGGATTTCCGCCAAAGTAAAAATTGTGGACAAAGTATCATTGAGTCCCCATCCTGCAAGGTGTAGCACTCTTATAGTAGAGTAATTACAGCTGTATTTCAATGTCTCAATATTCCTAGTGTTTGTCTATTAAAATACATTAAACAAGTTATAGAAATGTTAGAGTCTTGGGGCACCTGGGTGGCTCAGTTGGTTAAGTGTCCCACTCTTGGTTTTGGCTCAGGTCATGATCTTGGGGTCATGAGATCGAGCCCTGAATCAGGCTCTGCGCTCAGCACAGAGTCTGCTTGAGATTCTCTCTCCCTCTCCCTCTGCCCCTCCCTCTGCTCGCATGTGTGCAAGCTCTTGCTCTCTCTCTCTCTCCATCTCCAGCTGCCTCAAGGAGGAAGCACATAAGATAAGTTGCAAGATAGAAATAGTAAGTTTAAGGCAAGGAAGAACTCATTGTATAGAAGCAGTTCCAGGTTGTTTATTTCAGTTTTGTTAAACTCTCAGTGGGAAATTAACACAAAGGAGGGCACAAAGGAGGACACAAATAAATGTTAGTTGAATTGAATGATGCCCCTGCTTATCAATTTCTTCCAGAGATCAACTACAAGCTTAGACTATATTACCCAAGGTGTTTATTTATTTATTTTTTTGAACTTTAAAAAGTAACTGGATCATGGACTTTAATCTCATTCTTTCCTTTATGCTGTGAGCTGGAAGATCCTCAGGGGCTGTGTAGAGTAAGGAAAAGCCACTTAATTAGTAGAGAGGGCCCTCTCCCTTTGTTCAGATTCTCTTTTGCCTGCTAATGAGAAAGGCAACTCAATCACATTGCTCCTGACACTCAAGACTTTTGTGTTCAGCTGGATGCTGAACAAAACTCGTCTTTCCATCTGAGTTCCCTGTCAGTGTTGTTCAAACTTCAAGGGTGACCTCTAAATCAATCATAAAATCAGCTTAGTAGATTGCCAGCAGCATTTTTAAATGAAACATGAGAAAATAAAAAAAAATGTCAGAGTATATCCCATCATTACTTTTTATAAAGCCTTTGTTTCATTTATATTTGTATGTAGATGTGTTGGGTCAAAGGTAAAATGTGTTTATTATTAGGGGCCACAGTCAAAAAAAGTTAGAAAACCACTGTTATTTATCTAATGCCCTCTCATTCTTCTGAATTCTGTTTTCTTAATTTGTCCTTTTTTTTTTTTTTTAAAGATTTTATTTATTTATTTGAGACAGAGAGAATGAGAGACAGAGAGCATGAGAGGGAGGAGGGTCAGAGGGAGAAGCAGACCCCCTGCCGAGCAGGGAGCCCGATGCGGGACTTGATTCCGGGACTCCAGGATCATGACCTGAGCCGAAGGCAGTTGCTTAACCAACTGAGCCACCCAGGCGCCCTTAATTTGTCCTTTTTAATTCATCCATTTTCAAAATCTTCATTTCAGTAGCTCCTTTATGCCCGTGTAGACAGCCCCTTAGTTCCTCACTATCTCCCTTGTGATAGCCGACACTTAGTAGAGAGATCCCCGGAGTGCTCTCTAAATGTCGTTTGAAGGAATGAGTTAATGGCATTCTAACAGCAGTTACAATTTTGTAAGTCCAAATTTGAACTTAGGTTTTAATCCCACTCTTTTGACCACCGGTAATCACCACTATGCAGTTGCCCATTGGCATTTCTGAGTCATTTTCCTAGTTCCCTTGCCTCTTTAACCAAAATGAGTGATCAATCCAGACAATTCCATCACCTAACGTCCTTTAAAACAATCCTATTCTTAGGGCACCTGGATAGCTCTGTCAGTTAAGCATCCAACTCTTGATTTCAGCTCAGGTCATGATCTCAGTGTCATGAGATGGAGCCCGGCATCAGTCTCTACACTGGGTGAGGAGCCTGCTTAAGATTCTCTCTCCCTCTCCCTCTGCCCCCCAACCCCCTGTGCACATGCACCCTCCCTCTCTCTTTTTTTTTAAAACCAAACAAAACCAATCCTATTCTTTACCTTTCCATGACTACTATTTGGCCCTGTGATTTTATACCCAAACTATTGCAATTAACATTGTAATAGACTCTCGACTCCAGCATTGCTCCCTTCTGGTAGGTCATTGCTCTTCCTGTTGGAGTCCTTTCTAACACACAAATATGAATATTTTACTTTTTGTGTAAACATTTCCCATAGCCATGCTCCCTTTGTCTTGAGATTAAAATCCAGACACATTTCAGTGAGAAGAAGAGGCCCTCCAGTATCTGACTTCAGGAAATTCTCCAAACATATCCAACCCTACACACTCACACAGCTAACATTCCAAAGCGGGTTGGTATTCTCAGTTATTACGCATGTTAAGATCTTTTGTGTTACTGGACCATTAGGCTAGCCTATGTTCTCCTCTTTGCTTAGAATGCCTTCACCTCTGTTATGCCTGGAAAATGCCTACACATCCATTAACATATTGGTCCAAGTTTTTTGCCTCATGTAAGAATTCTGAGTCCCCTGAGTCAGCTTCTCTGCCATTACTTACGAAGTATTTATGGAACTGAAATCCTGCACTGTCTATATGTTCATCTTCCTGTCCCTAATTGGGCTCTGAGCTTCTCTTGCATCCGTATTGCCAATTCCCCTTTGTAATCCGAGATAGAACCTGTCAAAATGCTGAGCACTGGAAGGATGTTCAGTCCATATGGGCTGAATGAATTCTTGTACCAGAAACATCTAAGGTATCTGGCAGGCCTCTTCCACTGATATGGCCTTCCTTTTCCTCTTATCCCCACTGTACCACTGGGATAGTTCTTGCTAGACTCATAAGTATGACACAAAATGATATTCACAATAACCATTCTCCATCACTTTCCCTAAATCTGAAAGTTTTATAATCTGTGAAAAGGTTGTATAAGCAAAGTAATATGTCTCCATTATTCACAATCCATGGAAACACCTTGATAACCAGTTGATATTCTGGACCTGGGTTAAGATCATTTTACATGGATTCACCAGTTTATGTTCCTACAGTGTATTTCCTAAAGATATGTTCCAATATGGGCACAAACACTTATTTAATCACTAGCATTTAAAATCAGATCTTGGGGGGCACCTGGGTGGCTCAGTTGGTTAAGTGTCTGCCTTTGGCTCAGGTCATGATCTCAGGGTCCTGAAATCGAACTTCTCCCTCTCCCTCTGCCCCTCCACACCCCTGCATTGTGTGCACCCTCTCTCTCGCTCTCGCTCAAATAAATAAAAACTTTTTAAAAAATATTTTAAAAATAAATAAAATCAGATCTTGGATTTCAGCTTAACCTTGACCCTAATCTTGACCTTGAACACTGTTATACAACACATTTTCCCCAATTGCTTTATTATAATCAAAAATTTTTAATTGTATGCCAACAACTGATAGTTTAAACATTGCATCAGATTTTAACATCAAATTCCGAGGGGCCAACTTTTTTAAATATAGGATTTTCTTCATAAGATTTCAGGGAAAGTTAGGAAGAATTTCGAGAGAGAACATATTGACTGGTTTAATTTGGTAAAGAAGACATTCCTGTTGCAGGAAGCTAATCAACATTTCTTGTGCCTGAGTTGATGGCATTGTTAACTTCACTGGATGGCCATGATAGTGTATGTTTAATAAGGGAAAGTTTTGCACTGATTTTATAATTGTAGATATATATATAACACTATTCCAATGACTATGATGTGCATTATACTTTTCCCCTGTTTTTCACTGCAGTGCTCAGTTCTTACACAATTGATCATTTCCAGTGTGTCATCCAAATCAACCATTAAGGGGAAACAAAACATTTCATGGCCCTTTTGTTTTGGGATGAACAACAGTGGATGTCACATTGCATTTTTCCACGTAAATTTAACAGTGATGCATAGACTAACTAGATACCATTTATTTGTTTAAAAAAAAAAAAAAGTACAAATGGTGAAGTATAGTAACTTGTATGCAAAAATTCTCTGGGACCAACAATTTATGTAGGCAAAGAACAGGAAAAAATATTGAGAAATGTTTTCTGTTGTAAAAAAAAAAATTAAACAATACCTTTATACAAGCACATTAATTAGAAAATATATCAATACTTCTACTTCTCAGTTAATAAATTTATAGTAACATTAGGAAATGAAATATTATTAAACAGTTTTTGCTAAATCTTTCTTTAATATATTCTGCTGTTTTATTGTAACTCACAGGCTAACTGCAATTTTTATGATCACTAATTTTTCCATAGTTTTATACACTTGAAAATACAAAAAAAAGGATACAAAAAGTAATACAAAACACCTCTAATCTTACCACTGAAAAACTCCAAAGTAAGTTCAAATATTTTTATATTGTAGACTTTTTTAAATTTTATTTTTAAGTAATCTCTACACCCAACATGGGGCTCGAACCTACAATCCCAAGATCAAGAGTCACACACTCCACCACGGGAACCAGCCAGGCACCCCTATATGCTAGACTTCTAAAATTTACATAGTTTTACACAAATGTGGGATTACAAAACTCATACCTTTTTCCTCTTAGTAATATAACAATACATTCCCATTTTCCCCATTTTCTGTTCCTCTAAATATTATTCTAAAAAGGATGCGTAACATTATGTCGTATGGGTGTACCATAATGTATTTATCCCATATTAGTGATCATTTCGTTCATTTTCATTCACTCTGTGTGACATTTTGAAAAGAAATTTAAACATCCTTTGATATAAATCTCTGACTATACCTGGGTCCTATGACAGCTCCAACCCCTAAGCCCTTCTCTGAAGATCAGACTCCATGTAACAAAGATGCTGTCCTCATGTGAGTGCCTAACAGATAGTTCTAAATTAACATGTGCAGAAATGGACTGTGGATTTTCCTCATTCCACCCCAAACGTGCTTCTCCCCTATCTGTCCTGTTTCCCTTTTCCAAACTTTACTCCTTTCCCAGGAGAACCAGGCAAAGCCTAGGTGTTGTTTTTCTTCCTTTGCTTCTTTCCTCATTTCCCACGTGTAATTCACCAGGACATTTAATAAGTCAGTCTTCATAACACACCCTCCCACTCTTGTAATACCGCCACACCCGTCTGGGCATGCCTGGGCCCATCTTTCCACCGGCTCTCCCTGCCGCCACTCTTGACACCTGTCCCACCTCTCCTCTGCTCACAATCCTACGGGGGCTTTCAGAACACCTGAATGAAGTCCAGACTCTTAATCCTATAGCTGCCAGGGCCCCGTATGACAGTCACCCACTCTTGCTCCCCCTCATCTTCCGCCACCCTCTTCCTCTTTGGCTCTTTGTCTGCCAAGCTGGCTTCTCTCCGCCTCGGTCAAAAATCCCCTCCCTTCACACTCAAGCTGCCTCTTCCTTTTTGCTCAGGATTTAGCGGACGTGCCATCGCCCTCAGCGGCTTCCTGCCCAGTGCATAGGAAAGGCGCCCCAACCACTTTCAAACAGACCTCCACATTTTGTTTCCTGCATATGTGTATTATTTCTTAAATTCTCGTCTATTTGTTTATTATACATTCACTCATCAGAATGTAAGCTCCGTGGAAGTAGAGAAAAAGACTCAGTCTTATTCACTCATAGCTCTATCCCTAGAACCAAGAATAGTGCTTACAGTGTGGTGGAGACTAAATATTTACTAAATGAACACATAAATCCATGAAGATGTATTACTCTAATTTGTATTAAATAGAATTTCTCAGTCAAAAAAATTTTTAAACTTTTTTTTGAACTTTTTGCTTCTCAGTGTTTAGTCACCATACCTCCAGAATACCAGTTTTTTCCTTTCCATCACCCATTATATGGCAGGGCTAAATTTATTGCACTGCCCCCCAAATCCAACAGTGCATACATAATTTTGTTTTGCCAATTCAGTGTACATTATTTAACCAATCCTTAAAATTTTAATACTAGTTTCTACCAATGGGGCCCAAACAGTTTGAAATTTGAAAATATTTCTCATTAAAGGCCCCCACACTTTTTTTTTTTAAGATTTTATTTTTATTTGAGAGCGAGCACGAGTGGAGGGGAGAGGGGAGTCGTAGAGGGAGAGGGAGAAGCAGACTCCCAGCTGAGCAGGGAGCCCAATGCGGGGCTCCATCCCAGGACCCTGAGATCATGACCTGAGCCGAATGCAGAGGCATAACTGACTGAGCCCCCCAGGCACCCCCTCACCACTGACCCAATCCGTGCAGGCCACATGTATCTGATGACGTCTGGAAGTAAAGGATGAAGCAAATGGGGACACATTTATTGAGATTCTGTTAGGCACCATACTTGTTTTCATTTAAGTATTTACATATAAGTCATTTGATCCTCATGACAACCCTAGAAAATAGATATTATCCCTTTTTTCCAGATGAAGAGATGTTCTCTGAGAGATTATGGTTCATGGAACTAACAGGTTGTAGGACTTAAATGTGTGCCCAAGTCTGGCCAGTGCCAGAGCCCAAACTGTTAATGCGACATCACAAAAATAAAAGGTTTGTGTCTATCATCCAAATTTTCTGAGCCTTAATCATTAAGTTGTAGTGTGGATTCTGGATATTCGTGTTCTATTAAGAGCATTTTTAAAAGAAACCAAGTGTTATTCCTTTAGAACATTTCCACAGACTCACGTATCTGTTTTACCACATAAAGGAAAGTTTTGCAGGTAGTGAAATGGAAGAGACCGGCATCCATCATTTATACAGGCAAAGAAATGATAAACTGCTGTTGCACGTTTCAGCAAACCTTTTATTTATGCATTAATAAAATCACATCATCAAAATTGGTTCAGATGAGATTTATATCATATTCTAGACTTGCCTTCCTTCTTATAAAGGGTAATATGTCCTTTATTCTAAGGTTGATGTGGAGCAACAAGGCAAGAAACCATGAAGGGATCCATCCAGGTGCAAATCCTTTCTTTAGATTATATAATCAAAATTATGAATATTTATTTGTTTCCAAGAATAAGTAGATCATCACAGAAATGGCTTCAATGAGGAAGATGAGGTCAGTTTAGAGTGTGCATGAAATTGTTAAAGTTCCCCAGAGACCTAACTTCAGAAAGAGTCCTCAGAATGTCACTAAAATAACCAATGTTTGGGTCCATAAAAAGTAGAAGAGTTAAGAATGGCTTATGCTAAAAAAAAAATTTAGTAAGAGGTTTGAATCACTTTTATACTAGTTCTTCAGATGTATGAATGACCTTTTCATGATTGTTCTCTTTTCATCCCAGACATTTAGCAATATAATTCAATAATCGTGAAAAATTCCAAATGCGTTCACAGAATTCTAAGTTTTTATACTATAGCAGTAATCTATTTGGGGACAAGGAGGCAATATTTTAATGAAAAAGTTATGTTTTGTGACTTTTTTAATTAAAGGGAGGTGGGCATAGTGAACTAGAATTTCTTTATTTATGGTAACTGTGCACATAGCTCAGTACACATTTGACAAGAGGCTATTTGTAGGAAGCTAATTTCGAGTGGAAACAAATAGTTGTGAAAAATGAGGAAATCCTGCTGGAAAAAAAAAAAAGTGTGACAGGATCACATCAAATAGGAGTGTTAGAGTAATTTACTATTCTAGGCAATCCAGCAGCTGGTTTATCTAAAGCGTTCCTCTTTTTCATGAGCACTGGAACAAGGACAGGAAATGGCTCAAAAAGCATGCTGACTTTCCTCTAACAGATTTCTGTAAAACTTTAATAGCAAAAAATGAGTTTTAGAAGCTCAGTTCTTAGCCATTTTGGGGACTCTTTAATGAGACAATGCATATATTTCTAACTTTAGTTACTCAGAAATTATCCTAGAATGGAGATTTTTTCAAATAGAGTAAGGATAAAAGGAAACAAATTTCTGCTTATGTCATTCATAAAAAGTGTACTAGATTGAACTCAACACTTAGAATCAGTTTTATAGAATAATGAAGATTTAGCTAACCATTGAGAAAATGATGCAGAGACCTACTGTAAAGTAGGATATATGTAACATTTTATAAAACTGCACTTAATTGTTCCAAATAAGGAGACTAATATAAATAGTAGTTGGAATCCCTAAAGATACAAGAACTAGAGTAGATAAAGGAAACAGGTAAATCATACAATGTAACAGTGTATCTGGAAAAATATTTTAATGCAACTAATAACCTATAGGTAGGATTATCTTTTTAAAAAATCATTCCAAGAGATTTGAGTGGAATCTCTTTATAAAGTCCCCCCCACACACAAAAAAAGAATAAAAAAAGCTTCCTTACCAGGGGTTGGGGAATGTGGAAGATGGGGAGGTGTCGGTTAAAGGATACAAACTTTCAGTTATAAGGTGAATATATGAGATATATATCTTAGGATATATGATTCCACGGTAGTGGTTAGCCACCGCAATGAACAATTTTTAAGTAACAAAAATGCATTTTTCATTGGAATTTTTGTCTCCTTGACTCTAGATTTTATTTGGGTTGTGGGAAACAAAAATCAAATGCTGTTTATGAGTTTCCTGATGTCAGAATAAAAATTACCCAGGAGCACCTGGGTGGCTCAGTCGGTTAAGCGTCTGCCTTCGGCTCAGGTCATGATCCCAGGGTCCTGGGATCGAGCCCCACATCGGGCTCCCTGCTCAGCGGGAAGCCTGCTTCTCCCTCTCCCACTCCCCCTGCTTGTGCGCAAGCACTCTCGCTCTCTCTCTTTGTCAAATAAATAAAATGTTAAAAAAAATTACTACAAACTTTATTTTCTCACAGTTCTGGAGGACATAAGTCCAAAATCAAGATGGTGACAGGGCTGCACCCCCTCCCCCCATGGAGGCTCTAGAAAGAATTCTCACTCTTCCAACCTCTGGTGAGTGTTGGCATCACTCTTATCTCTGCCCGGATCTTCACATCGGCCCCTTTTCCATTTGGGTCAGATCTCCGTGGCCTTCCTCTTATGCATGTAACACATTTAAGGCTCACCTAGATAACCCAGGATAATCTCCCCACCTCAAGATTCTTAACTTAATCACATCTGCCGAGACTTTTTCCAAATAAGGTCACATGGGCAGGTTCCGGGGATTAGGACCTGATATCTCGTGGGGAGCATTACTTATCTACTCTATGCTGCATAGAGTTTCCTATTCTCAACTAGCTTTAAATCTAATATAGTTTGTGGAACATATTAAAATATAGGTGTTAACTAGAGCTTTTTGTTAAATACAACTAATCAAAGCTATAATAGCTGTAATAGTACAAGATAGCGGAGACTTGGGGTGAAAAAAATTAGTTTTGTACCCAAATTACTTTTTACCCCAAATACTTCATCTGTTCTCAATTACTGAGGTCATACTATAAAGCTCTATGGTTCTGTGCTAATTAAATATTATAGAAATCAAGTTTTAAATGTTTCAGTACAATTTATTTAATTCATTAGAAATTTATTTTCCAAAGTTTCTTGACACATTTTGCCTAAATGGTCCTCGTTGACGTATATTGAAAGTACATTAGAATACTTGCTATTAGGCATTTTTAAACTTAGGTGGGTAAGTGACCTCTCTCTTGTTCTGTTTTCTAGTGATAATTTCCTCACATTCAGACAATTTGTTCTCAGGGTAAAGAAATTAAGATCAAAAAACAGCTCCAACCTGGTCTTGTTTTATAACATGTCCAACTGAGAAAATGATACATGTTGAAACACCACGTTAACAAAACACTGTTTTCATCCCAAGCATCTTTGATTTTGATTCAGCAGCATGTCGGCAAGAGCAGACCAAGCTATAGATAATAATGTGAATCCGGAGATTATGTCATTGTATTATGTTATTATGTTAATTAGTTTAAGTGAATTACCAATGTCCAGCATGACATTACTCACTTTGGAATGCATTTCACTAGCAATTTATCATAGTAATAAGAAGCAGGAGAGACATATTGGTTCCTTAAGTGGCAGCAATTATACCTGCTAATGGAAAAAGAAGCTGTGGTTATTAAAACACCCTATATCTTTTGCATCAGAGTTGTTCATCTTTACTTAGATGCCTGATTTCAGTTCCTTTTAATTCAGGTTCTTCTGTGTATGTTTATTACCTTGAAGGATTCTTCAGTCCCAGGTTAATTATTTGCTTTTTATTCTAAATTGCTGTCAAATACAATGGGATTTGAATTCCTTGTGGGGCATGAAAATTTCTCCTAGGAATGCGGATTTGAAAGGAACTTTGCAGAAACTTGCTTTTTCTCCCTTGACCCCAGTTCATAGAGAAATATTGGCAATTCAGTTACTTAGTTGTAGGCTCTTCAACACAGCCAAGCTCTTCCCGGTGGCGGAGAGGCAGTCTGAGAAGAAAGGGTGCCCATGGAGCGCAGCTCTTTTGGTAACAAATAAGATTCCTTTCACTGAACACAAATACATATATTGTGTCTGGTACAAGCTCATTTGCAATGATAGATTAAAAAGTCTTTGCAGAAATGTGCCAAATTTATGTAGAGTGAAATCGGCCAGATCAAGATCTTTACTCCAGGATGACTGGAAGAGCTTTCTAAGAAACACATCATTGCCGGGCACCTGGGTGGCTCAGATGGTTAAGCATCTGCCTTCGGCTCGGGTCATGATCCCAGGGTCCTGAGATCGAGCCCCTGTGTCGGGCTCCTGGCTCAGCGGGGAGCCTGCTTCTCCCTCTGCCCCTGTTCATGCTCTCTCTCTCTCTGTATCTCTATGTCTCAAATGAATAAATAAAAAATCTTTAAAAGAAAAGAAACACAAAATTGCATTGGAAGGATTGAATGTAGTAGCTCTATATTTCCTAGCTATCTCAGGAACTTAAAATTAATTCTTTGCCACAATTTCATGAATGCCTTTTCTTAATTGTAAACAATTTATAATATCCTATCAAAGAAATATTTAAGAATTATTGCTAGGTACTTTCAGCCTACCTCTGACCTCATTAAAACCAATAAGCTCTCTTTTAGGTACTTACTCTCTAATTTAAAAAAAAGAACTTGATGACATCCTCTTGGCACTGTAGTTAAAATTTTTGCTCTCAGTGCAACACACATATGCAGAAAAAATACATTTCCTTTATTTTAACTCTAAAACACTTACAGAATTTATTTTGAAGCAATCATTCAAGCAATGCCTTAGGTACTGCTCATTGTCTTGGGACACGATCTGCTTCAAGTCACCCACCACTCCCACCAGTGAAGATGACTTCTATACGTGGAGATGAATGTGTGGCTTCCATTATATCATGGAGCATGTGATCCACATCGTGGGGCATGAGGCTATCTGCTCCCAGCTCCAGGATGCTGCCCTATCTCCTCTGCCCCGCTTGTCCTGTGGCATTTAATGATGAAATCTGGATGAGTAGTAACCTCGAGGCAGGTCTGTTTTGGCACAGAGTCTGTGGTTTTCCCTGGCTGACTCCCCATCTCTTTAACACCTGCTGGTGGTCTTTCTAGGCCCCTGTGGGATCTTCACTGTATCCCATTCTGCTCCAGCAGGGCTGACACTCTGCTGTCCCTTCCCCCTGCTGTGGTGGCCTATTCTGGCCAGTCTGCAGACAACCCCTCAGCCACTTCTGAGCCTGTCTCCACCTCCAGGAACAGAGCCAGGCTAGGAAATGGAATTTGCATGTCTCCCCTAACTAGTCATGCTGGGCAGCTGCGTTCCTGTTCGTGGGACTGTACCCCAGGCTGGTGTGGGCAGCCTCTTTCCAGAGTCCGACGTAGGGAAGTGAGACAAAAGCCCTGCTTTGCTTTGCATTCTCTTCTTTAACCTGCCCTCCCATCCCATGGACAACGTGGAGAGAACAAAATAGGAATACATACCTCTTAGCCTTCTCCCTTTTCTTCTTTTTCCTGGTCCACTCTTCCCTAGGACCCACAAAAGGCAGCTTTTCCTGGATCATATAGTTCTTCTGGATACAAGCCTAAGCATTAATCCCTAAGGAAGAATAGGGGCACCATCTCTACTCCCCGGGACATCTGGGATCTGAGTACTGCTCTGCTTAGCTGTTGGCAAAGTAAATGAAAGCAGTGGGACTTCAGCAAGTCTGTTCTCTACGTATCATGCCTGGTTCTCATTGCTCCCTGCTAGACAGAATCACGTTCTTTCCATTTTGTGCCCTTGACAGAAAGAGAAAAGCTATATTGGAACATAATTAAAGGAGAAATGTAGAAGACATTGGTTTAATATTTACAATCACATTATCTCTAATACTTACATAAGTGATGTGTGTATACCTACAGATGTAAATATAATAGTCTTGTCACCTGCCAGCTATATGACAATAAGAAATTTGCTTCACTCTGTAAGCTTTGGTTTGTGCTCTCTAAGATGTGGCTATAAAAGCACATAACTTGTAGGGTTGTTTTTTAAAATGGCAAACAGTGTTTAGTAGGTGCAATGACAGGTACAGGCTTCAAGAACCTTCGATACACATCTCCTCATGATCTTTGACTCATTTCACAGACAGGCACAGTTAACTCATTGTGTATTAACTCGGCTACTATGGAAGCCTATCAAAAGAGCCTTTGTAATTATTTTAAATGTAAATACAATGACAATGCAAATTATCAGGAAATACATTTATGTATTGGCAGTAGGTTAGTAGTTTCAATCAGTTTGTCAAACCTGTGCCTTTGGAAGGTGATTGTATCCATTGGAGTTGAAGAAATCCACTCCCCTTCATACTATGAGTTCTGATTCTAATGAGACATAAAGAATAATTGAGAAGGGCTAGAACAAGGCATCACCTTTATTGCTAATAAAGTCAAAGCAGGAAAACATTGGTTTATATGGGTGCTGAAGTGGGTTTCCCACTACTGAACGTCAGACATAGACCTAGACAACAGAGCTGGATCAAGTCCGGTGGCCCCCACAGGGGTGGAATCCGTTCATACGAACGTCAAAAGTGGAAGGACATAGAGGCGGCTCACTTTAGCCCTAAGAGATTTGTATTTTAAGATGACTTCTGTAGGTTTATGATTTCCCCCACTGTGTGTTATTTTAGTGGTTTAACTGAATTCTGAAGATTCATCTAAAATTGGCTAGCTACTCCCTTCCTAGGAAATCAAAAGGGACACTTATGTTTTACATTTAAAAAACACAACAATAGAACAAAGAAAGGTCAGGGTGGCACTTCTCACATGGACAGGTCAGAAGCTCCTACTATCCCTGGGAGAGGGGAGAAGAGCCATTCCAGATGTGTAAAATCTCTTCCCTTTTACTTCCTCTGAGTTTTTACCAACTTCAGACGGCCGCAGTGATTTGCAAAAGGCCAGATTGTCCCACATATTCAAATCTCTGGTAACACTTGCAGATCAGTTTCATTTGCTTGAGGCTGAGCGTTGATCTGTCCATTGTTTCAAATAATTGACAGTTGAGGGTGCTTTTTAAATAAAAACGGTGAACCGGATAGAAGATGTTCCCTTAAATCCTATATCTTGCTCAGAAATGTGAGATGGGAAATACTGGAGAGAAGTGACTTGGCCTAGAGGTCACCTTAGTGAACAGGGAATATTCCGATTATCCGAACCCCTAGCTTTGAGTAAAGATGTTCCCATTCCTTCTCATCTAATCACTTGCAAACAAAAATAACAAGAAATAAACTCAATCTCCGTCTTCTCTGATAGTAGGAGCTACCGCCAACAATAACTCTGGGAAAATGGGAAGAGGAGCAGGTGTCGGATTAAACTCAGGGATTTATGTGAAAGTGTACAGGGAATTGGAGACCCTGATGCCAAAACTTCTTGCCTGCCCAGTTCTAGATGACACCAGCTGCTAAGCATGGATGCTGGGCAGCTCTCTCTCGACACACTGATTCTACCCAGAGAAATAACCTAAAGATCATAACATTTAAGGGGCCACCAGATAAGTCACTAACCAGGCCTGCAATCTCTCTACCATGAAATGGACAAGCCCTCCCCAATGTACCAGACCTTCCAAAGAGCTTTTAGGGCTTCACATGTTAATAAGAACGGACAACCAAGAAGCACAAGTTATTTGAGGGGGGACATCTACTCCCCGGGACATCTGGGATCTGAGAAACATAGTGCAGAGAAAATCACAGGGAAAAATTTTAACAAGGAAACAGTACAAAAACGTCTCTCAAAACTGAAGGACAAATGTCTCCAGTTTGAAGAGGCATGCCATTGCCGTGCGCTTGAATGAATTAAGATTGACACTGAGGCACATGACAGTGAAATTTAGAGCATCTTGGAGCCCTGCTCTTTGGTGTAATCTCTGAGACGTGTCCTCACTTACGCCCCAAGGAACCAGCATGGACATACTCCTGTTTGAATATGGCTGGGTGAAGACATTCACCACCAACCGGCCCTTCCCACAGTAACATTCCGTTCAGAACCTACTGCTTTGGACTTCTTTTATTCTTAATGATTTCTATCTACCACACTTTATTACTCTCCCCTGCTCAGTCTGGGCAGTCCCAGGCCATCAAAAGTCTCAGAAATGCCCAACTCCGAATGGAAGTGGTTAAAGCTTCAGTTCCATTTCTCTTAAAAGTAATCATTGTACTAATTCATAAATGCAAATAGATACGTGGGCATTGGGCAACCATACCTTTCTTCCCACTAAGAATTCAATCTCTAGATACTGGTCAGTGTGTTGGAGGAGAGCTGACTTCTTTGACTTCTTCCAAGCCCTGGCTCAGCCAGTTTGTCCTGTCAGTTACCCTTTAATTAAAAAAGTACCATGTGCCAGATGCCATGCGCCAGACACCATGCTGAGTAATTTGCATATAATGTCAAATTACTCTTACAAGCATCCTATAGGGAAGTTACAGCATTTTGCATTTTAACTTGGATTTGACCTAAGTCTGTATTATTAGCCATTTTGCCACCAAAACGACAAGTTGCCACCTAGGACTTACACATGTGTGCAGGAGTACAGTGCTAGAGTGAAATATTCTTTTATCCAGAATGATTTTGTGCCCTGGGGGATTCCCACAGTGAGTGCTAAAGATCCTGAACCACCTTGATGAAATGGAGAAAAGATGCCAATGTTTAAGTTTTAATTCAGTCCTTTCTTCCAGGCACTTAGGTGGATCAGAAATACTGCTAATTTTTTGTCTGAAATGGAGAAGCTTATCATTTCTAGACTATATATCAGTAAGTTATTGCTAGAAATGTGATATTGATGAAAGTCATGTTGAATGAGATTTCCTAATTCAGTATAAACTTGTATCAGGATAATGTGCATGGTTTCCAGCCAGTGTGCATCATTAATAATCATCAGCAATGAGCAAATTCATACATTTTTGTCTCCACTGCTCCTTTAAACCAGTTTATTTAAATGAAGCCTTCTATTTCCATTAAGTACTTTAATACATCAAATCTTAGTTCTCAAGGATTATTGGACTTTTATGCATCATTTTGATGTAATGATGTGCCCCTGGCCAAATAGTTAAGTAAATAGTGACAAGGAATGCCAGGTCTTCATGGGTGTGATCTGGGATGTTTGTTATTTACACATATCCATTGTCTCAAATTTCTTTTAAAGTAACTATTTTTATTTAAGAGAAATAAAATCATGTTATTAATTATGACATAAAACATTTCCAAAGTACAGAGAGAAGAAAACGAGCTTGTATACTTTTCATCTAACCCTCCCTTGTCTGTGATTCTTTATATACCTCTTGGATTTTAACTTTCACTTCCAATACTCTTCCTTCTCCAGAACATGCTTACCTTCTGTTTCGCTTAGCAGGTAGAGCATACCCTGCCATTCCAGCCAAGCTTCCAAGGGTTCTCTGGCATTCGGAGAGCTTTGGCCTGACCCTCGTTCTCCCGTGGACATATAGAGCATGGAGACCCCCATATCTTTTCTTCTCTCCATATCCCTTTCCAATATGATGCTTGTAATTTGGCCTCATCCCTTCTACTGCCGTTCAATGCCAATTGCTCCCAACTTTGAACTTTACTTCCCCTTTTCCCCTTTAATCCTTCCTTCCTCCTTCTGCTGTGCTGATTGCCTCGCCGGGCAGTTCTGCTGAGCACCTTCTGTGAGGTTAAACTCGCAAAGATGAGGCTGCTGAGTAATAGTAGATTGAAATATTGGCAAGAGAAAATTCTCTGTAGAAAATTACCTTGATTAATTTAGCGCTGATCCATCCCAGGGTCAAAACTTGGCCGTGGCTCTCTAGCGTGTCCCAGAAATTCTCTTCTTTAAGCCATCTTCTTCCCCAAGTGATTGCTAAAGTCCTTTAATGATTTTACTACATAGGGAAGAGTTATCGGATGAGAACAAAATTATATTAAATGCACATAACCTGTATTAAAAACAGCCGATTGTAAATGCCCGTAATCTCATAGAGCAATGCAGTAGCGGTCCCTGTAAACCATGCTTTTTATCTGCTTTAATTCTTTTATGGGTAGCAGCTCTTCTGGCCAAGGATCTCCTTTTGCTGGCCCTCAAGTCCCCCATTAAGTCTCCGCCCTCTGGAATTGTGCTGCTCTCTTCTAAATGATGGCATTGAGTTTTGCTTAGAGCATATCTCTGAGCTGAAATCCCCATTTTGGAGATATATTAATCTCATCCTTCTATTAACTTTCTCATTTCTGGACCCCCAGGCTTCCTGTAACTCCCAGAGCTTTAACATTCTGGACCTCGTCTTCCATGCCAGGTCCCCACCACCCCCGAGAAAGATTCCTGTCAGTTGTTTGGTTTGTGGTGGAGGCTGGGTCTGGTCTCTTATCTCCTGGTCAAGTGGTCTTTGCAGAATGCTGGAATGACCCTGCTATCATCACATCTGAGAGCAGTCCACAACAGCCCACCCGACAGTCCATCAAGAGTTAGTCTTTTATTCGCATACAACTAGCTCTTGGTAAGGGGAAGAGATATTTGATCTTCCCATTCCTTGCCCCCTTTTATCTGATGCTCAGCAGAGCAACCAAAGTGATCTTTGTAAAAACATAAACCAGAGCACATTATTTTTCTCTGCTCATCTCCCTCCGTGGCTCCTTTCACTGCGTCAAAGCCACAGTCTTTATGGAGTCCGAAAAGCCCCGCATAGTTGGATGTCCATTTCCCATCCGGCCTCCCACGCTCTGGCTTTGAGCCTGGAGCACTCTTCCCCAGATACACGCTGGGACGACCCCTTCACTTCCATCAAGTATTTGACGAAATCTCACTTCCTTTACCAGGCTTACCTGGACTCTCCTGGGGAATAGAGCAAGCTGTCCCTCCTGCCCACAGCACCCGGGCACTTCCTGTCACTCACTTTATTTACGCCTTTTTTTTTTTTTTTGCCATGTTCCTGTCACTTTTTGGCATTCTCTGTTTTTACTGGATTTATTATTTATTGTCTTATTCCTTCTGTCATGATTTACATTCAGTAAGTGTAATGATTTTCATCATGTTGTTTGATTATGATGCATGTCATCATCATCATCACCATCATCATCACCCAGAGCAATACCTGAAACATAGTAGGTCTTCAAAAATATGTGTTGAATGGAAGTAACAATCTTACCCAATTGACAACTTGGCCCTAATGTTATCCTTAGAATAGAGGACACCATTTCAGAATTTACAGTGCTGATTTTATAGTGTCAGAAACTATGCCTTGCATTTGCAATGATGTGGATGGAACTAGAGGGGATTATGCTAAGCGAAATAAGTCAATCAGAGAAAGACAAGTATCATATGATTTCACTCCTATGTGGAATTTAAGAAAAAAACAGGATCATAGGGGAAGGGAGGGAAAAATAAGATGAAATCACAGAGGGAGACAAACCATAAGAGACTCTTAATCATAGGAAACAAACTGAGAGTAGCTGGAGTCTCGGAGAGGGGTAGGTGGATGAGATAACTGGGTGATGGACATTAAGGACATTAAGGACGTAATGTGCTGAGCACTGGGTATTATATGAGACCAATGAATCACTGACCTCTACCTTTGAAACTAAAATAAATGAATGAATGAAAGAAAGAAAAAAAGAGACTATGCTTTGATTCTGATGTAAAGAAAGAAAGAAAGAAAGAGACTATGCCTTGATTCTGATGTAAAATAAATGTCAGGACAGTGAAACTCTTTAAACCTCATATGACCAAAGATAAGGATTAAAGGATTTAAATTAAGGAGACCTTTGCAATGACGTGGATGGAATTGGAGGGTGTTATGCTGAGCGAAATAAGTCAATCAGAGAAAGACATGTATCATATGACCTCACTGATATGAGGAATTCTTAATCTCAGGAAACAAACTGAGGGTTGCTGGAGTGGTGGGGG
>NC_138374.1:68906160-68942659 GCF_054177405.1 Leptonychotes weddellii
AAGGGGGGGAAATCGGAGGGGGAGATGAAACATGAGAGACGACGGACTCTGAAAAACAAACTGAGGGTTCTAGAGGGGAGGGGGGTGGGAGGATGGGTTAGCCTGGTGATGGGTATTAAAGAGGGCATGTTCTGCATGGAGCACTGGGTGTTATGCACAAACAATGAATCATGGAACACTACATCAAAAACTAATGATGTAATGCATGGTGATTAACATAACAATAAAAAATTTAAAAAAAATAAAAAATAAATTAAGGAGACCCAAGTTTTTGTTTTTGTTTTTCCAACTGGGATATTATTTTTGTGGCTAAATCTATTTTATGAAAATAGATTCAAAACAAAGATTCCCTCTATTTATTAGCAGGCAACCTTTTAAAAAGTTGGAACTCTTTGAGTAAAGTAAAACAGAAAGTGGGAAAGGTTCTTATAGTTCTGGTTAACCAAAGTCATCATCAGTCTGTTGTGAATGAAGAGAGAGAAACTGCAAATCCTGGTAAAACCCAGGGACAACCCAAATCATTCACATTATTTTAATTCTAATATCTTCTAAGAATCCTCAAGGAGGGACCAGTCTCTATTGACTTACTGTGTTTCTGAATTTGTTGGATCTCACCCCCGTCACTTTCTAGAGCAAGTAGAGCACCTTTGAGAGTAATGATAAGCTTTGCCTCATGCCCAGGACACAGAATTCATTCTGACTTCTGATTTAGGTCATTGGCAGACGTGGGTGTGCATTGAAAGTCCCGGCTTCTTTGTGGTGTCTTGTCAAGGGATTCATGTTTTCTCCTAGGGTGAGCCAGTCCTTTGGGTTCTATGCTAAAGTAAGATTCCTTTCTAGAGGGTGGAAGAACTAGAGGCTGTCAGAGCACAGGTGGCCATGCTCGTTGACCTCAGTGACCACACCCACAGGCAGCCACTCCTCAGGCTGGAGCAGGATGGCTGGTGATGACATCCTGAACCTCGAATGTGTGTGTCGCCCCACAGGCTGTGTACCTTTTACAACTTTTGAGCACACACACACACACACTCATATTTTAATTATTTTTGGTGTGACGGAAAACCCACATGGCATTAAATTTACCATCCTAACCATTTTAACGTGCACAGTTCAGTGTTACTAAGTACATTCACCGTGTTGGTCCGCCCACCTCCAGAACTTTACATCCTGCAAGACTGAAACTCTACCCCCCTGGAATGGTAACTCCCCATGCCCCCCACTCTCAACCCCTGCAACTCCGTTCCACTTTCTGCGTTGCTGAATTTGACTCCTCTAAGGACCTCGTATACCTGGAAACATGTAGTTCTTGTCTTTTTTTTGTGCTGGGCTTGTTTTACTTAGCTTAATGGCCATTAGGTTCATTCATGTGTAGCCTGTATCAGAATTGTCTTCCTTTTTTAGAGCCAGATAATATTCCATTGTATGGATACACCACATTTTGTTTATCTATTCATCCCATGAGGCTAGACCTCTCCCCTCATCCTATGCTCCTCCTCCCAGGGATTGTAGTTAGTGGCAATTTTAAGTGAAATAATCATGGTTAGAAGAGGTACTTGAGATTATCCAGAAAGTGTCACCCGAGAGAACATTAGAATGACTCTTACTTTAAAGCAAGGTTGAGAGAAGTAACTGGTGAGCAGTTTGGTCCATGATGAGGAAGTAATGAAAGTTCACCACGTCTGCATAGTTACTGTGGATCTCAAGTGCTTCATCGCAGCAAAGAAACCAACAGTTCCTCGTTGTGACCCTCTGAAAAACACACATTGTGCTCACAAACACAAAGGAGCAAAATCCTTCTGGGTAAAGATTAAACACATAGAGACTTTAGCTTTAAAGCTGAGTTACTTATTTCTCCATATAGAAGCATTTCCAGGGGAAAAAACGATCACAAACAGTCCAGAATTTTCTTTTTTTTTTTTAAGATTATATTTATTTGTTTGATAGAGAGAGGGGGGAGAGCACAGAGGGAGAGTGAGAAGAAGAAGCGGACTCCCCACTGAACAGGGAGCCTGATGTGGGACTCGATCCCAGGACCCTGAGATCATGACCTGAGCCGAAGGCAGACACTTAACAACTGAGCCACCCAGGCACCCCACAGTCCAGAATTTTCAAGACCATTTGAGATCTTTCTGAAACTGAAATATTAGAAACGTCATGTTTGTGATTCTTCCTCTAAATTTTAAAGGACTCGAATCCAGAGGCTTCTAATAAATCTCCAACTAGGTGTTGTTCTGGTTTTGTCTTGTGTAGCCTTTTCTTTCTCCCTCCTTTCTTCCTTCCTCCTGCCTTCCCTCCCTCCCTCCCTTTCTTTTTTCTTTCTTTTTTTCTGTATTTGTTCACTGATAAGTTTAGGCTATGACCTATATCCTTTTAATTTTATTTTAAAATGAGAAATCCTTCTTTGTTCATATACATCTTGAAAACCATAGTGGAAAACAAGCTGTTCAGAGAAAATTCACAATGAAGCAGTTCTCACATCTGAGGGGAAGATGGGCCAAACCTGTAGGCCAGCTCACTTGGGACTGACACATGATCTCATGCAAGGGGGGTGGGGGGGACGTGGCAGATGTCGTTACCACCACATGCATCATCCACTCCCCTGCCTCACAGTTGCAGAACGATGGGTTATATAAATTCTTAAAACTGTTAGCAGCATGCACTTGCAGTTGGGTTTTGGAATAACTATTACTTCTGAGTACAAACTGTTTAATAATCTTGCATTGCTACCTATTCCGTTGTAAACATCCTGCATAAAATTCGCCATGTCTGAATATAACATTCTAATTTTTTTTTCCAAATCTTACTTCCTGTCAGATTTATGTCTTGGTTGCCATTTCAAATATGCCCAAGCCCTGCATTATCCTGAAGGAGGCAAGTCCTGTTTACAGCATCCTCACGTCCCCTGTCAATGGCATTTCCCTAAAGTGCCCATCATGGGCATTCTGATCCCTCCTGAGAATCATTACAGTTCTAGTAAAACCCTGTTCATGAAGGAAATGACAGACTTATTAATGTGAAGACATTAATATCTGAGAGGGCTTATTATGTCATTCTTCCCAAGGGTATGTGCATTTTTATAATGGTCAATGTTTTAAGCCTGAAGAATAGCACACTTGTGGGTAGATTTTGAATGTCTGCAGTGAACCAAAGAAATGAGACTTCTTTTTGTGTGATGCAGCCTCTGGAGCACCCCTGAAGTCAGATCACACAGATGATTGTCTTTATGGAAGGCCAGCTAGAGCTTTTTGCAGGTTACTGTCATTTCTAGCCCCATCTACGTGTGCAATTATAGTGAATACACTTCTGAATCTGTGTCTTGTGGCTTTGCAGTTTCTGGTACAAGAAATGTTTGTGTACATTTTTGTATTTTATATGTTATATTTCATATTTTTTATATTTACCAGAAATACTTCCTGAGTCTTACTAAGATATATATTACATATATTTCAGTGATACCACTTTGTTCAGAAAAATTAATAAGTTAATTATGCACTTTATTGATATTATATAGCTCTGAATAACTGGACTTTTCCCAAAAATCAAATCTATCAGTAAAGGTGAGAATTTACTACCATGGTCAACAGTGAAAAGATTATGCTACAGAATCTTTTTTTTAAAAAAAGATTTTATTTATTTATTTGACAGAGAGAGACACCGCGAGAGAGGGAACACAAACGGGGGTGGGGGGGCGGAGAGAGAGAAGCAGGCTTCCCGCAGAGCAGGGAGCCCGATGCCGGGCTCGATCGAAGGACCCTGGGATCATGACCTTAGCCAAAGGTAGACGCTTAACGACTGAGCCACCCAGACGCCCCATATGCTACAGAATCTTAAGGACATTAGAAGAGGCACTCTATCATGTTTTAATCACCTGATACTGTTTTGTCATTAGTATAAAACCTCTTATGTGACTGTCTTGAAAATGACCTGACTTACCAGAATGGACAGAGAGGAGTGTGTTGCGTTTTATAAAATGAATCTCATTATCCTGGGTCAAGCCCTTTATTAATTACCATTTTTTTCAGCAGTCCCGAAGCCCAGATGAATATCAAAACCACCCCAAGAGGGTTTTACACTAAAGAGATCACCAGGACTCTGCCCGGAGACCTCACCCAGAATTCCCTGGTCTCCCACTCAAGATGTGATAGGCTCCATAAGTGTTTCTTGTGCAACCAGGTGAACACTTGTTGGGAACCATTGAGAACTGCTGATGTTCAGTTACCCTGCTCAGAAAACCTGGAGTGACTCTAAAGTTCCTCATCCCTGTTTTAGTAAGAAACGAGATCCTATTGACTTTACATTTTATTTTATTTTTTCAAAGATTTTATTTATTCATTTGACACATTGAGAGTTAGCACAAGCAAGGGGAAGGGTAGAGGAAGAGGGAGAAGCAGGCTCCCCACTGAGCAGGGAGCCTAACATGGGACTCGATCCCAGGGCACTGAGATCATGATCTGAGCCAAAGGCAAACACTTAACCAACTGAGCCACCCAGGCATCCCATTGACTTTACATTTTAAATTTATTTATTTGAGAGAGAGAGGGAGAGCAAGTGGGGGGAGGGGCATAGAGAGAGGGAGAGAGACTCTTCAAGTAGACTCCCCGCTGAGCACAGAGTCCATTGTGGGGCTCCATCCCTGTACCCCAAGATCGTGACCTGAGCCAAAATCAAGAGTCGGCTGCTTAACTGACTGAGCCACCCAGATGCCCCGACTTTACATTTAAAATTCTCTCACTGTCCCATTATTATATTTATGAGCATGAATGTCTCACCATTTCTCTCAAATAAGGGAATTGAATTCGATTCTAGCATGATTTGAGCATTTATGAAATATCTGTTGAGTGAATGATGAAGTGAATGAATGAAGGTATCATGACAGACCTTGTTAAATGCTTTTCTGACCCCAGGTTTTATTATATCCCACATTTCCCTAAATTACCAATCTGCCAACCCTAATAAAGGAAATAATGAAGTTAGTTTGACATAGACTGGTTTTATTAAATCCATAGTGATCCCCTAGTCCCTTTTCTTGATGTCCTTTACTATACTAATCCATTATAGAATCATTTTGGGAATATCAAACATATTAGTCTCAATATTTAGAAATGGCATTGCTTTTGGAAAATTGGAACAGCAGGTACATTTTCCAGAATTATAGGAACTCTTCATGTTCTGTATATGGTTTTAAAGATCTCTGGTCAGAGCTAAATATTCTTGCTTCTGGATTCTTTTGGTACCTCTACAGTTATTTCCCCGGCTAGTGGAATTCCCTTCCAGAAGTCCCTGTATAATCCCTGCTTTCGTGTAACTGGAGTTTGGATTTCATTTTAGCAGCGTTCCCATCCACTCAGGAGCTCATTCTTCTTGACAGAGAAGACAAGAAATATGTTAAAACCTGAAGAATTTTCAGTCTCTTTCACTTTCCTTTTTCATCCAGGAACATAACTCGATTGTCCAAAAGCAGTCAGTGTGAGCTTTCCTTACTCCCAAAATAATCCTTCTTGCCTTTAATAAGTGTTGTGCCCTTTAACTTACTTTGAATTTTAGATCTTTTTTTTTAAAGATTTTATTTATTTATTTGAGAGAGAGAATGAGAGACCGAGAGCATGAGAGGGAGGAGGGTCAGAGGGAGAAGCAGACCCCCTGCTGAGCAGGGAGCCCGATGTGGGACTCGATCCCGGGACTCCAGGATCATGACCTGAGCCGAAGGCAGTCGTTTAACCAACTGAGCCACCCAGGCGCCCTGAATTTTAGATCTTTTAAAATGTTTTTTGTCAGTCCTTCCTAATAGTTAATACTCCATCCTCATAGCATGGCAGGCATTGCTGTATTTTATATGTATAGATGAACTTATTAATCTTCACAGAAACACTAGGATGTAGGCAACAGTTACCACCATTTTACAAAGGAGGAAACCAAGGCACAGAGAAGTTGAGTAATTTGTCCAGGGTCCTACAGCTCAAAGACATATTTAGTTGAGATTTGAACTCAAGCAGCCTGGCTCTAGTATTCTTAACCCCTATGGCAGACTGCCTCTTTACTTAGCTGTCTTCAGTTATGTGCCATTGTCCACATCTTTTGTCCATAGTTTGGTAGTATATGCATCCACATCGACCCTGTAGTTACCTACCCCCTCCTCTGTTGCCGAGAGGATTTATGAATACACAGCTGACATTACTTCCCCCCATTATTTTCCCAAGTCTCTTGGAACCAGACCGTGCTAGTCAGAAAACACACGCACACGGGCGCGCACACACAAACACGTCATTAGTTGAAAAGAAATGGACTAAATATGTTTCACTGAGTATTATGATCAGTTTCTATGTTTTATTTTTTAATCGAATTGTTAAGGTGCTATTTAACAAATAAGGAAACTAAAATTCCTCCATACTGTTCACACTTTTCGACTATTTATATAATCTTCTATTTTGGCAAAAAGTTTAGCAACTGTTTATGTCTTGCTGGAAAGTCACTCTTATTCTCACTCTACAAAAGAAAAAACTGTTAAGAGATTGATTTGTGGTCATCGAGAGTTTATCAAAACTGACAGTACAATTGAATGTTTCTGCTCTGATTTTCAGACCCAGTGTCAGAATATCTACTAGTGCTGCCTCCTACTTGTTACTTGTATGTGATTTTATATACACCATTTTGCCAAATTTATCTATATATGTATATAAATATGTTCATATTAGTTATATACAAGTTAAGAAATTTTATGTGATATTAACATGTAGAAGTTTTCAGTGGAAGTGCTGCTTCGGATCGGTTTTTCAGATAAGCCCATCTCTCCAGTGCTGGAACAGAGGACTGTTTGCCTCTAGGGCATGTGACTACCCAAAATAAGCTGTTTGGGTCATACTCTGAGCACTTGGCAGTGACCCAGGGACGTGACCCTTTACACAGACCTCGGGGTAGTCCAGAGTTGCATTTTATCACCTTTTTTTTTAACCCTCTCAAGACAGCCCTTGATGTTCATTTTAATTAAGGATTTTTTGGTAGGAAGTTACTATATGAGTCATATAGTAACACGACAAAATGTATACCCTATATGTGTGGTTTTGTTTCTCCACTGAGAATATTAGTAATGAGAAGGACGAGGAGGAATATGTTAAGGACTTATAATAAAAAAGTTACCTTATTTAAATTTCAAAACATTGTTATGAGATCGATATTGTTATCCTTCTGCTTCAGATAGAGAAATCAAAGCTTACAGGGTTAGAAGTGGTTTAACCTCACACAACTAGTAAGTGGCAAACCTAGAATTAGAACCCAGGACTGTCTGATACGAACACTCTTTCTTCTTAGGGAGGTTACTGCTGAGATTTGCCTGTTTGTGCATGTGTGTGCATGCATGTGCATATGTGTGTGTGTGTATATCAAATGCTTATGGAGTTTCCATTGCACAGATATTTATTGAGGACCTACAAAGCCAGACTCCTTGTACTGGTCACTTTGTGGGTGCTGACATGATTAAGGCCCAATCATTAATTGAACACAATTCACCATGCATAACTATGTGTTGAGCAATTTGTGGGTGACCAGCCTTAGTTACATTATCTCATTTAATGCTCCCAGGTAATCCTAAAAGGTAGGTAAGATTCCATATTACAGATGGTGGAACTGAAGTTTAGGAGGGGGAGTTAGGGTGTCATTTAGCAAGTAAGTGGAAAAGCCAAGGTTTGAACTTAGGTTGTCTGATTCCAAAGCCTGAGCATTGGTTCTGTGTGTCTGTCCGCTTTGCTATTCTGAAAAGAAATTAGGAGAAATATTTTCCTACTTTCAACTCTATACAGAGCAGAGGAAAATAAGTTCCACAAATGATTTGTAATATCTTTCTGTCCTTCTGCATCTCTGCCATAATGTTGTGATGATAATATGAAAGAATACATATAAATGAAAACATATCACTGCCTGACATTTGTAGGACTTTTTAGCCTAACTACTTTGCAAGCAGATGCCACTTAAATAACTAAATCTTTGAATTTCTCATAAGAGATCACAGGGAAGCTAAATTGTGAGCTGAGTGAAACCGTTTGTTGTGCTACAAGCGTGGGATTCTATTGGGCAATACAAATTTTGCCAGCGTGGTAACCTTTATGACTTCTTCCTCTGTGCTCTCACGACCCTGAAAATGTCAAACTGAAGAGGATTTAGACTGCACCTTCAGCTTAGAGAATTAGCAGACTGACTTCACTAAAAATACTTATTTTTATTCTATATTATTGTCTCATTAAAAAAAAAAGGGACCATCTCTGTGTAAAGTAAGTAAGTCTGTGGTACGTACCTTTTGAGTATTTGAGTTATTTTACCACAAATTCAATTTTCTACCTGTAGCAACATTGTTGCATGGAGTGGTAAATCTCCCACCTGAGAGTCTATGCACAGTGCGGTTTTGGTCACCAGCCATGTGCTCCTGACTCTCACTTTCCCTGGAGAGTGAAGGTGTCCTGGGCTCTGAAATGGTACATCTTGCATTTTATTTTATTGCACACCACCTCTTGTGTGCTGCAGGTATCTCAAACACACCGTCTCTCAAACTAAACATGCTTTTCTTCTCATCCTCTCAAAGTTCTCTCTCCAATGCCGTCCTAGTCCATGGCGCCATTCTCCGTCACCTGAGTTACTGAAACAGCACCATAGCCTTCACTAAAGCCCCTTAACTAAGTCGCTCCCCTCTAGAATCTATTCTCTACACAGTGACTAATGGGAACTTTCCAAAATCACATGGGTCTTTCTAATAGGATCAAGCTGTGCATTCACTCAGAACTCTTGAGTGTCTTTCATGGGGATCAAGTACAGTGGCTTTTATTTAATTTGCAAGACTTCTTCGGATACGGTCCCCAGTGAGCTCTCCAGAGTCACCATAAGTCACTCTCTCTTTCTCTGCTGCCCTTCCACCAAGCTGCATGTCTGTGGCCTTCTCTGATGATGAGAGCTCACTCATACCCATGCCTTCACTCAAGCTGACTGACTAGGCTAGCTGACATCTCCCCTGTCACCCATTCAGTGAGTCTCTGCTCCCTCTGGAACATGTGACTATCCCATACTTCTACTCACCACACTTTAGTTCATAGTTTAGTGTCTGTTTTCCTTGGAAGAGTGAGATTTTAGGAGGGCAGGTCTCATGCATGAGTGAACCATATGGAAAGCAAGTATGTTAACACTATTTGTAGTATTTTGTATTAAATATGCATATGTATTTGTTTATAGCTTAACTGTATATGATTCATTGAGTTTATAAAACATGGAAATAGTCAAATATATCTTGAGTCCCAAAAATGCTTATATTTACTAAGTGCTTACTAAATGTTAGGCACAAGAAAGAATGCATTTGTCCAAAAAATATTTAGTAAATGCCTCTGCTATGTCTGGAACTGTGCTAAATATAGAAGGTATAAGGCACAGTGTGTGTCTTCAAAGTTTAGGACAATTTAGTTGAGAAGATAGGACACAGACACAAAGAACTATGGTAATGTAGGTCAATTTAGTATAGGGATACTAGGTCTCAGAATCTATTTTTACTGGTTAATTACTTAGCTAAAAATTACTTTGAAAGTAATTTCACTAATTTTGACTTGCTCTTCTCTCCCTTTTCTCCTCCCCTACACCCACTTTTCTGAGCAGAAGTGTAAGATTTATTCAATTCCCTTCATTTTGGCATCATGACAGTGTAAAGTCATCAGCGTAATCACCATAAGAGGACTTTGTTTTAATTTTTATCACCCAGCACATTTTTATTGTCAGAATGGTTACTAATCATTCATTTTTATTTACTCTAGCTGGGGAAGTTTTGCAAAAAATCTTGTGACTATTTAGAAAGAAAAAAAAATGTTTTAAATTATGGGTTGTCTCCTAGCCTGCTTCCCAGTGAACACACCATAGACTCAAACCTTATGACTCCCTTAGATGAGGAAGCCTTGACTAGATCTGCTTCTCCCCTTGCCAATGGCCTCCTGGCCCCAGAGCCCCCTTACCTCTTCCCAGACCATGCTCAGCACCAGAACATCAGAACCAAGCTGATTTTTCTTAGGTTTGATTAGAATAACCCTCTGGATGGCTGAGATGGAAGACACAAAAACACAGATGATTAGTGTCTATTTCAAATTCTTGGGCTCTTAAGATTTTTTTTAAATAACCATTATTCAATAGTTTTTTAAAGCTGGATTGAAATATTTTAGTAGTTTTTAAGAGCATATATAAGAAGAGTGAGGGTAAAAGTAAACACAAAATAGTCTTAAGAAATGCTATGATATAAACTAAATTTGGGGGAGCTGTTGAGAGTAGCTAAAACCTTGTGTTGAGAAGAGAGTCAAGGAGGTCTGGGTTTAGAAGACTCTCATTACTGTTCAGATTTAGTCTCCACAGAGTGCCAAGTGTGACGACATCTTCTCTCCCCAGCTCAGGATGCATTCCTCATAATTTGTTCAACGTACCAGTTGGAAAAGCATCTGTTGGTTGCATGGACATCGTGTTGACAAGCAGTATGTAAATTGTCTTCCCTGATACTCTAGAAGCTCATTTAGACCTGGAATTCATGATTCAGATATTGGTATTATAACTCTGAGGTCAAATTATTTTGTGAATATGTGCACTTGATTCTGGTTGGAATAATTCAAGTAGGCCCACGACTTACAGCAGTAAGAGGCAAGAGTTCTTCATGAAAGCAACAAAATAAAACTTGAAAATGACATATAAATGAGTGTTTGGAGATACAGTGAACATATATAAATCTATACATACTTTCAGACGTGTGTCTATAAGCAGATGTCTAAAAACCTTGACACTAAAAGGATAATAATCTGGACATTTCGTTTGAGTAAAAAGTGTTGTCCTTCCTCTCTTGCGATTATCCAGTTGTGTTATCTGAGAGAAAAAAAATTGTGTCTGGGATCTTTGTGAGAGTCAACCAGCTCGTCAGGGAAGAAGGTTACTTCATTTGGTGATAGTAGAGAGATATTTGAAGCTGAGGTCAATAGGCAAAGATTTTGAGTGGTATATCTAACATTAGAAGGATTGGGATGGTGACAGCTAGATAAGATGTGATGCATTCATGGAATGGGACACTGGTAACATTTTGTAGTTCAGAGGTGTGTAGAAGAAACACCTTGCTTGATCATTTTGTCATCTAAAGCCCCTGTATCAGCCTCTCCTGAGACAGAAATGTTCAAGGGTAAACACTGAGATGAATGGGTCCAGTGTAGCCTGCATCTGATGATCACAATTTAAGGTGGCTGTAAATACTTGGCAGGCAGATCCCTACTTTCTTTCTCAGGCTGAATGTTATAAAAGCCAGTGGAGAGTTGTAGTTCACTAAGTCCTTGTACTTGAAGAGACAGAATGGGAATTCTAAATGGCCATATCAAGATTAACATAGTCTATAAACTGTGGTCACCATCTTATATCAAACATTGCACAGCATGCCAAAGAACCTGAGGTTCATGGGGCACTTAGTATTGCCCCAGCACTTTGCCTCCACTCTAAAAAAAGTTTTTCCTCTACGAAGTCGGTTTTATTTGTCATTCCCATTTTAGAGATGGGAATATTAAGCCCCATGACATAATCTTGCTAGGGGAACTCAGCTAATCAATCATGATGCAAATCCTAATCCGATGGGTCAGCGTTCCATCTACCCGCCATGCTGTCTCTCTGAAGGAATAATTTCTATCTACCCTGCTCTGTCCCAGGAAGCAGACAGCCCCAGAGACCTCTGATGTCCATGAACTGATGTGATAAAGATGTTTAAATTCTTCATAAAACAGTATCTGAGGCCAAGGCGAGTCAGAACTGATGGAAAGTTACATAGGTTTTTTTGTTGCTGTCTCTTAGTGGATTTTAGCTCTGTAATTACACCAAAGCCTATTAATATATAACTGTGGCCCATGCAGCCATAAAGGTCTTTTTGTGAAAACTGCAGAGGTGAGCTTGGACTGCAGTCTATTTTTTGCAGCCTGGAAGTTTCTCAAAGCAAATGTCAGGGCTTTAGATACTCATGAATCAAAACACAGACAGAAATAAAATTTTAGATACCTCTTAGACCCGAAACTAAAGGCTAAAAAATAATCCCCTTCCCATTCTTCAATGTCTCAAGGAGATTATTCTTAAATTCACGATTAATTTATTTATAAATTATTCAGGTGTTCTTTGAGAAACATTTCAGTTCTTTTCATTATATATTTTGAGATGTTATAAAGCAGATATGTCGCATGCTTCCTTTTTATTTCTGTGTGCAGATTATAACTTTGGCACTCAAGAAAAAAATGTGCTAGGAGGCTTCTTAAATTTTTGGAGTAAGTTAAAATTATTTCCTTGCACTTTCTGAGATATGTAATGAGCTCCAGCCAGTTCTAGGATTGGTACTGAAAGTTTGGGGTGCTGGTTTATTGCCTCTTGCTCTTTCTAGGTTCTCTCTGGGAGAGATGAAGAGCAAAAGGAGGGTTGACGCTTCACTTTTATTTAGGACGGATAGTGGCATCTCCCAACCCAGGTCTTTCTGGTAAAGTTGGATTTGAAAATATGACTAATGGACAAATCTGGGGCTCCTACTCACTTCTCAGGGCTCTACCTTTCCAGGCTTATAGAGAAAGCTGGGTGCGTGTCCTCTTGTCTGAGCCAGGGGAGGATTGACCTCAGCTCTACCTCACACATTCTGTCACAGGTTGACCAGAGTCAGCTTGGGGTAACCCTCCCAGCCTCCCTCTGGCAGGCAGGCCTTCAACCTTACCCACAGGTGTTGAATGGAGCAACCATTAGGTCCTGGTTGCTTCCTGCAGTGCTGTGACCCTCGCCACAGATAGACAGTCACATGCTTTCGGTTCCCACTTGAGCGGAGAGCTCAGCCCTCTATCCTATAAATAACACGCCCCAGAGAGGCCAGTCTCTTACCAGGTTACTGTAGCTCCTTTCCTTTTGGTGGAAAATATGGTGGGAAGGGAGATAGAAGGAGGATTTCCTCCTCCTACTTCACCCCACCCCCAAACACACAAACCAGAAGGGACTTTTCTTCTCATCAAGAAATTCCGTCATTTACAGGCCAAGTTGGGACATGGACAAGCAGAGGCTGGCTCATACAGTCAGTGCCCTGGGGAATTTTAAGCCAGCTATGCAATTAAAATAGTGAGGGTGGCAAAACTGTTTAAATTACCTACAGACACTAGTCTTTATTTTATTTTTCTGTTTATCTGCCTGTCTCTCAGTCCTACACTGCCTTCCTTTCTCCATTTCTCCAACCCCTAAACAGCAACCAAGTCATTTTTCCGGGGCTTAATTCAGGAATTATAACCACAGTTACAAAAGTGTGTTTTGGCAAAGAGAAACATTTTCTCAGATTCATTTATAAAGAAACTTTCTCTTGTGCTAAGCAACAAAAGAAGCTTCATATTGACTTAAGTTGTACATATCTGATTAGCCAATGTAGCTTTCTCACACGTGCTAAGTATACTTTTATTAGACCAGTAAACAAGCTTGTGCATTCTATTTTCCTACTTTTTTATTTTCCTATTTTTACAGAAGTACAAAGGTTTCTTGAACTTTGGTTTTTGAACATTCTATTAGACCCATAGATGAGCTACATATCTCTGCTCTCTTAATGCAAACCATGTAGCATATTTTTAATTCTATGTGAATACTGCATAAAAACTTTGGAATACATTATGCCATTTTCTAATTTTAAACAAACTTGATTTAAGCATGTATGCAGATTGGTTCATTTGCTAGTTAGAATACCATTCCTGCAGCTCTCAGGGAGTAGATGAGCCTGGGGACAATTTTATGAAACTCTAATCTGGAACATCCATCTGCCTTCCCACTGTCCAGTTGACACTGCTCTTTGGAGATGAAGCCCTGTGTCTGGAAGTATCTCTCTATCATATGGAAGTATTTGTATGATTGTTAACCAAATATTTGTCTCTAGAATTCACAGACCTCCAAGAGGTGGCCTAGTGCATGGCAAATGAGAGAAGCTCAACAAGCAATTTTTGACTGAGTCAGTGATCATCTATTCGATGTGTGACTATAATCAAGCCCCCACTAGGAAAGTTCAGTTGTTCTTTTCATTTTCCATTTTCAGATGTTGTATTGCAGTGCTTGAGCAGACAGTCATCTTTCTTTTGTGAACAAAAGATGATGTTGAAAATCAAAAGGAAAATAAAAGGAAGGGCACTGAGCCCAATGTTGGAAAAAAAAATGTATATATATATATTCAACGTTCTTGTGTCCTAGTGTCCTGTTCTGTGACAGAGGAACCAGAATATCAGCAGTTCTGGATGCACAAGCTGGGAGAAATGCTACCTATAACAACATTTTACCAAAAAAATATATATATATATAGGCTTTAACTGTGTAAAGAAGTGGAATGCATATATTCACATGTATATGGTAGTTCATAAATGCTCAGATAACTTTGTAGACAAGGAAGTGAATTTATAAAGCCATCTTAGACCTTTAGGTGTTAGTGAAAACGCAAAACTGTTACCTTAATGAGTTATTGAAATGTCATTATAAGAGAATCAAACAATGTATTAACTTATGAATAGATAATCTACTGATTTCAACGAGGAACTAAATTGAATTTCTACTAAATAACTCAACTGAGTGAAAATAGCCTCCTACATTTAGAGACATCTCTCTGCCAAAGATGATTCAAGGTACCAAATGTAAGCACTGTTCATGAAAAAAAAATCATATATTAGTACATGAAAATTACACAAAACTATATTTCTGACTTTGCATCTGAAGGACTATAGAAGTCGCCATTAAATGCATGACTTTAGAAGTATGACCATTTATTTACAAATGTCACAGAATGCCTTAGTTATAAATATAAAATAATAGGATCTTTGATTTTTGTGTGCAATGAAAACCCACATTTTAAGCATCATTCATTTAAAAAAATCTTCTATTATTTTATATTTCTCTCTGAGGCATATTATATGTTTGTATGTAAAGGGCCTTAGACCTAAAATTGTGGACGTGATGGATCCATGAGACTCAAGGTCACCTTCATAGATCATCTAGTCTGTCTGACTCCCTTCTTCCATTCATCTCCTCAGGAAGCCAAGCAGTGGCCTTGTCCATGAGGATCTCTAGCTCAGCCAGAAATATAGTAGATACTGAATGTTTCATACTTGACCTTCATACTTTACCTTCAGTTCATTCAGTGATTTATTAAGTCAACCATTAAAAATTTTTTAAATGCCCATTATGTATCTGGGGATATCAAGACCAATAAGATATGATTCTTATCCCTAAGAACTTCACAGCTGAGCATAAAAAGGAGACCAAAGGGCAAAGAAGGCCAGTATTTCTCACCAGTATTATGATCTACATATAACACAAGATGCATTTGGGACACGAAGAAAGGGTAGCCAATTCTCCTTGAGACAGGGATAAAAGCTGACTTAAAGCACTCTGGTTTAACCACTTTTAATAAGATGAAACTTGATAATTAAAAAAGGGGGCTTGATAAATTTTTACAAAGTAGAGACCAAAAATTTTCCCTGTATCTATTCTAGCTTCTCTGACCCTTCCTTTAAGAAATTCTTTATATCTTACCCA
Source organism: Leptonychotes weddellii (assembly GCF_054177405.1). Lineage (NCBI taxonomy): Eukaryota > Metazoa > Chordata > Mammalia > Carnivora > Phocidae > Leptonychotes > Leptonychotes weddellii. Next base: position 68,921,713 of record NC_138374.1, read on the forward strand.
AATTCTTCAGGATGCATTTTTAACTTGACGTTCCTTAGTTTCTCCAGGGAAGATAGAAAACTGCTGATCGGTATCCCTTATTTAGTAATCTGAATTTTTGGCAGGCTGAATTTGAATTGCTGGATCAAAACCAAAAAGATTAAATATAACAGGAATAAACATAAAATCCTATATTTAAATTAAAAATGTTATCATACAGATAAAAGACAAGAAGAGAAGCAGTGACTTACATGAAAAATGAAAAGGTCTAAAGAATTCAGTTGGCCACAAACTTCAATAGAAGCCCATTGTAGGTTTGCAGCAGCTAAAATCCCAACATCAAACTACCGTTGATGGAAACTGTCTCGACATGACAGGAAGTATTATGCTCATTATCCCAGGTACCGGTCAGAGCACAACCAAAGAATAATCGGTTTGGTTCAGTGTGTCACATTTAAAATAACGGAAAACCCAAAAGCTCTGCGTGAAGAAGACATCCACACGCGTATCTCTAGACTAGACCCGGCCTCCACCTTGAACGTGGGTTTCAACCCACTGCCGAGCACCACATACCACACAGTAATACATGATCTAGTGTATTACTCTTAAAACAGCTCTTAATTGTTCAATCAGTTCCTCACTCCCAACAATTCTCAATCAGTTCCCTAAAACTGAACCACTCTTCCTTCCCTGTGACAAGCTCTTTTCCTTGTAAAGCCTACACCCATTTTTGACACCACTGCCCTAACATCCACCCATCTGGGGAAAACTTGGGGCTTATTCATTTGAATTAAGCCTTCCCACCATGTCTTCATTAAAAATAGATGGAGTCCCTGATGTTTGACATCAGTATATTCTATAGTATCCTAGACATTATAGTGACATGACTGTATTGAAAAGTAAAATCTCAGAAAGCTTCATTACAGTGAAGAGGTTTTGGCCTTTTTCTCTCAAAAATATAGCGAGTCTAGAAACATATGCCCTTTATAATTATTTGAGCATAAAGTGATCTACCGTGATTGACCTTAGAACTAACATTTTATTCTTCATCCATAATATACCTGCCATTTTTTTTCATCATCAGAAATTGTCAGGTTTTTTATTTTTGTTTTGATCTTCATTCTCATGCCTGAAAGCCTTGATTTCTCCTTTAGTTTCCAAAATCTGTTTGGGTGTCAGACCAAAGTAATTAATTGGATTTGCCTGATTTATTTCTTACTCTAGACCATTCCTTTAAAAATAATGATAAAGCTCAAATATTTTATTTCATTTGCCTGAGATCAATTCTATGATGGTTTAGTAGGCTATTATAATTCAATATTGAGTTTGTACTACCTAGGAAAACTGTATTAACTTATATTAAAAAGTATAATAACTATATTAATTTCAGTAGCTTCCCCAAACTTTTCCCTGCTCCCGTTTTCAAAGACAAATGGCCAGGTTTTGATCTTTTCTCTTATTTCTGCTGATTCCTCTAAAAGCGTGTGCTTATGGACCAACTAATATCAGAAGATAGCAATTTCAAACTCTTTGCCTCTTTGTAACCTCATCCAAGAGAATATACACATTTCTTTATCAGGCTCAGAATTTTACAAGTGAAAGTTCACAACCCGGAGTGATTCGAGGTAAAAGATGAATAACACTATGAAGAATCCAGTAAGGTAACATTTCTCAACAAGAGGATACAGTGTCAAACCTTCAGGGAACCACCAGGCTAAGCAGAACATTTGGGCCCAAGGAGAGCACAAGTCATTAATGCATCTGACATATTACCAAAGTTGATTATAATCTTGTTCAAAAGCAATCCTTATTACCTATAACCCTTACTTAGCAGCACTTACCATTAAGTTGTAAATAAATCTTCAGAATTGTAATTAAACCCTGATGTTCCAATCCACTCTTAAGCAAGTTTATCATTTATTGCTGTATATTACCACTTTAATTGTGTTCTTAAGGTATTTTCCATATTACTAAAGTGTTTCCCCCTTTAAGCTGTGTTAATGATTATTCAGGCATGGAAGGTATCAGAAAGTATTGTAAAACATGGAAGCAGATAAGCTTTCTCTCCCTTTTAATGTCTAAATTACTTTGCTAGGCACAAAGTATTTCTGTATTCTGTGTTATGATACAACGATGTTATTGGTTTTAACATTTAGAAATCAGAAGTGAAGTACTTTTCAAATGACTCATTTGATTTACAAGCAAGGGAATAAAAGTACATTTCTAAAACCAGACAAACTTGATAAGCACAGTTGTACTACTTGGGAGTTTGTTGACTTTTGTTTAAGGAGACTAAAAGTGGTAGCAACAAAGCTTTTCCCCAAATGGTTGGGTTTTCTGTATTTGGTGTCTATCATGAGATGCATTGGCAAAGAATACATTTTGCAAGATGTTTGTGTTTATAAGAAGCAGTGTTTGTATCTACACAGGCACATCTCTATTGGGAATATAGCAGGGGTTCTGTTGTACCTGTGAATTTATTATTGCAGAATCAACTTGTCATTGGTGTCAAGGTTCACTTAAGTTCAACATCCACTGAAGACTGCTTCAGTGTTTCAAATTTTTAAGGTGTTCTGAGAATGTACAACTTCAGATACATTTGTGGCCATTTCTCAGTTTGATCGAAGTCTCCCTCTTCAGTTTTTGATAGCTAGAATTCCAGTGGCATGCAGAAAACTTCTGGAATACATGATTAAATGCAAGTCGTTATTTTGATAACTGAGACAAATATTTGTCTTAAGAAGTATTTCCTGTAACTTAAGGGATTGGCATATGCAACTGGACCTCTTCTATCTTAATCATTTACTTATATTTTTATAAAGCACAGAATCACTGGATTTATTTATGTATTTGAAAACCAAGTATTTCCAGGGTGCTTGTTCTATCATAGCATTTTCTTTTTTTTTTTTTAAGATTTTATTTATTTATTTGAGAGAGAGAGAGCACATGAGAGGGGGGAGGGTCAGAGGGAGAAGCAGGGAGCCCGATGCGGGACTCGATCCCGGGACTCCAGGATCATGACCTGAGCCGAAGGCAGTCGCTTAACCAACTGAGCCACCCAGGCGCCCTATCATAGCATTTTCTAAACTTCTCTTTCAATTGTCCAATTCTCCAAGGCTGTAAGCATTGTAAGTTTTTGAAACAACATTTAATATTTATTCATTTGGGTGGCAGAGGTTAGAATTTTCTTTAGATAAATAAATCTAAATCTACATCTACTTTAACCATTTCAGTATAAGATGGCCAAATTAGCACCTGTGTTGTTGAAAATTGAATTGTGTACCCAGGGAAGTATGTTCTGATATCAACATCAATGCTTAAGTTTAGTCCTGTTTTTCTATTTGGTATTTCCTTAATTTTAGAGTTGTTTTTTAGAATACTGCAAGTCTTTACAAGTAGCCCCATGACTTTGAATACTAGGTTATACCAGTCTTTCTTGCTATATGTGATGCGTGTTATATTTAGGAGACAGAACCTGGCCTAAAGCATTCAGTATCTTTATACTCAGAATCAGTGTTAGTGTTAGTTCATGCTTCTTAGTTTTAATCAGAGAAGAAAAAAATGCACTTTAAAGTATATTTGACCTGGCGGGATTCCAAAAGTCAAAGTTTAAAACATTTTATATTGACTGTTTCTTCCACCTCTTTAGTTTCACTAGACCATTTGAAGTCGCACAGAAATAAATCAATGTAGGTGCGCCTGGGTGGCTCAGTCGGTGAAGGGTCTGCCTTCAGCTCAGGTCATGGTCCCGGGATCCTGGGATCAAGCCCCGCATTGGGCTCCCTGCTCCGCCGGAAGCCTGCTTCTCCCTCTCCCACTCCCCCTGCTTCTGTTCCCTCTCTCGCTGTGTCTCTCTCTGTCAAATAAGTAAATAAAATCTTTTAAAAAAATAAAAGAAAGAAAGAAATCAATGTGGAGCTAACTCCTCTAAGACTACCTTCTTCTCCATTCTTTTCTTCTTTCTTTAAATCCAGTGATTTTCCATCTCTGACTCTTTACATGAAAAGCATTCGCAACTCCTGGGACATTTCAGCTGTTGACACTTTAGGAACTTCCAACTCTGTGTAGGTGTTTTGAAGTCAATTTGAAACCTGGAGGTGGAAAAGAAGCCATATGTCCCTAAAGGGTTTTTTTTTTTTTTTTTTGAGTGAAGGAATTGCTGCCAGTATGAGAGACAGTCAGCAGCTCGTACGTAAGGAAAGTCGCTAAGAGAACCGAAGTCGAACGTCTATTGTTTAAAAAAGTCTTAGCAAGAATAACAAACCATTGTTTTACTACTTGGAGAATATGACACATGAAAAAAGAGCTACATAACTATGCTGTTTCTTCTTGATGGACAAAAATTGTATTATCAAAGGTAGGTAGGGGTATCACCTGATACATTTTATTTTTTTAAAGATTTAATTTATTTATTTACTTATTTGAGAGAAAGATAGCACACAAGCAGGGGTGGGGATAGGAGGAGAGAGGGAGAAGCAGACTCCCCACTGAGCAGGGAGCCCAATGTGGGACTCGATCCCAGGACCCTGGGATCAATACCGGAGCCGAGGGCAGACGCTTAAGGGGCTGAGCCACCCAGGTGCCCCTCACCTGATAAATTTTAATTTCAATTAGTAAATTGATTAATTTTAAATCAGAGGATGGATCCAGCTCTAATCATCACATCTTGAGAAGAACCCTTTCTTGCAGCAGGGCACGCTGCGCTGTTCTAGAATGTGAAACACTTTCTGAGGAAACAGATGTAATCTCTGTTGATGATTTTTAGAAAGATTAAAATTTAATGGATAAAGGACCCCAAAATGGCTTGTTCTTTGACTGTCTGCACATATATACAAATGCTTTGTAAGTGCATAAGTGCTCCGAAAGTAACCAGAATTTTTTTTCACAAGCTTCAGAACAGAGAACGCCAAAGAAGCTTCATTTTTCTCTGTGCGTCTTGAGAGGGAGTGAGGGATAATCCAAGAACAAGAACCTTGCATGAAGAAATGTGCAATTTTTCGATTTTCCAAATAGCTCACAGTTTAAACGGAGGAGTCAAAACAAAAAAAAATAAGATAAACACAACCAAGTAAATAAAATTAAACCAAAAGACTTTATGGATGAAAATTCAACTATAATTCACTTTGGCTTATGTTTTTTGGGATTATTCCTCATTTTACATCATCAAAATGCATTTTGGGACATTTCCGATGCGCGGGGCACTGGAGACACAAGGAGGTATAGAGTGTATGTTCTCTACCCTTCATTGATTCCAGTGTTTTGCTTTTTTGTGTTACAGAAAAATAATTGCACGATTATTTTTGTTTCACTGGTTTTTTCAAGAGGGCAATTTATTTGTGAAAGGTAAAATGGTATACAGTAAAAATATTGTCAGTAGCTGACCTGCAGGGGAGGCTAAGAGGTCTCGTCCAAGGTACAAAGCGCAACCACTGTAAAAACAGTGGTCTCTAAAGTTACTGATCTCTTGGGGGGGTTTTGTCATTTTTTAATGAAATGACTGAAATTCATTTTCTGATCGTAATTTGTTTCTAGTTGATACCTTTTGATTTGTCTCCGTTCATATCCAATGAAAATCAGGACAAATGATTGCAGTGCTGATTTGTGTTTATTCTTCCAACTTTCCCTTTACCTCACTTGAAGCAGAGAGCTATGCTTTCATATTTTCTTACCTCACATTTGATTTTTGTATTTTTTTAAAGAATTTATTTATTTAACTTACTTATTTACCTATTTATTGATTTAGAGCGCACAAGCAGGGGGAGGGGCAGAGGGAGAAAGAGAGGGAGAGAGAGAGAATCTCAAGCAAACTCTGCACTTAACATAGAGCCTAATGTGGGGCTCGATCTCATGACCCTGAGATCATGACCTGAGCTGAAATCAAGAGTCAGATGCTTAACCAGCTGAGCCACTCAGGTGCCCCTATATATTTTTTTTCAATGAGTAGCATCTCCTGCCTTCTATAAAAGCCTAAACTGATTGATGGGGTTTTTACTACTGTGAGTCTGGGGGGAGGGGGAAGGGCAATGGGAAGAGAGCAAAAATGATTTGTCAGAGCCTTCCCTTCCCTGAAAATACAACTCTGATCATTGGGATCTCTGAGAATAGGGGTCCCTTGTGTAATTTAGTGGCAATGCCTGGGGACACAGCAAGACTTTAGAGGATGTTCTAGCAAGAGGCTGGGCTTAATCCAGTTCTTAATTGTAAAATCAATTCTTCATCATAGTGCAGAGCCAGGGGCTCCGAAGGCAAAAGCCAGTGTGGACACCTGACACGACCCGCTAGGGTGGGCGAGGGGCTCCCCATGCTTTGGTTCTATGTAAGAACCTTTGCAAGGCCTGGTCAGTATTGAGATTGTTATGGTTGTGTTATTGTTACTGCTAAGATTTCCCTGCCAGCCCAGCAGAACAGAGGCTTCAAGCTGGATCTTTGTTGATTCAAAGAAAAAATAGGAAGCGTGTATTCCTTGGCTTCTTTGCATCTTGAATGTGCCCTGAGATGCATCCATATCCGATACCTTTATGTTCTCGTGAAACCGGTACAGTGAAAGGCTGCTGACCTAGCGCGCGAGAGTGATTCTCAGCCTTTGTCTCTGATCTGTCTTTGGATCGCACTTTTGTCTCAGTATAATCCGAGACCTACCTCTGTTTTGGTTGAAGTGGCATTAAACCCTGTTGCTTTATCCATGCCCCCCAAATTTAAAGGCGGGGTTGCTTCATTAAAGTTTCCTGATTAAGGATAAGGCACAACTGTGGTTCATGAGCAGAGTCACAGATGAATCAGAACAAGGTTGGTACCTTCTGGCTTGTTTGCGGGAGCAGTGACAAAGGTTTCAATTTTTTAAACTTTCATTTGGTTTCCTGATTTGGAATGTACACAAACTGCTCTGAACTAATTTTTCTCCTTTACACACTAAAGTGCTTCTTGCCTTTCCCCCTCTCCTTTCTCTCTTTTTCCAAAATTGAGAGTGTGGGCTCTGATTGTGGGTTAACTGTGCTCCTCCCCCCAGCCCCAGCCCCACGCCACCATCTTGGTCTACACAGAGGCCAAGCATGAGCCCCCTCAACCTCCCACGATGGAGGCCACCAGAAATTTTACTTAGCCCCTTATCTTGTTTTTGGCTCTTCCATCATCTGTTCCCAGCTGCTTCCTCCTCTTGTGACATCTCTTTGGGAATCTTTTTGCTTCTCTGTGTTTTCAACCCCTCTCTTGTAGCCCCCTTCCACAGACTGCACTCAACCTTTATTTTGAAAAGAGATCCGCACCCCCTCCCCTAGTCCTGCCTTCCATTGTAGGCATTGCTCCATTCCACAGCTGCTGATCACCTGCAAACTTCTTCAAAGGTGGGAGGGATTTTACTTTCACTTCTTGGTCTCCCATGCTCAGCCCTACTACCGGCAGCCAATATGACTTCTCTTCCTAGAGGCAGCATGACCATCCATCCCATCACCAAATCCCCTGAATACTCCACAAGCTCCTCTCAGTTGTCTTCAACAGCGACACCCTGCACACACCTCTCCTCCTCCTGCAGCTTCCACTACTTCTCATCCTTCGTCAGTCTCTTTTGCAGGCTCCTGGTGGCTTTTCTTTTCCTTTCTTGGACTCTTAAATATGAATAATGTTGCAAAGGTTACTCCCTGATCCCCTACTTTTCCGATGTCATATCCATGGGCTTTGCATCCTTTCTCTTGGCTATAACTTCTACCCATTTGATGATGACACCCAAAGCTTACTTCCTACCCCTCCCTCCCACCAAGGTAGTGTAAAACCCAACAATGCATAGTTTATGCCCACTAGGCTACTCCTCAGACATAACATGCACAGGGAAGAACTGGGTTTTTCCTTGAAACCTCTATTTTAATGTATGTGCCTTCTTTTGGTTAAAAGCAGTGCCATCCCCACCACCAAAACCAGAAACCTCTAAGTCTTCTCTGAATGCTCCCTTCGCCCCCCACATCCAATTTAAAACTAAGTCACATTGAGTTTAACTCTCAAATAATGTCTACTGCCTTTCCCTTCATCTCTGTTGGCACTGTCACTCCCTGTGGTCAGGCCAACAACAACTGTACCGTGACTCTATCAGGAGCTATTTCAATGGTTGGTCTCCATTGGCCACCCACATCCCAGTCCATTCTCTGCCTGTCATCCGGAATCATGCCCTAGACAGCTGACCTCCCTGTAGGCTCCTCTGCTTGAGCTAAATCAGTGGGAGGCCCTGGAGGAAGGCGGAGGACGTGAGGAGAGAGGTTGATCCCCATGGATCTGGCTTTGGTTGCCTTCCTCTGGGGAGGCCCTACTTCCAACCCCACTTCTCTCCAGCCTCCAGTAACACCATTCCTCCTGTCCTTTCTTCTTCAGGCTGGTAACAGGTTTTCATTGTTACTGGCCCCTGGGTGCCTCACCCTTACTTTGTGGTTCCTTACCTCTGCAAATAGCCCCTTCTTTAAAGTATCTTCAATTAAACCCTTTGAGTGTGCCAGTGGGTTTCCTACTAGGACTCCGGTTGATGCACCTTTTAACTGGTCTCTGTCTTTAGCTCTGGTCTTCTCCCATCCCCCCTTCACATTCTTATGCAGAATGAAACTTTATTTTTTTTAGATACTTATTTATCTGAGACAGAGGTGGGGGGAGAGAATTCCAGGCAGACTCCCCACTGATCATAGACCCTGACATGGGGCCCCATCCCACAACCCTGAGAACATGACCTGAGCCAAAACCAAGAGTCAGATGCTTAACCAACTGAGCCACCCAGGCTCCCCCAGAATGAACTTTTAAATGTAAATCTGTCACCCATCTACTTAAAATCCTGCCAGGACTTCCTTCAGTCCAAGAATGTGGAGCACAGCTTCTATGGCAGCATCCTCCATGATCAGCTGCCTCTCCAGCCTTCCTCTACCCTTCTTGGTACCCTACTTTGCAGGGCAGAGCTGGCTAAGTCTAAGCTTATCAACCTGGATCGGTAGGAAAAGCCCTACACTCGAGCTCTGAGGACTCTGGACTCTGGCCAAGCTCTGTTTGCCCCTCTCCCATGCCTCTCCCAGGGGTGTTGCCACCATGTGAACTGATAGGTAATTTTTTAGATTGTGTCACTTAGGTTAATATCCCAAAAAACAAACAGAAACAAGAAAGATGACTGTTTTTCCTAATGGATGGCTTGTCTCCTCACAATGTGTTTAGTTGGAAATAAGGCACGTTTTATTTTTCATGGGGACATGAAGGATGAAATGATGGGTTACTACGCTTTTCCCACATAGACAGCGACCTCTGAGCATATTGAAGGAGCATTTTCCCACATTGTGCAAAGTATATTTGAGATTTTTAAACCATTGATTTAAAGGATGTGGGCTGGGGGAGGGGGAGGAGAGCAATTTTAAAGCCCAGTGATAGGGGGCTGGACTCCTCTTTCTCATCTGAAATATTACCTTTAAGAACCCAATAGAGAGGATTATGTCATTCCTTAAGTGGATCTTCATATTTCAGGAGGGCTAATTATTAATTATCCTAAGGGAGTGAATCCCATGCTGGAACAGCTTTCCCTCATCCTCCGCTCTCAAATCTTGTGTTTTCCTCAGTTACTTTGCAGAAGTCTGTGCTGTTTGGTGATTGATGGGAGACCTTCAAGAGGCCTGGAATGTGAGTCGTGGTGCCATGACCGATGGCAAGTGGGGTTGTTTCCTGATCCATAAAACAAGCAGATAATCTTTGTGACCTGACTGATCTTCTGTGATGGAAGTGGTTTTTAAACTGTGTTTTCTTAAAGGAAATATCAATATGGATGAAAATCTGGCAGAGCTTACTGAGTAATAAAGTGGGAAGGAATGGGAGTGGGGTTAGAGCCAGATAAAGGGCATGCATTTTAGAGGAACATCTGGGCCTATCCTAGTTTGATAGATCCTAAGACCAATTAGAAAAAAGATGGTGGGCTCATGGATACCAACTATGCTGAACAAATTAATTAAATTCGCTGAACATCAGCTTTACTTCTAAAACGAGGGGTAAGATAGCCCACCCCATGTATTTATTGTGATGATGAAATAAATGGACAACCTCTAAAGCATTGAACACAGTGCAAAGCATGAGTGCTCAATAAATGGAGAAATGGTGGTTCCTGCTCTCTTTCTGTGGCTGCTCTCAGGGATGTTATTTAGACATTTTTAAGCTTTTTAATGTAGTCTGTTGCTATGCTTTTTATGTAAATCCAGTCGCTATGTTTCTGTTCTTTGTTGTGCAATAACTGTTTTCCACCATGTTAGTTCAGCAGGCCAAAGCTCCCTGGTGGCATCCTTCTTTCTTCTCACAAAACTTTTAATATATAAATGCCCACGATGCTAATGAGTTGGTCTTATTTTTTTTTTCAAACTGTTTTGAGTGAGAGGACTCACTTCAGACTTTAAGATTATGATTTTATAATAAAAAAAATCATTCTAGTAACAAACATGGACAATTTGAGACATTGTTAGAGATGGAATATCCATGTAAGATCGTGAATTTTGGTGTGAAAAGTAAGAAAGTAACTGGGAGTATGAAATGCTGAACTAATGAGGGGTTTCCATTGGTGATGAGTTTAGATGAGAGAAAATAGACTGTCTCTCTGCCCTGAAAAGCCCATCTTGAGCTCTAAAAAAATGAATAAAAGTGTCCATTTGATAGATCTTTATGCAATAAAAAGTAGCATTTTTAACAACAGGCAAACAGTAGGTTCTTAATACATATTTTTTTAACTAATGCTGAGTGTGCAAATAATTATTTAGGAAGCCTGCTGGAAATGTGTCCATATAAAACTAGAAGCACTTTCCTAAACATCTGCAGAACAATTCATTTTTTAGAGCTATTTGCAATGACAGTGTAAGGAACTTGCATCATTTCTAAGTGTACCGTTCGGTTGCATTAAGTACATTCAAGTTGTTATGCAACCAATGTGAAGAACTTTTCCATTTTGCAAAATTGACCACTATACCCATTAAACAACAACTCCCCATCACCCCAAGCCCCTGGCAACCACCATTCTACTTTCTTTTTCTGGGATGTTGACTACTCTAGATACCTCACCCCTATAAGTGGGATCATACGGTACTTGTCTTTTTGTGACTGGTTTATTTCACTCAGCATAACGTCCTCAAGGTTCATCCACATCCTAGCAGATGTCAGGAAGCTGAAGAATACTCCATCGCATGTATGCACCACATCCACTTATCTGTTGTGTAAGCACTTGGGTTCCTTCTAGAACTTGCAGCTATTGTGCATAGTGCTGCTGGGCACATGGGGTAAAAATAATTTTTTGAGATCCTGCTTTCAATTCTTTTTCATATATCTACCCAGGAGTGGAATTGCGGGATCATATGGCCATTTTAGTTTTCACTTTTTGTGAAGAGACTTCATACTCTTCTCCATAGTGGCTGCACCATCTTATATCCTCCACATCCTCAACAACTCTTGTCATTTTCTGTTTTTTGATCATCGTCATCTGACTGGGTGTCAAGAGATCTTGTGGTTTTGATTTGCATTTACTGAATGATTAGTGATATTGAGCATCTTCTCCTATGCCTGTTGGCCATTTCTGTATCCTCTTTGGAGAATTATGTATTCATGCCCTTTGCCCATTTTTTAATTTGTCTTGTTGTTGTTGAGTTGTAGTGTTTATATATTCTAGATATTAATCCCCTATTATGTGTATGACTTACAAATATTTTCTCCCATTCTGTGGGTTGCCTTTTCAGTCTGTTGATTATGCTCTTTGATGCACAGAAGTTTTGAATTTTAGTATAGTCCAAGTTGTCTATTTTATAATTATTTACTTAATTTTTGTTTTCATTTATATTGAAGGAATATGGAGTCGTATCATAATACTTTCAGTTCAGTATTGTTTGTTGTTTAAAAAGTAAGAATATTTAATAATCCTTTATCATAATAGGAAAATATTTTTTAAAAATATAATGCTCCTTATTTTTCATCTCAAATTTTTTGTAAGGAATTCCTACAATTGAAGGCAAGAACTTAGACAAGTAAATTTTTTGGAATAGATAGGTAAAACAAGAATAAATAAAAAAGCAGTATTTTTGGAATATCTTAGTTTTCTAAACAGATGTGAATGCTTCTACTATTCAGTAATAGACAAGGCCACGTGTGCTACATCCTGGTAAGCATTCTGTCACCTTGGACAAAGCAGGCACATGCTGTTGCCGTGTTCTACCTGGGGTCAATCAGACTTTCTTAGCCTTTGGAAGAAAGTTGACTCTAAAGTAAGCATGTATAGTCCACGCCAACGAGCTCTGGGTTTGACCTTTTTATAACCAAAAGTTTTTCTTTTGGTCTTTTTGAAGTTGCATCTAGAAAGTGACCTTCTGCTTTATCAGAGAAAATATATGAAAAATGGCCTTATACGACTAATGCATGATAAGCTCACAGGGAACCTCAAAGGTAGGCTGAGTTATGGGTGTATGGGTGTTTCTTTTACCTTTATAAGCATACACACACACATACATACGTACACACATGAGTACACATACTCACATATACACAGGTACATATACACATAAACACATATACACATACACACACATACACACATATACACATACACACACACATACAGATACAATATGGACAGATTATAGATAATGGTAAATTTCACAATAAAAATGAGTAGCTTTACATTAAGTTCTGTTTGGAGTGAAAATTATAACTATAAATAATTTTTTATAGCTTAGTCATTTACTACTGGAGATGGCAGTTTATGGCCCAAATTCTATTTGATTTTCCTCAGTAGTATTATGAAGCTTCAACAATGCAGTAAAAGATGAACTTTGATAAGAACCACAGGCTACCTAGTTATGTTAGTAAAAATGAAGAGGATCCACAATATGTAAATTTTAAAATTGAAATACATTTAAAAAAATTTCTCTCCTCGGCTAAATCCTTTTCCTTTGAATTAACCATCTTCTTTGTGATCAAGTTTGAGATTTAGCTGTTGGATTAAACATTTCATGCCTGTGCTTTTCTGTTCCATGCATGAAAGATGGTGATTATTTGCACTTTAAGAAGTAACATCTATTAAATTGGAAACTTAATAAAATTTTAAATGAAGTAGAAAACTCTTAGCCCATCTGGGAAAACTGTGGCTAGAGTTTTTTTTTAAATCAAGAAAAACAACCTGGAAAAAAAATCAGGTTTTCCAAATATGACTTTAGAATAATGTCATGGTATTTGTTCATTCCTTCATTTCATGTAATTCATTCCTGTAATTTCTGGGCTCGATGAATTCTTGGACATATTTCCACCTCTCTTCAGATGAGACTGAGATGATTGAGAAATGGAAAGATCCTCTCCAGTCTCTGACAATATGTCTAACATTATGCTTCCTTCTCTGAGACTTCTGTCTAGAGCCACATGAGTCCCCCTGGCTCTGCATGTCGAGCTGCAACTGCCCTTTCATGAAGTGACAGACTGGATCCCCAGAGACAGGATCGGTTTCTGTGGCTTACAAATCATCCAAGAGAAATCGGTCCCAACATAGAGTTCATCCTGAGAACTTTTAGACACTTTTATTGTTCCTTTAATCCAGGAATTTGCAGCTATGTTTCCTCTGAAGTGGTACAGTTGGGGAAAGTGGAATGCCAACTGATATTTTTAAATTTCTGTGCCTTTCAAAGATTGTTAGACTATTTAATTGCAGAGTGAATTCCTTCCATTTTACTTCCTTAATCTATGATTACATGGGTTAATTTCATTAGGGCCTCTTTATTTTCAATCAAAATACTCCATTTAATGACCGAGATTTTTAATAGAAAAATTTGATTTAATACTATTTTTTTAAAGTTGGGATGAATTATATATTTCATGAGATCATTTTTCGGTTGAGTTACACTGGTTTTTATGCCAGGAGGAGCCATATGAGCTATCTAAAATTTAATCAGGTAAGAGTTTAAATATCTGTATGGCTGTATGGTCCAGATAATATGAATGAATGAAGAAATATTGTCAAGTTCAAAGGTCCTTAGGCAAGAAGACATTTACATAGCTTAAGATCCAGATGTATTCAAAACCCAATCAAGCCACCAGCCTGTGTGAGAGTTTTAGACTTTTTGAGTAGAAGGGAAAAAAATAAGTCATGCCCATAACTGAATTTAGGATTATAGGCTACATGCTTTTTCCCCTCTTGCTGGTACGGAGCCATTGATATAATAACCATGTGGAGTCTAGTGCCTCTCATGAGATCAGCTAATAAAATCCCATGAAAACACTAGCCAAAGGAACAAGTCAAAAGGAATCCCAGTTAGACTGGGAAGGTGATTGTCTTCCTTAGAAAGCAAGTATCTTTCACCTCTAAGGAGATACAGAATTAAAATATAAATGTTTAAGAGAATCAAGACCATGATGTTAATATTTTTTTAAGGAGAATCTGTGCATAATTGGTAGTTCATAGACGTGTAATTTTAAGATCACCCTAGTCGAGTTACAGTCTGATAATTCTAATGTAAAATGTATAATCATTTAAACTTAGGATTTGGGGTAAGAATCTCTTTAAGTTTATGTTCTTCATTAGGGTAGTTAAGATAACTTAAAGTTTCTAGCATTTATAAGGTTGACTTATTAAATGCATGAGAACTAATTACATGCTTAGGAAGGTTTTTCATCTGGGTTTTTGTGACACTTATAAAGGGTTAGACCTATCAGTTGGTAACAAACAATATTCAAGGTCACTGCTGCAACGAGTTTCCAAAGTGTGCCTTGGGATTCTGTGGGATCCCCAGGTCCGTGAGGGATTTCACATGGTCAGAACTATTTTCATAACAGTGCAGAAATTTCAGACTATTTGCTTTCTCACTCTTGCTGCCTCAGCATGTCCAGTGGACTCGCCTAGAGGCTTCCCCAAATATGATATTGCAACAGACAGAATGCAGAAGCAGATAGGAGAATCCAGCTGTCTTCTGTTGAGATTTGCACAAATGTAAAACAGTGCCAATTTTTACTACATTTTTTTGGGTTTATAAAGCATAGTTATTTTTCACAAAAGATAAATTATTCATGTTAATTTTTTAAGGATTTATTATTCTCAAGTGAATTAATTTTTGTTTAAATTTCTAGTTTTCATTTCTAATACAGTCAATATTGATAGATATAATTTACTTAAAGAACAGCTCACTGGGGACTTCAATTATTTTTAAGGCTGTAAAAGGATCCTGAAACCTAAAACCTTGAGACACACTACTCTAAATTGATTGCTTAAATTACCAGATTCATGGAGGGGAAGCTGGGTTGGGTGGCTAAGTAAAATGCCTAAGGAAGCCATGATTTTGATTCATAACTTTAATGAATCGAAAATTAAATTTTAAATCCAGTGTCAACCTCTAAGTAGTCTCTTCTGGGCACCCAAAATGCCCTTAAAACCATCGAACCACGTATCATTACATGAACCAGGCGGCACCCAAGATGGGAACCTCTTGGCTGCAACCCTCGGAGGAGAGATACTGGCTTCTCACTCTCGTCCACTTGGCCTCTCTTCCGTCTCACCACTCATACTTCATTTAGTGGAAATATATTCTTTTTTAAACTAAAAGAGCAAAAAATTGTTTCCACATAAGCAGAGTGATGACAAAATTTCGTGTATTATGGGCAGGCCCAACAGGCTAACCTTTTTCCTTTCTGGGAGCCAGTTATCACACTGACTCCAGTCCTCACCTATGCAAGGAGAACAGTAATGCAAGAATCCTGCATAGGGTTGTTGTGAGGGATGAATTAGTACATTTAAGGTGCTTAGAATAATGCCTGGTGCATAATAACTGTACGAAAAGTGCTAGATCACTTTTGTTTGTTGAAATAGAGTTGTCAAGTTTCCTTTAGCAAATATATAGGCATCTTGCTGGGACAACAACTGTTTCTTGGTGTGGAGGCTGCTTGTATCCCTTGCTTTGATGTCCCTAGGGAAAATAAAAATACATATAAGACTGATATTAATGGGGTCAGTTTCTTCAATAATTTAGAATGCTGGCAAATAAAAATAAAATTCTGACTCAGCTTTATTTTTTGTTATAAGAAGCTAATTTGACTTTTCCTTTTAAATTATTTATCTCACCGGAATGCCACTAATATAAAAAACTAAAATGAAAAAGACTCAATTTAAATCAACCATTCCATTATATGTGTGTGTGTGTATCATAAATTAATTTTGGAATTTATGACTTGACCTGAAAAATACTCAAAAGCTCACATGCATTCCTTAGATTTATTTGAAATATTTTTTGCAATGCAAGTCATTGTTGTAAAATTTAAAAGTATAAGATCAAGTGAGATTTATTCCAGGCATGCAAGGATGGTTCAACCTTGTCTAATAAATGCACAGAAAAAGCTTTGACAAAATTCAACATCCACTCTGATAAAAACTCTCAACAAACTCAGTATAGAGGGAATGCATCTCAATACGATAAAGACCATATATGACAAGCCCACAGTTAGCATCATTCTCAACAGTGAAACTGATTTTCCTCTAAGATCAGGAACTAGACAAGGATGCCTACTCTCACTAGTTCTATTCAACATAATACTGGAAGTCCTAACCAGAGCAATTAGGCAAGAAGAAAAATAAAAGGCATCCAAATCAGAAAGGAAGATGAGAGATTGCCTCTATTTGCAGGTGACATGATACGATATATAGAAAACCCTAAAGATTCCACCAAAAAAAGTTAGAAGTAATCACCTAATTCAGTAAAGCTGCAGGATACAAAATCAATGTACAAAAAGCAGTTGCTTTTTTGTACACTAACAACAAACTAGCAGAAGGGGAAATTAAGAAAATAATCCCATTTATAATTGCATTAAAAAGAATAAAATACCTAGGAATAAATCTAACCAAGGAGGTGAAAGATCTGTACACTGTAAACTATAAGACATTGATGAAAGAAATTGCAGAAGACACAAACAAAAGATATTCTGTGCTCATGGATTAGAACAATTAATATTGTTAAAACGCTCATAGTACCCAAATCAATTTACAGATGCAGCATAATCACTACCAGAATTCCAGTGGCATTTTTCACAAAAAACAGAACAAACCATTCTAAAATTTGTGTAGAATCACAAAAGATCTTGAATAGCTAAAGCAATGTGGAGGCAGAGGACAAAGCTAGAGGGATCATACTTTCTGATTTCAAACTATATTACATAGCTATAGTGTAGGCAGAAAACACAAGCATAGAGCAATGGGATAGAATATAGAACCCAGAAATAAACCCAGGCATATATGGTCAATTAATTTACAACAAAGGAGCCAAGAACATGCACAGGGAAAAGGACAGTCTCTTCATTAAATGATGTTGGTGAACTGGTCGGCTACATGCAAAAGAATGGAAACTGGGCCCTTATACACATACACAAAAATCAACTCAAAATGGGTGAAAGACTTGCATGTAAGACCTGAAACCATAAGACTCCTAGAAGAAAACATAGCTGGTAAGCTCCTTGACCTCGGTCTTGGCAAAAAGTTTTTGGATCTGACACCAAAAGCAAAGGCAACCAAAGGAAAAATAAACAATTGGGACTTCATCAAGCTATAGAGCTTCTGCACAGCAAAGAAAACTATCTGTTTTATTAACTTGATAATGAAAATATGCTTTGCCTTATATCCTGTGTTCTGTTTTAAGATTATGGCATAGTTCTGCATTCTTTTGTTTGGGTTTAGAATTAAGGAAAGCTTTCATGAAGCAACCTCCCATGGGCTCCTAGAAGTTTATATATATATATATATGTATATTTTTTTTTTTAAGGAAAATGCTTTTTCCCTGGAAGAAATGACCAGGTATGTATTAATAAGCAAAGTAGTTCTCATACTTCCTGAGGTCCAAAGAGTCCCTTTATTTTATAGGCTCCACTCTGTATCATAATGAATAGAATAAATTGCACCTTAAGTTAAATATAATTTCTGTTGCAGCAAAACTTTGAAGTCTATGTACAATTATATTTTGAAATCATTTACTTATAAATGAATCAAACTCATTTATCATTGGCTGAGCTTTCTTGACAAATGTCACAGTAAATGCAGGCTATAACCCAAGCCTGCCATCTGAATCTTTATGCGCTTATCCCACAGTCCTCCTTTTGTTCAAAAGTTGCTTTTGAAAATGTTCCCCACATACTTATTGTCTAAATAAACTTTTGTGGGTTTTAATAATTTAGAGTTTCTGAAAAGAGCAGCGCTAACAAAATTCTTGCTGGCAAGGATATTTCCTCATAAATACTTCCATCTGTTTTAATTGTTCTATATGCTCTAAAATAACCAACATAGATACTTTCACATGCAAGAAAGTGCCAGAGCTCCCTTGCCAAACCATAAAACAATAAACTTTGATAATTCTGAGGTTTAGGATATGGACCGCTTAGTTCATTTGCTGCTTTTGAACACCACCTTGCAAATGGGTATATGGTGACAATGGTTCTGCTCACCAGGGGCACACGGGCAGGAGCGTTAATGAAAGTCAAAGCTTATCAGTTCCATTACTCAGTTGTGGGTAAAATGTAGCCATCTTCACCAGGACAAAGGTTTTGAATATAAAACTCTTAGGCATAATGTTTGCTTAAAGAAGATTTTTAACTTCACAAATAGATTTGGCATCCTATATACATATAGCAATTCAATGCAAAATCATTTTTCTTGCAGAGCCAACACTGTTGCTTTATTGTCTATTTGCATAAATTGCAGGGCATTGAAAAATACAATAGATTGAAACGTACAGTTGATTTACTATTTTTCCAGCTTTATTAAAGTATAACTGAGGGACGCCTGGGTGGCTCAGTCGGTTAAGCGGCTGCCTTCTGCTCAGGTCATGATCTCAGGGTCCTGGGATCGAGCCCCGCATCGGGCTCCCTGCTCAGTGGACAGCCTGCTTCTCCCCCTCCCTCTGCTTGTGCTCTCTCTGTCAAATAAATAAAATCTTTAAAGTATAATTGATATCTATAAATTGCACACATTTAAAGCATCCACTGTGAAGTTTTGACATAATGTGTACATTTGTGAAACCATGGACAAAAACAAGATAAAGAGGATGTTTGTCTCTTTGTAATGTTTTGTAGTGTTGTAATTCTTTGCAATTTCTCCCTTCCCGGTCCACGCTTCATTCCCTGTGTCACCAGGCAACCACTGACATGCTTTCTGGCAGTATAGATTAGTTTGCATTTTCTAGAATTTCATATAAAAGGGATCATATAATAGGTACTCTGTTTTGATCTAGCTTCTTTCACTCAGCTTAATTATTTTGAGATTTATGCATACTTTTATGTGCATGAGTAGTTTCTTTTTGTTGCTTATGAGTATTCCATGATATCGATATTCTACTATTTGTTTATCCATTCACCTCTTAGTAGACCTTTGGCTTATTTGCAGCATTGAGCTGTTAAGAAAATTCTGCTGTGAACGTTTCTGTACATATCTTTGCATGGAACAAGTTTTCATTTCTCTTAGGGAAATACCCAGGAGCAAAATGTCTGGGTCATATGGTAGATGTATGTTGAACTTTTCAGGAAACTGTCAAACCGGTTTTCAAGGTGGTTATAGATTTTACATTCCCAGCAGCAAATGAGAGTTCCAGTTGCTCTACATTTTTGCTAACGTTTACTATGGTCAGGGTTTTACATTTTAGTAGTTGTAGCAGATGTGTGATGGTACTTGTTTTTATTTGCATTTCCCTAATAGCTAATGATCTTGGGCATCTTTTCATGTTGCTTATTTACCATTTGTATATATTCTTTACTGAAATGTCTGTTAAAATCTTTTGTTCATATTTTCTCTTGGGAGTTGTTCAGTCTATTATTGAGTGTTAAAAGTTCTTCATATATTTCAGGTATAGTTCTGTAAACTCAAACTTACAGCTAATTTGATGCTGTTAAAATCAACTTTTATCCATAAATTCATCAAACTAAATTTCTATAACTTTTAAAATTGATGTTAAAAGAATGGTCCAAAGTGTGAATCATCTCTAATGTTACTATTCATGCTTCAAGAACTGTGCTATCTTTGGGACGCCTGGGTGGCTCAGTCAGATAAACATCCAACTCTTGGTTTTGGCTCAGTTCGTGATCTCATGGGTTGTGATCTCATGGGTCAGATTGCACCCCGTCTGGTGTTCCATGATAAGCAGGGAGTCTGCTTGAGGATTCTCTCCCTCTGCTCCTTCCCGCCAACTCGCACATGTGCCCTCTCTCAAATAAAATAAATAAATCTTTTTTTAAAAAAGAACTGTGCTATCATTATTTATGCCTCTTATTTTTTAATGCCTATGTCTTGTATATATTAGATTATAATGTCTTATTAAATGGTGTATTGTTGTCCCATTTCTCATGTCATAATTATCAAATTCTGTCTAATGCTGTTCCTGATTTATAATAGATTTATAAAACCTTGTAACTTCATATAGATACCTTAATAGCTAAAAGTGAATAGCACTTTTCCTTGCCAGGCATTATTCTAAGCCATTTTAAGGACTTTACATACATTAATTTGGCGCTCGCTACAACATGAGTATACTATTGTGATCCCATTTAGAAATGAGAAAACTGAGTCACAGAAAGGAAAGACATTTGCCCAAAGTCACGAATGAGTAGGTGGCAGAGTTAGTTAGGATTCACATCTAGGCTGTCGGACTCTAGTGTGCACACTGTCTACTTCTGTTAAATGCTTAAGAATTTTCTTTTCAGAAAAACTATGGATGTTAATAATTTTTCTGTCACCAAATTAACCTTTACATAAAAAAGAAACAAATTTGAGTGCTAACTTTATTTCCCTTTCTAAGTAATGAAAATGTCAAAATGTATAAGAGAAAAGAAAACAAAGGTAAGGGGCGCCTGGGTGGCTCAGATGGTTAAGCGTCTGCCTTCGGCTCAGGTCATGATCCCAGGGTCCTGGAATCGAGTCCCATATCAGGCTTCCTGCTCAGCAGGAAGCCTGCTTCTCCCACTCGCCCTGCTTGTGTTCCTTCTCTCGCTT
>NC_138374.1:68943159-68967177 GCF_054177405.1 Leptonychotes weddellii
TGGTATTTTGATGGGGATTGCATTGAATGTGTAGATTGCTCTAGGTAGCATTGACATCTTCACAATATTTGTTCTTCCAATCCATGAGCATGGAACGTTTTTCCATTTCTTTGTGTCTTCCTCAGTTTCTTTCATGAGTATTTTTATAGTTTTCTCAGTACAGATTCTTTGCCTCTTTGGTTAGATTTATCTTTCTGAAGTGAAAATCTAATCGGAATTCAAATTGAGCCACTTCCTAGTTGTGTGACCTTCAACATTCTTTAACTTCTATGGCTCTGTCTTCTTATATATAAAATGGAGAAAATAGTTAACACCTGCCTCACAGAAGTGTTGTAAAGATAATAAATGGCACATTGTAAGCCCTCAATAAATATTAACTGTTGCATTGTTTGAAATAGACTCCCCATTGACTTAAAAAGAAAAAAAAAACTAGTCTTCTTAGCGTGTAATTTGATTTTTTGCCTAATTCTCAAACTTCTCTTCTCCCATTTCTCAACTTCCACCCTGCTCTCCGCCCTTAAAAAAAAGATGGTCTAAGGTGCTGTGTTCTGCCCCACCTTCCCTCAAGCTCACTGGTGCCTCTTCCTAGTATTAGATCATGGCTTAACCATGATCATTTGCACCAGTCCTCAAAGTGTATCTGGAGTAGCTCTTCTTGCTTTTGTCTCCCCTAGTCCCACAATCCCAAGATCACAACCCAAGCTGAAACCAAGAGTTGAACGCTCAACCTGCTGCACCACCCAGGGGTCCCTATAATTAGGGAATTTTATATGAGTTGATGTATCAAATCAAGGAAAAAAGGCAAGGCATTCTGAAATGCATATAATGTAAGTGTAGATGAGATTGTGTTCCATACAGTTGGAAAAAGATTATGGTACAAAATGATACCATTAAGTATTACCTGAAATAATGTTATATGTGCTGCAAAAGGAAAACATTCCTAGGAAAGCACAAGGAAGGCAGGATTTAAAACTGGAGTTATGCAACATAGCACAGGCATAGTGACGGGCGTTCAGAGAAGCTTGAAGAGTAGGCTTGGCTGAGACAGAGTCGGGGATCCTTCGTGCTTCCTTCTTCCCCTGCCCCAGGCTAGTCCCCAGAATGGGAATGTCAGTGACCTGAGTCACTTACTCTAGCACTTTCTAAAGGGAGTACAGTGCCATCCGTGGACCATGAGTGTCAGCATCACCTGGGAACTTACTGCAAATGCAGAATCTCAGACCCCATAGCAACCCTCATGAATCAGAACCTGCCGTTAATGAGTTCTCTAGGTGCGTGGCATTCAATCTTGAATTAAAGTTTGAGAGATATTGGTCTGGTGATTAGAAATGTGGGCTTTAATGCAAAGTGATGTGGATTCAAATCCCGATTCTACCTCAGGCAAGCTGATTTTCTGATACCGTTTCATCTTCTGCCTTCTGCAGTTATAGGTACCTCATAAATATCATCATCTCATGTAAATGAGATTATTACATGTAAAATGTTTGTGTAGTGCCTGCCCTTTAGTATACACTCGATAAATCTTAGCTATTTTTATTATCTCCCTTCTGCTGAGCAAGAGGAAAAGGAAATGGTGAGGAAGAAGAGTTCTCCCCATGACCTTTCTCTCAAGAGATGTTTATGGTTGGCCTTGGGGGATGGATGGAATCTTGAGAGGGAGTTGCCGTCTTCGTGGGGAAACAGCCTGAGGAAAAAAAGACAGAGAAGGTTGAGGCACGTGAAGGAAAGGTGAAGAATCTACTTTGGAAGCTCCAGATTGCACAGGGCTGGAGAGGGAGAGTCCATTGTGAAGGTAGGGGGGCATCAGGTTTTGAAGGACCTCGACTGCTCAATTCCTAGTTTCTCTGCGATGGCTAGTCATGCACTGTTTGGGATTGGGGAACTGACATGATCAGGGATGTGTTTCAGAATATTTATCTGGCATCTGTGTGTGATTTGGCTCAAACTGGGAAGAAGTTAGGGAGACCGAATCCATATTTGAGTGACCCAGGAAAAGTAATCAAGCCCTGGATTTGTAACATTGGGAATGAAAGGACAGTTTGGAATAGTTGCCTTTGGAACATGACTCTTCCCTGTCAGCAAGAAGCCTCGATATTAGAGGAAAATAAAATTCGCTCACATCACAGTGAGCATTGCTGTTGCCAAGCTCCAGGTTTCGATATATTTTGTAAAGTTAGTGTGAGTAGCAGTTAGTGTGAGTAGCAAATATACTAGTTACTTTTTCTATTTTTATGTCCCTGTGTAGGGAAAGAGAAAAAAGAAGAATTCTTTTGATGTGTCATACTCTGAGACTTATGGTAGTTTGCTAATTATAAGTTCTATTGTCTTGGTCTCAAAAGGCATTCAAGAGCTGAACCAAGTATAGTAAGGTCTCCCAGACCCCAGTGATTACACAGCTGCAAAATTTGTAGCCGAAATGTCAGCCTGCCTTAGTATTTTTGCAGGCCAAAAGGCCAAGCAAAGTAAAGTTAAACTGTTTCTTGTTTCTTAGCAAAATTTGCAAGATCTAACAATAGAACTCAAGACTGCATCGAAAACTTTTCGTCCCTTCTTTGACCCCCTGGGCTGTTGGCTGAGCTGGTTTTTTTCCATCTGTTGAAGGGGAGATAATCATACTTCCATCTATCCCTGTCTTTCTAACAAAGGCTGTTTGAGCGCCTTGGTTTCAAGATATTTTCGTAGAGTCCAAAATTAAACATACTTCGGATGTCCTCATGCACATGGCCGCAGGCCAGCTTTCTCTCTTGGTGTAAATTCTTGAAACTGAGGATTAGCCATCTTCATCCCACTTACTCTCAGAGCTGGGTGCCCACCTGACTTCTCATCTGCAAAGTGAGTTCATTAGCCTGCACAATCACGCATGATCTTAGTGTCGTTTTGAAATGTCTTCTCTTCAGGGCTAGTCTTTCTGAAGGCTTCCCAAATAATACGAAATGAAACAATTGACTTAATGCCATCCCCCCCTTTTTTTTGGTAAAAATAAATATTAAGCAAAAGCAAAGAAAAAGAACTGTTATTGATACTGGGATTATAAGTGATTTGTAAAATGTTTTTATTTTTTCCTTTCAAGGTTTTTGTAATGAACAAATATTGCTTACATGAGTTGGAAAAACTATTACTTTTTTATTTTTATTTATTTATTTATTTTGTAATTTTTATTTATTTGACAGAGAGACAGCGAGAGAAGGAACACAAGCAGGGGGAGAGGGAGAAGCAGGTTTCCCGCGGAGCAGGGAGCCCGATGCGGGGCTCGATCCCAGGACCCTGGGATCATGACCTGAGCCGAAGGCAGACGCTTAACGACTGAGCCACCCAGGCGCCCCATAAAAACTATTATTTTTTTAAACTGAGATATAATTGACATACAAGTTATATTAGTTTCAGGTGTGCAACATAATGATTCATATTATGTACACTGTGAAATGATCAACACAGTAAGTCTAGTTAATATCCATCACCACACACAGTTACAGAATTCTTGTTTTCTTGTGATGAGAACTTTTAAGATTTACTCTCTTAGCAACATGCATATATGCAGTACAGTATTATTAACTATAGCCACCATGCTGTACATTATATCCCAGGACTTACTTATCTTATAACTGGAAGTTTGTCCCTTTTGACCCCCCCCACCTGTTTCACACACCCTGTACCCCCACCTCTGGCAACCACCAGTTTGGTTCTCTGTATCTATGAGCTTGGTTTTGGATTTTTTTTTTTTATACGTAAGATTTATTTTTTTTAAATTCCACATATAAGTAGATCATGTGGTATTTGTCTTTCCCTATCTTATTTCACTTATCCCATTACCCTCAAGGCTCATCCATATTGTCACAAATGGCAAGATTCTGGTGTTTTTTTTATGGCTAAATAATATTTCATCATATATATATATACATATATATTTACCACATTTTCTTTATCATTTATCTGATGATGGAAAAAGATCTATTATTTAAAACACTTTTCTAAGCATAGTCATCATACTTCATTTTTATAATTTAAATGTTTTATTTCTAAAAGACATAGCCTTTGAAATATTGTGATAATTGTGCACATCAGTTATTTTCTTCTATATTAATAGTTCTTAAATTTTGGGATTTCAAAATAGATTAGGAGGCTAATAGGGAATTATGAATTTTTGGTTTTAAAAATGGAATAATTTTTTTAAAAAGCTAATCTTTGCTTTTTAATTTTTAAGAAAAGGAAAGGGTGGGGCACCTGGGTGGCTCAATCAGTTAAGCGTCCAATTCTTGATTTCAGCTCAGGTCATGATCTCAGGGTTGTGAAATCGAGCCCTGCATCAGGTTCCGTGCTAAGTGTGAGCCTGTTTAAGATTATATCTCTCCCTCTCCCTTTCTCTTTCTCTCCTTTTCCTCTCCTCTTGCTCTTTCTAACAAAAGGGGGAAAGGATATTCTAATATCATACTACTATAAAGAACTTGGTCTAAGAACAAAAAAGGACCCTTCACAAGAAAAGCCAATGGGTATATTTTTGCAAACTTTTATGAGTGCTATATTAATGCATATATATACCATTTCAAACCATTAAAATTCTATTTAATGACATAGACATTATTATCGAATGAAATTATTTTGGAGACATTATTATCGAATAAAATTATTTTGGAGACAGTCATTTTACGGTGAAACATGAGGAAGAGATGGAATACCTCCAAAGTCTCAATTTCTCTCTGTGTCCTTGTCATTATAAAATTATCCAGCTTTACACAAGAATATTGAAGAAAATGGAACAGTACTCCTTAATATTTATTCCTTTCAATTTGGAACGTTCTAGGTAAATTGAGAGATACCAAGGTACAACCAGCCATCCTGCCAAATTTTTTCCCTTGGAGAGCCTGGAATTTAAGGAGTCAGGTGACTGGCTACCAAGGTGGCCTCAGCAGTTCAGGACCCTGATGATTCAGCACCAAAAAGTCAGCAGATTCTATGAACGATTCATCAAGATTGGTACCAGAAGAGGCATTATAGAATCCTTTTTCTTCCTTAATTGCCTTTTTCTACTCTGGCATTCCCCCCACCCCCCCCCACCCCCCGTCAGAAATATATTTTAGGTATTAAATCTGACGATAAAACCATTTTAACTCTAGTTTGATTCTGTGATTTGAAGCATGGACAGGTAAGTCATTGGCCCTCAGAAAAAGTTCACTTAGGGAGGCTGCCTTTTAAAATAAAGCAAAATCCCATTAAAAATAACATCTGTCTCCCCTGCCCTTGGTGGCTCTGTCCTATATATAACTAATACATCTATATTCTTCCTTCTCCATTCCTCGGAGAGAAATTACAAGATTTATCTTTTTACTCTGACAGCTGTGTTATCGCATTAAGTACTGAAAAACTGAGAACAATGCAATATACTTTACTGGGTTTATTTTTAAGTGGTCTAGTATGTGCCCCTTTGTTAATATTAATTTGCAATTCTTTATGCCCTATTTATGGTTCTCTCAAATAAGGAAAAGTCCCTAGATTAGGGGTTGACTGTCTAATAGAGTTGAGACCAACTTTTTTATTCCAAATGAGTGATTAACTCTTCTGATTTCAAATAGTGAGGTGAGTTTATTATTGTAAAAACAAGAGGTTATAGCTTCACAATGGGCTTCCTGTGTGTGGCTCACTACACAATTCTAACATTATTTGTGCTACATTTACCAATAATTTTTAGTTCTCATACTAAGTGATAGATTGAATACTAGGTATTGTGTTGAAAGGCATCCTGAGGCTTCTTCTTCTGTGGGCCCAACCAGAAGGAACATCAAGACAGATTCATAATGTCCACAAAGGGATAGGAGCCAAGAGGTACATACGAATGCCTGGGTGTTGCCAGCCCAGTTTTAGATAACATTTTTTTAAAGATTTTATTTATCCATTTGAGAGAGAGAAAGCATGAACAGGTGCAGAGGCAGAAGGAGAAGCAGGCTCCCCACTGAGGGACGCAGGACTCGATCCCAGGACCCTGGGATCATGACCCGAGCCAAAGGCAGACGCTTCACCGACTGAACCCCCCCAGGCATCCCTGAGATAATATTTTTAAGTTGTCCTCTGTAATTTAGGATCTGTTTAGACTGTTCTCTAAGCTTTTTCTTGAAGTCCAGACTTTTCAATTTCATTGTAAGTTTGCTCAGAATACCTGGTATGTTAGGACCCAATCAATAATAATAATCAATTGGTTGATTAATGGATATACAAATGAGCAAATATTTGGCACCTGAAGGTTGCCAAATTGTACAAAGTGTCTGTGCATCCTCGTAGCTTCTTCAAAATAATTTTACAGTTTTGATTTTTTTTTAAGGATTTTATTTATTTATTTGACAGAGAGAGACACAGCGAGAGAGGGAACACAAGCAAGGGGAGTGGGAGAGGGAGAAGCAGGCCTCCCGCCGAGCAGTTTTGATTTTCAGTAAGGACATTTATTCCATATTCACTTTGTGCAAACACTAGGGCAGTCTAAATCCGTTGTCTTCCAAGGCAGTTTTTGTTATTGCTCAAGGTTAACAGGTATGAGCTCTGTGTCTTCTCTTTCAGACTCTCTGTTTGTGTACATGCTGTCTACTCCTTACGTCTCCGGGGAATGGGGGCTTTTCTCCTTCACCTCACTCTGCCATTATCTTCTCCTGCCTCTCCTGGGATCTTATGCCTCTGTTGTTCCCAAGATTGGTAGTAACTGCTCTGTCTTTCTCTTGTCTGGAGCCTTTTCCTCTCCTTAAAGATCTACTAGCCTCCCCGTTTCAGAATAAACTTCACTTCACTTCGCTCTCTGTCGCTCCCCTCCAGCTACCATCTCATTTCTCCCCTCCCACGGGTGCCTCTCCAGCCTCATGACCCGCTTCCCCGCAAGATACTTTCCGCAGCGACGGAAAGATCGTCCACCTGTGCTGAGCCACTCAGCACTGATGGTTCTCGAATGCTTGAAATGGAACTAGTGTAATTTGAAGAAATGAATTGTCAGTTCTTTGCATTTCATTTAAGTTTGGAACAGTCACATAGAGCAAATGGCTGCAATGTGGGACAATACGTAGACTTTCTAAGCCGGAGGTCCTCACCTGAGCCACAAAACACAGAAAGTTATGTGACATGCGACTTCTCCATTCCCCCGAGGAGAGCCCATAGCTAGTACTGTCCCAAGGTGGGGAGAAGGGAAATCAGCACCTGCATCAGGACTTTGTATCTCTCTCTGCTTAGCTAACTGAAGCTTTCCTTTCCAGCCCTTGGAAAGAGGAAGTTCTAATATATGTCATTTGCAAAGGTCATTAGCATCTCTAAAAGGCAGTCCAGCACGAGTTTCTCAATCCTGGCTCCTAACTCTGCTTTAATGTAATTTGTCACTACCCTCTGAATGTCACCTTTACTTTCCTACTTGTCAGCCCCGGCTTCTGCTGTCTCTTCAGACTGTTAGATTCCGCCTCCTCTCTGCACTCACCAAATTACAGAGATTCTTTGAGGCTCACATCTTGGCTTTTCTAAGAATTAAGGTTATGAAAATTGGAGTCCTTCAGTGTTTTAAAAAAATATCCTCAGTCTGTGAAGCAGCCCACTCTTGATTTCATTTCAGGTCAGGATCTCAGGGTCCTGGGATCAAGCTCCACATCTCACTCTGCTCAGTGGGGAGTCTGCTTAAGGATTCTCTCTCTCCCTCTCCCGCACTTGCGCTCTCTCTCTCTCAAATAAATAAATCTTTTTAAAAAGTATCTATTGAAGTTTTACTATATTTCAGGCAAGCACCAAAGATAATGTTGTTGTTAATAATAACAATAATAATAATAAAAAATATTTTAATAAAATATTTTAATAAAATATTTGTTATTATGTGCCTGGTCCTCTTCTTAGCTTTATGGGTGCATGATTTCATCTACTTCTCATAAGTACCCAGTGTGATAGAATCTGAGGAATATAAAAGTAATATACCCAGGTCTCGTGATCAGTGACTGACAGAAAGCTCCTGTTTCTACAGAGTTTATATTACAGCACTTGCCAGTTCTTCATATTCTTCAACAGTACTAAGGAATTCCTAGTTTCTTATAGTTCTTTTACCTTTGTTTTGTTTTGTTGTTACCCTTTGTTTTGTTCTTAACCCTTTTGTTACTGAACATCTCACATATGTAGACATTTCTTTCCCAATAACATCTAAGCTCCTAAAATAAGGACCAAGCTCTTTGGCCCTTTGTGTCCAGCAAAAACCTAACATCCTATTTTAGGCAATAGTTTTAAAACTACAGAATCTTCTGAGGTTCTGAAATCAGTTTATCATTTACCTAATTTACAACCCAGTTATTTTAATGAAGTAGAACGCAGTAATATTAAAGTGTGGTGCATCCATACAATGTAATATTATCCGG
The DNA here is from genome assembly GCF_054177405.1 of Leptonychotes weddellii. Lineage (NCBI taxonomy): Eukaryota > Metazoa > Chordata > Mammalia > Carnivora > Phocidae > Leptonychotes > Leptonychotes weddellii. The sequence continues at coordinate 68,951,514 of NC_138374.1, forward strand.
CAATGAGAAAATGAGCTCTAAAAGATACTGAGGAGCCTTAAATGTACAGTGCTATGTGACAGAAGCCAGTCTGAAAGCTGTGCACGGTGGGATTCCAACTGTATGACATTCTGGAAACAGTACAACTATGGAGACAGTAAAATGATCAGTGGTTACCAGAGATTCTGGAGGAGGGAAGGAATGAGTTTCTGTTCAGTTTTTCTGCAAACCTAAAACTACCCTAAAGAATAAGTTCTGTTAATTTAAGAAATTGAACAGGAAATCATCAAAGCACACCACTTGTTGTGAAAATAAATATTGTTTCAAGAAACAATTTTTGAAGTTTTTAGATGCGTGTGCATGCATGCAAATAAATGGGTGCACTGGGTTGGATATAAAAATACATCTATCGTATTGTGGATAAGAAGTCAAAATAGTTTGAAAGCCACTGTTTTAGAGATCATTGCAAAATCAACACCTATTTGCCCGCTGATTGAAAAGCCAACTTAGAATTCCGGGAGTGATGGTAAGCCTGTCTCACGTAAGAGGGAATGTCCTTTATCCACAGCCTTTAGTTAGTATGAAATGTGTCTGGCATAATAGGTCTACTTTCTAAAATGGTTGTACAAGATAGTTACAGGATCCTTTATGAAAGTGTTTAACCATGGGATATGACGAATGTAACCCAAAAGGTGTAGATGACAAGATGATTTTTGTCAGGATATTTCTCAGCATTCCTGATTGGATGTAGTGGCTACATTTTCAAGTTAGGGTTAACATATTTGGAGTGTCTTGATTTTTCTTTGTAGTGCAGCAGAACTGAATGATAGCCTACAAACAATCCCTAGTTTTTACCAAATATTTGAAGGAACCCATGAACATAGACTGTGTTTATGTGGCTTGTGCTATCACCCTCCCACCCTGCTCAGGAGAGGCGCCCAGGAATACAAGTCCAATTTTATTTATTTATTTTTAAAGATTTTATTTATTTATTTGACAGAGAGAGACACAGTGAGAAAAAGGGAACAAAAGCAGGGGGAGTGGGAGAGGGAGAAGCAGGCTCCCCGCTGAGCAGGGAGCCCGATGGCGGGGCTCGATCCCAGGACCCTGGGATCATGACCTGAGCCGAAGGCAGATGCTTAACGACTGAGCCACCCAAGTGCCCCTACAAGTCCAATTTTAGATGGACTCAAGTTAGTAGTTTTCTGCATTTGGCGTTAATACAGAACAGGGGTGTTTATGGGGTGGTTTTGTTTTTGTTATTGTTTGGTTGGTTTTTATTCCCCTCTCCCTTCCCAGCCTACCCCTCCCCCTTCCTCCCCCTCCTCCTTCCTCCTCCTCATGTTCTCCTCCTCCTCCCATTCTCCTCCTCCTCCTCTTCCTTCTCCTCCTTCTTCTCTTTTTCCTTCTTTTGTTAAATATCTCCTGTGGATTCATGTGTCTGGGAAGTTGACGGTCTTAATTGAGTAGCCAGGGCTGTCTGGTGCTGGGGCATCTATCAAGTTGGAGCTGGGGAGGAGTTTCTGTCCTGTCTGCTTCATCAGGGCTTTCAGTCGCCCCTCTTTTGCTCTCCCTTTGTCTTCGCCTCTCTTTCAGTACCGATCACCATGAGAACTTTGACTTTTATATTAGCATGCTCACAAGGATATCAAAAGAATGAACGTACGGAATTTTGTCAACAGTGTCCTAAACTCCTGGATCCCATATAACTCCCTTTCGACACACTCACATTTCTTTTTCTTGCTGTACCTGCCCAGGAGAGGGAAACAGTGCTTCCCTGTGGCAAATATGCGGAGGATGATCTCATCCCGTATCAATGTCGACAGAGTCAGGGGACTGGAACCATAGAGAAAGGAAGAATATACAGTAAATTTCGTTTCTTCTTTACTGCCTGATTATCATTAAGCTTATTTATGTTTTTAAGGAGGAATAAACAAAACAAAAACCATGCTTATTGTATTTCCAAATGAAACAAGTGAGTCTTCTATCTGGCATGGGAGTGGAGCAATGCCAATTTACTCTTAAATTTTGTATAGCACCAATCGAAATATATTTATTTTGTGGCTTATTAATTATAGTCAGTCCTTACCAGCAGAAGACTCTTTCCATATTTCTTTAGAGACTTTTTGTAAAAATGCAGATTCCTGGGGCCTGCTTCAGGGCTCTTGAATCAGAGTCTCTGAACGTAGTACTTAGAAATCTTTCCTTTTAAAGAAATCTCTTCTTTAAGAGAATTTTAGTGATTTTACCAGGCCAGGGAACCAGTGGCATATTGTCTTGGGTGGTAAGTGAAAACCACTTAAATATCAAAAAAACTTTTAAAATATGTATAACACTTTTAAAAATTCACTTATTTTTTTCTTAGTCATGACACTAAGTTTACACGATAGTCAGGTTTATCCTCGGGGTGTCCGTTCTGGCCCCCGAAGAAATGAAAGCTACCAAAATTTGAATGCAGTCTTCATTCAAAAAATATTTTCGTGACATCAGAAAGCAATAGATGGCTATTCACTTGTCCAAGGACCCTCTTTGTCTGTAAATATTTACTCTTTCTGAGCATAAAGTGCTATCTTCAAGTAAGTCGTCCTACTCAACCCAGCTCTGTTAGCTCATGTATGTAGTCTGAGAAGGAGAAGTAGCTTTATTCCATGTTTGATTTATCACTGATTGAACAGTATCAAAAGCATTTTTCACATTCTCATTTGTGTGTGGCCCTATTCTTCATGCTTTACAATGAAAGTCACAGGCACCCTCCTTCCTGCTTCCTTAGAACAAATCGGGCCTTCTATGTATCTAAATACTTGCCAAACATGTTCATTTTATATTCTATGAGAGGGAGAAAACAATTGCCCTGGCCCCTTGGGCAGAAGGACCCCTTTCAAAGTTTATTTTGTTCTCCCACACCCCTTATCTTCAGAATCTCTCTTCGTGAATTGTGGGTCCTTTTCTTCCTCAGAGTCTCCTGTGGAGGCTGCTCTGGGAGTCCCCTTCAGACGACCCTGGCCTCGTCCAGCCCCCTCACTGCCTTCTTCTCTCATACCCCAGCCTCTTTTCCTCCCCTGGCCTCCCCTGGGCTTCCCCTGTCACTCTCCTCGAAGCTTTTCTCTCATGTCAGTATCTCAAGACATTACTGGAAACTCCCACAAACCTTGTAGACAAGGCCCATGGTAAATGTGGGTCTTCCTGGCTTCTCAGCAGGCCTCCTGCCTGCCTTCCAGCATGTCCAAGTCTCCTTGTCACAGTGGCTTCACCTTTCGCCCCTAAACCTCTGTGTTGCCCCTCTAACCTAACTTGTCTTAGAAAACCCCGTCACCTGCATTTCTGAGGATCCCAGAGCTCACACACGTGCCCTGTAGGCATCTTCAACACGTCTGTCCCTATTCTGCTACTCTCTCATCCCTCCGTCTGTCTCTGGAGAAGTATCCCTTCAACTAAGACATCCCTTTTTCGACCCGGACTCTCCATCCTATCTCTCTGGTCTTTGACATCTGCCCTTTTAGCCTACTACTGATTTCTTATCCTGGTATTTTAAACATTAAAAATTAAAATTTTTGTCTTAAAAAATTTTAAATGTTTGTTGACCTCACCTCCCTGCCTTCTTTTCACTCATTCTAAAAAGCTTGAGTGTTTGGGGCACCTGGATGGCTCAGTCGGTTGAGCATCTGCCTTTGGCTCAGGTCATGATCTCAGGGTCCTAGGATCGAGTCCTACATCGGGCTCCCTGCTCAGCGGGGGACCTGCTTTGCCTTCTCCCTCTGCCGCTCCCCCTGCTTGTGCTCTCTCTCTATATATAAAATCTTCAAAAAAATAAATTAATTAAATAAAAGGCTTGAGTGCCCCACTGTGTGCCTGGTGCTGTCTCCAGCGAGCATGTGTTTTCCTGCATTCCCTTCACTGAGAGACTCACCCTTGTCACCTGCCCTGCCTGGTCCTCTCTCATCTTTAACTCACTGTTATTTGGCTTCTCTTCCTTCATTATCTTGAAATATTGATCAAAAAGGTTTTCAGTGAACCCTTCTCTTATCTAACCTAACCTATTTTTCCAACTTTTCTACCTGGAAACTTTTTAGAATTTGAGGCAATTGTTACCATTTTTTTTTTTTTTACATTGCCATCAGTAATATCTGAGACTCTTTGTGTTTTTCCACTTTCTTGAGTTGGTTCCTGGGTTTTGGCTGGACTCTTCTTTTCCACCTCCTGCCTCCTAAAATAGTTATTCCCTAAGACTGGGTCTGCCTCTCCCTTCTTACACTCTCTTCTTCCTATTCTGCATGCCTCTGCTCACGTAAGTCCCATAGCTGTCGGGCAGGTAGGTCGCCTTTATATTTTAATCTTTAAACTCTCTCTTCAAGGCTTAATTTCTGTGTTATTAATTGTTTAAATGGCTGAATGAGTCATCCTCCCATCAAAATTAGCACCTCTGAAACACAGAACTAGTTACCATTTCTCTTGAAATTTACACACACACACACACACACACACACATTTCCTTCTCCTTTTTATCTCGAAGGAATTACTGCTCTCCTGGTAACTTGGCCTTATCAAGATAGGTGAATAATCTCCTTTCTCTTTTATATCCGGTCAGTTGAGAAGTTCTTGTGTTGGTCTCTACCTGAGGGACTCACCTGGGCATACCTGCAGTTAGCCCTCCGCTGACATTTCCCCAGTCGGAGCCAGTATTGGGGCTCAGCCAGCCGTTGTGGTTCTTATAGTTTCAAAACACATCTCAGCAACAACCATCACAGAACTTTGAGGAAGAAGATTCATTCCTCACAGGTTCTGGAAGGTGGAAGGTACACCCAGGGGCTCACAGTGAGGTCACAGGTAGAAAGAGGGAGCATGGCCTGGGGCTCCCCCTTTTTTGGAGTCTAGGGATGGGGTGCCTAGGGGTTAATGGGTTCACAGGTAACAAATTTAAAACATGAGAGCAGGAATTAGGGTTTAGGAAGGGAAGAGTGGGATCACTGAGGTGTCGGTGACCTCAGTTACCCAGGGCTTTCTAGAAGGGGAACTTCATGCGTGGGAGAGACCTGGTTCCTTATCTGGTGGTTTTATGAGCAGCCGTGTCCCACAGTGCTAGTATGTTGACTTGAGATGGGTGTCTTTGAAATGCATGCCTCCGCGATGTTGCACTACCAGAGTCTAGTCAACTGTGTTCTTCATGAGGCTCTTTGGCACCTGTCCCTCCTATTCCAGCCCTGCCTCAGCATCTGCGTCAGTCACCATATGCCTAGACTCTTGGTGTGGTCCTCCAGGTCCTACCAAGGCCTCATTCTTTCTCACGATCCCCAGTGTGACCGATCCCCATCATGACTCTGTTTCAACTCTCCTTTACAGATTGATTATTACTCAGCTTTTTGACACGTCTTCAGTGTAAATTCAAGCCATAAAAATGCAGAGCTCCATCAGGAGACTGAAACCCAAAGGGGATTTCCTCAAAGAAGCATCCTTCTTTCTTTCTTTTTGCAGGCACCACCTTCCATAAGTATAGATGCGCCAGGCAGGCCACCTGCCATGTTCCGGGCTGCAGCCTCTGGACATTTTCCTGTGTTCCTCTGTGCCTGAACCCCCTTGTCTCCCATGTCTTCCTGTCAAAACTCTACCCCATTCTGCAGGATCCAACACGAATCTCCCATTGCCCCCTCCTGCCCGATGAGAACTGAACCCATCTTTCTCTGTGTCCCTATAACTTTGTAACTCTGGTATACAACCTGTTGTCTTTCTCCCACAACTCCAAGAGATATGGAGTCAGTGTTTTGTGTTGAATTGCCTTGGAACACAGCAATGTGTGCAGACTCCAAGCACCTAATTTTATTGGGAGTTTACTACTACTTAGAAATGTTCTTCATTCATCACTTAAGGATATACTTTCAAAATTTGATTTAGCCTCCGCTTCCTTAGTCAGCAGCTCTTCATATCTAGTCAGCATTGCTTATAGATCTCTTTCACATAAAGATCTCTATCACATCAACCTTCTACTCAAAATATTCAGTGACTCTGCTTTGCTCTCAGGATAAACCACAAACCTTAGTCCCCGGCTCTTCGTATCTAGTCAGCATTGCTTATAGATCTCTTTCACATAAAGATCTCTATCACATCAACCTTCTACTCAAAATATTCAGTGACTCCGCTTTGCTCTCAGGATAAACCACAAATTCCTAATGACCTGCATTCGAGGCTTTCTTCAGTCTGGCTCCAACCTAATTTCCTATAACTCAGCTCAGTGTTATTCTCCCCTTGGTCCCACAGTATATCATCTTGATTCTTGATTCTTAGCCTTTGTTTTTATTGTCCCCCTCATCCTTGAAGCACTTCCCTTCTCTGTTATTTTATGAATTGCACACAGAATTTAAGATCTAGCTTATCCCCCCTAACGCATTTCCTTCTTTTTCAGTTTATCTTTTATGAATCTACGCCTTTCCCACAGCACTGTAGGACTCACTGCCAGTAACACTGAGCACCACATTAGAGGATGGATGGATGGATGGATGGATGGATGGATGGATGGATGGCTAGGTAGGTAGATGGATAGATGAATAGATAGATAGATAAATCCACACAATATATATATTATATGCATGTATATGTAACTTTCTATCATTTTTCTGATGACATGATTATCTTTTTGCCCAACAGATCATGTCAACTTCCCAAGGCAAGGATGATGATTTACACTTTTTTATATCCCACAGAGACATTAGATCCCATTAGTGTATCATACTCTCTACCTGAGGTTCTTTGGAATAATTAAATACAGAACATCTTGGAAAAGAAAGAGGTGTAAGATGTCTCTATTCTAAAAGTTTCTCTGGTCCTTGTTCTCTATAGTCATACTCTTTCTTTTGAACCTTTTAAGCTCCTATTACTAAGGTGAAATGTTTTACAAGGAGGTAAAGTTAAAATTTTTAAAAACTGTGTCCACAGGAAAATTAGAGCTCCACAATAATGGGATTAAGTGTTGTTTCTGTACAGCTTGCACTCTTAAACATCCTGGTGTTTTATTGTTCTAGTTCAACATTAAGAACAATTCCCAGTTCATCCATAATGTGTTGGTTTTTGGAAAACAATTCTAATTTATCACATCAAAGTGTGATTGCAGAAGCTTATGTTCTTTGTTGGTAATTAGTACATTTTTTTTTGGTCCATTCTTGCTCATTAGAAAAACACTTTGGGGTCTTATTCACAGAAAGAACAGGTAGTTCTAGAGATAATAGGATCAAGGAGGAAATGCCATATTCCATTTTGTACAACGCTAAGAAACTGAAAGGGACATTAATTTCTCTAAAGGGCATCCCTGCCTACATAGTTGAACACTACCTTCTACATTGTTCATCAATTTCTATTCTGACTGACTGCATCCTGAGCTTCAATCTCACTGGAAAATCTTGGAGATTCTGTCAGCATGGAGCCTGTTAGACACTTGTGTTCATCAGGAAGGGGCTCAGCACTTCCGGACCAAACTCCATTCATGTGACTTCGCGCCTGCATTGCCTGAAGTTAGCAAGAATTCTAATGCCTTAAAAAGGAGAGGTAGGATGAAAATAATGAAGTCCAATGTCCTTTCCCTTTGAAAAATTTTTGTAACTGTCTCTTTCTTGGTGTTCATTGTGTTGAACTGGCTGTTGAACTGGTGCTGTTCGTTTCAATCAACTTGTTAAAGCGGACTTGATATTCAACTTCATGTAACAAAGTGGGTGTTTCTCTACACCTTGCTTTGTTTATTCCTAAAAGGGCCTCTCTTCTGTAGGCCAGGCTTACTGAAATTCATTATTGTTTAATATAACCAACCAGACTCAGATTTAACCAATTTCCCTTCAGAGTATTCAGGTCTTGACTTGTATGTGTGACACACATCGATATGCATATGAGAGCTGCTGTTGACTAAAAAATAAAAAGCGGAAAGCAAAAGACAGTAAAGAAAATGTAAGAAAGACTCAGAAAGACTTCACCACACAATCTGGGGATAAGCGTATGGACAGGAGGGGATGAAAACATACATGTCATACTAACTGATATATTAACGATAATATCTTAATTAAAGAAATGCAATCTGCTAGGTATTTAAAACGTTTTAAATAAAAAACTGCAGACTTATTCAAAGGTAGACAGAAGAGCATACTCAACCCCCTGTACTCACCCCCTAGCTTCAGTAATTAGCAGCATACAGACAGCTTGTTTCTTCTATATGGCCCTCTTTTCCCACGGCCGCTGGATTATTTTAAAACAAACGCAATGCCCTTAAATTAATATTTTAATATTAAAAATTGTTTTTTAATAAAATATTTAACTTTTAAGAGAGCATCTCTGATATTATAAAAGAATTAAGAAGCCAGTTAAGATTTTATCTTAACCAACTATATTGAGGCATAACATATATACAATAACAAGCCCCAATTTTAAATGTATATTTGGATGAGGTTAAACAGATTCATGTAGGGTCGCCTGAGTCGCTCAGTTGGTTAAGCGTCCGACTCTTGATTTCAGCTCAGGTCATGATCTCAGGGTCCTGGGTTCGAACTCCACATTGGGCTCTGTGCTCAGCACTTAGTCTGATTTTCTTTCTCCCTCTCCCTCTGCCCCTTCCCATCTCTAAAAAAAATAAATAAAATCTTTTTTAAAAAAACCCAGATTCATCTACCATGTTGTTATCACTAAATCAAGTCTATAGCACATTTCCATCATGGTACCAAGTTCCCTTATGCCCCTTCTTTGTCCGTTGACAAGAGCCCTACCCCCACCTCAAGCCCCAGGAGATCACTGTTATACTTTGTGACCCATAGATTAAGTTTCCTTTTTCTAGAGTTTTATAATAATGGAATCCTATGATATATATTTTTGTGCCTGGCTTCTTTTGCTCAGCATAGTATTTTTGAGGTTTCCACATGGTATTGTGAATATTAGCAGTTCATCCCATTTTACTGCATTTTTTATTCCACTGTGTGATAGTATATAGATTTGTTTCTCTATTCCACCTGATGGACATCTACGTTTCCCGTTTGGTATAATTGTGAATGAAGTTACTATGAACATTTATATAAAAGTTTCTGTATAGGGGTGCCTGGGTCGCTCAGTTGGTTAAGCGTCCAATTCTTGATTTCAGCTCAGGTCATGATCTCAGAGTTGTGGGATCAAGCCCCATGCTAAGCATGGAACCTGCTTAGGATTGTCTCTCTGCCTTTCCCTCTGCTCCCACCACCCCCGCTGCCCCGCTCATGTGCTCTCTTCTCTTTCTCTCTCTAAAAAAGAAAAAAACGTTTCTGTAGAGATATGTTTTTATCTCTCTTGGGAAACTAGGAGTATAATTGCTCAGCTGTGTACTAAACATACATTTAACTACATAGTAAAGTGCAAACTGTTTTCTAAAGTGGTCGTGCCATTTTACATTCCCATCAGCAGTGTGTGGGAGTTAGAGTCTTTGCCAACATGAGTACGGTCAGTCATTTTAATGTGAGCTATTCTTATGGGTGTGTGATGACTTCTAATTGAGGTTTTATTTTGCATTTCCTGATAACTCATGTTGTTGAGCATCTTATTCGCAGGCTTCCTGGACTCCTCAAACTCAGATCATCACTTTCTCAACTCAGTGAGGCAACGGGGCTCTGTCCACTTCCTCTGCCCACTTTCCAGAAATCTCTTCCAAACAAAGAGCCCAAGTGTTGGTTTCTCTTCGCTGATTGGTTTCCTGTCTCTCACTCATCACAGTCCTGTACTACCTGTTGTCCAGTTCCTGAAAACACTTTAGTTTCTTTTGTACAGTCTTCTAAGGTGCTTTTTTGGGGTATGTGTGGGGTACAGGTGATGTAGGTTACACTCCATCCTTGTGACTCTGCCATGACTATAGAGAGAAGTTCAGGTTATTTTTTTTAAATGTTCTAGATTTTTGTTTTAGTTTATCAAGAGCCAAGCCCAGAACACTCAAGTCATACTGTATGGGAAAAAAACCTCAACTTCTTACCCTTAGGCTAACTCTCTGCTAATAAGAGAATATGACGCCAGGAAAGCAGACCCCTTTGCCGAGGCTGAGGAATTCTGCCAAACAGGAATGACAATGGAGGGGGTGAAATGAAGCTGCAGAATGTGTGCCTGCCAACTTTCTCTCTTGGGGTTTTAGCTCAGAGAATGAGAAGTGTGTTGGTGAAAATGAGGTATGCACCAAGACAGGGAGCGATGTCATGTGCAGCCCTCCTAGTGAGGTCAGCAGTTTAGCCTGCTAGGTCAGAGGGAAGCCTGGGAACTTGGGTTCTCCTGTGGCAGAGATAGGACCCCAAGATAGCTGGACAACTTGTCCCTGGGGCTGGGGTACCATCACGTGGCTGAGGGCACTTCTGACCTGAACGCTGTAGCCCTGGGCTGAGTGGGCATCCCAGCTACACCCCAGGAAAGGCTCCATTGTCAGCAGGAGGTGAGATGAGTTAAACAGAGATGTCTACCCAACCGGCACAGGTCAAAAAAAGGCAGATGGCTACCTACCAGTGGTGAATTTAACTATAATGTCAGCAAAGCCAGGAGCATGCAGATTGATAAGGAACCCTGTCCCGTAGTTCAAAGCAGATATAAAAAAAAAGTCATGTCTGGAGACACAGACCCTTTTTTCTGATCCTAAATTTACTGAAGGCACACCTCTTTCCACTATGCATCACATACACACACACACACACACACACATTTTAGAATTAAAGAGAAGGTAAACAGAGATGCTAACTTGTCCAGAAGAAACTGAACAGTACCTGAATTCCACTTAATTTTATGTTTCTTTTTATACAGAAATGCGTAAGTATAATGCAAGAGGAAAGGCAGGGATATGGTTTGTGATTTTCTAATGATTTGTAAGATTTATAAGCTTAGGAAGTACCTTTGCTTTCCAAGAAGTTTCTCTACCTTCATCTCACTTCTAAAAGACAGGGAGTGTTATGGAGCAGCAAATGTTAGGAGTTTACTGCCTAAAACCGAGAATGAGACGAAGAGTGGACAGAAATGGTATGATACCCCATGAGACAGATGATGCACACTTGCTTGCTCACCCTTAGTCTTACACGAGGCAGAAGCAAGCAACCAAAGACTCGTTTTTGTTTCTTCAAATGCTCCTTCTTGCCTGGCCAAAGACAAAATGTCTTCCCGTAGATGGAGGAGACCTTGCTGGGGACATGGGTGACATCTTAGAGCAGAAAACGAAGGAGTGGGAGAATTCTGTAGCTGAGCTATTTTCTTGAGCTTTTTTCCCTAGAAAATGGGATGGAAGGAATGTGAGAAGGTGAAAGCTATAATACATAGTGGAAAAGACTGTTGGTCATAGAGCCATTTAAAATCATATACACCGGCAATGATGTAAACAGATCTTTATATTGTAATCTTATTTTCCTTTGACTGCCATAATATAAAAATAATTGATTTTCGTCATTATGTTAAAATAGGTGTATTTTATCCTGGCATCATACAAAGTGTATCTCCTTCCCCCTTCCTCTGCTATTAAATGGTTAATGCTGTAACAAAATAGTACTACAGATGCTGGAAACCATTTAACCATATAAACACATACTCCGACTATATTGTTTTTGTGGGTCTGTATTTTAATTCAGTGGATACTTTAAATGAGTACAATTTTAAATTATACAGTGGGAAGGGGATTAAGATTTCTTAAATGCGTTCATAGCTACTCTACCCTAGCACGACTATTATCTTTTTTGTGGTCACCAGCTAGTATTTACTCACATATACATTTTGTTCCTACTTATAATCAGAACATACAATTTTATATACAGCTTTCTTTATCATTCTCCATATTGCAACTTACTTATTACTTTAATGGCTACTTAATATACTGGAGTTAATATAGCAACATTTTCTTAGATTCTCCCCTATTGGATACACAGATTGTTTCCATTATTCACTATAATGAATAAGGCTGCAATGAACATTTTCCTAAGTATGCCATTTTCTAATTTTGAATTATTACCTTGGGATAATTTGTAGGATTACTAAGTCCAAGGGTATGAATATATTTAGGGACTCTTAACATAGGTATAGGTCAGACTGGGGGTTCAATGGGCTGTACATGTCTATAGTACCACCAGAAATATATGAGTTTATCAGTTGTTTTCCCAATAGTGTCATCTGCATTTATATTTTATGATTTATAATTTTAGTTAACATAATCTGTGTCACTTTTTTATTTATTTGTATTTCTTTCATTATGATTCAGATTTTTAAAGTTTACATATGGCTTCACATAAGCCTTACTATTAGTGAGGTTTAATCAAGGAAATCACTTAAATATCAGACAAGCACAGGTTCAAATTCCAACCAAGCCACTTCTTGTTTTCAGTCAGCCTCTCAAAAAAATTAACAATTTATTCATTCATGAACTAATGACAGTGAGGCCTGCTTCGTAAAGTTGTTGAAATGATTTGATGAATTAATTGATGCCTCGTGTGTTAGTGGGACATGGGGAATGATTACTTCTTCACTGTTTCTCCCTCTCTCATCTCTTCTACCAACCCTCCTACCCCTGACTTCTTCAGGTGATGAAGAAGTACAGATGATCCATTCAAGTTCTCTTGGTACGGAGGTTCATAGAACCTGCTTTGTCATTCCAGAGTCTACATCCGTGGGGGCCCATTGTCAACGTTCTCTAGAGAACTGTCTTGCCAGCAAGAACTGAGTTATATTGCAAAACTCTGAGGTCAGATCAGTGGGACCCCATGAATTAACCAAGCGTTCACACAAACAAATGGATAATACACTCAACATAAATTACTCTTTCCATAAATTACTCATTTTAGGATTCTTCATATAGTCCAATTTCTCCATTCAATGTCTCTTTTCCAGGTTTTCCTCCGTTAGGTTTCTCAGAGATATTTTGATTTATTTGACTCTTTCTGTTGGTTTTGGGTAATACTTTAACTTAATCTTCTATCTGTTGCATCTCACCCAAGAACAAGCTTCCTTCTATAGTAACTAGTGCAGTTGGTCAAGCAGTCGCCAAGACAAGACAATTGCTAGAAGTTGCATTCTGGCTAATAACATCATTTGGATTTTGTCTGCCTTACATCTAGTATCTGCTTTCCAGGCATTATTGCCCAGTAGTTGCCTCGAACTGGTATCCACCTTGACGGCCTTTGTAGCAAGATCTGTCTTCCCAAGCAAATATTCTTCTTTAGAGCCAAAATAATTCCTAAGACATTATAAGGTTTGAGAAAGCCTATTAACAAGCATATAATGTCTCAATTGGAAAAGCACTGAAAATATAAATTTCTATCCTCTTCCATGAGGGCAAGGCTATTGGGGGGGGCAGTTACCAGAAGATGTTCCAGTCTCTCACCTTCATGATGAGAAATCGAACTAAGATGTATCTTAAGCAGTTTCACTTTGGGATTTTATTAAAGAGAAAAGGGGGAGGGGGGAGAAGAAGGGAAAAAGTTCTCTGCAGCTTTTTCTAGCCTCAGAACTGTATTTCTCATCCTCTGGAGAATGCTATGGGCTCCTCTTGATTTTTTATTTCTTACATAAGCCTTTACTTTATGTGTCACACACAAGATTTCTTCATTTTTGCATCTCTAAACCCACTTTCCCCCATCTCCAAGCCCACTCTCCCTGTTTTTAGATGTTACAAATGAGCGTGGTCTCTTTTCTTATCTGAGTAGATGCAAAATTCTAACTTCTTACCGACATCAAAGCCCTTCATCCCCGCACAGCACCAGCAAAGTTACTCAAGCACTGACGATTCCCGCAGCAAAAACCCACCAAGCCTGAGAGAGACTCCTTTGTAACAATCAAGTCCACAGAGGGAATTCAAGGATCACAGCAGGGTTTAGACAGAATGACCAGTGTTTCCACTGTGGCTGGGCAGCATTCGGGAGCCACCATGTCTGCAGTGCGGCCATACAGAGACACCTAGCATTGAAAATACCCAAACACAAGGTGAAGAAACGTGCACTTAAGAATCACAATCTTGTGTTTCTACCCACACTTGCAATCATGAGACTAGGAACAGAAAGGGTGATATTAGAAACAGTGTCATTGTGCCCAGGGCCCACTCTGCAGCACACAGCAAGAAAGCTCCCAACATGAAATAGGACGGTGACTGGAATGGCCATCCAATGTTCATCGTACCACACGCATTTCCTCATGAATCCTGGCCTCGTGAGCCTCTCCTTCTGGCCAATGGAGGACTGGCCCCCAGCTTCCACCTCAGTCTATATGACTTACTTTGTGCTTTGGGCAAACCCCTCAACGACAGTCTCCCCTCAACCATGGGTCACATTGTCCTGCCTTACAGAGCGATTGTGAAGCCAGAACGAGATCATGTGCCTACAGGATTTTGGAACAGGGTTCAAATTCTCTATAATTATTGGGGTAGGTGTCTTTGTTAGTACTGTTAGGCTGATCTACAGTAATTGAAATCCGTGAAAAGGTGTTCTGCCATTTGTTTGTGTATGTTCTGTTTTCCTCACGTGATTGTACCCCCATTAAGGTGGCTTCTGGAACATGCCATTCTCCCTCACAGCTTCCTGCATTTGAACATGCTGCTTGAATATCCTTCTCTTCCCCTCTGCCCCCATGTCCCTTTGTCTGTCTGCCACTTTCCTACTCAGCATTCAAGACTCAGATTAAAGACCTCCTGATTGGTGATGCCCACCTCTGTACCTTCTTTGTACTGTGGTTGGGCAAGTAATTGGATGATCTGCATCCAATGTGGCCTCTTCCATTTGACTGGACTCAGGCTTTTTGAAGGCAGGACCAAGGCTTACTCAGTTTCCATCTTATTCACTCGGTAAAGGTTGATCAAATGATGCATGAATGTCAAGTACTTGTTGCCATGAAATAAATTGTATTAATTAGGTGAGTGATTCTTTGCGTATTTGCTGTAAAACTTAGGAAGGAAACTCAACACTTAGCTTTCTGTAAGTAATATAAATGTATATGCATTATGTGTGCATATTAAGGGGAAAAGCTAATAAAGTGCTCCCAATTATTGGAAGTTTCAGACTGAGGACATGGGACCATAGGACAGAGACCACCACATGTGATATTTGTGTGGAGAGATAGGTTCCACAAACTCATTGTTCCCCCAGTAGTTGATGTGAATCACTCATTCAGCAGGATGCTAATAGGTATTATAGAAGAGAAGGGTTTCTTGATGAATATCTGGAAAATACTGACATAAATCTCTATTTATAAAATCTGTCATTTAATTAAAATGCCATCTCTGGAGGAAGAGGAGAAGGGTAATCAAAAGGTACAAACTTCCTAAGAGTTCTCATCAGAAGGAGAAAGAAATTGTTTTTCTTTCCTTTTTTGCTTTGTTTTTATGGTATCTACATGAGATGATGGATGCTAACTAAACTCACAGCAGTAATCATTTCACGATATATGTAAGTTAAGTCATTGTGCTGGACACCTTACACTTATACAGTGATGTACGACAATTATATCTTGATAAAACGGGGAAAAAATAAATAAAATACTCTCTCACAGTTTAGTGATCCAACTGTCCTCCTTCATCTTTTATTTTGATTTAGATTCATTTACCCCTTCTTTCTTTCTTTGATTTTCAGCTTTCGTGGTGACATGGCACCTGTTTTCTTTCTACAAGAGAAATTCAGCACACAGCAGAGTCCTTGATAAATTGGATTGGTTTGATGATCCTACCTGGAATAGGTATGTAAAATGTCCAGAGGCCTTGATA
>NC_138374.1:68967277-68999250 GCF_054177405.1 Leptonychotes weddellii
AGCAGTATGTCCTGAGGAGTAAAATTTATGTGTCAGACATGACCTTTGTCTTTTCTGCTTAGAAGTATATGTCTATAGTATGATTTACAAGACTCCTAAAGACTCCTTTATTTTCTTTCTTATGTGATAAGTACACATTAAGAATACACTCATTCTAGGAAAGAGGGGAAATTCTATGCTCATATGATTCTGAAAATAATAAGATTCATCTACAACTCTATGGAAATCAAGTATATGAAATATGACAGATCCTCTGGTATGTTTATGAGTATAATATCTGTAGTTCAAGATTCTAAAGAAAGGTATGAACTTCTTTTTTTTCCCCAAAAATTAGTCCAGGCTTAGACAAAACTGAATGCTAAATTATGAACAAATAACTATGCATGTGAATTAATTAATGATCCCTAGATCTCTGAGGTTTGTGACAATTACTCCCTTGGTGTATCATGATATAGATATGGCTTAAAAAACAAAATATACAGTATTTGATGGTTTTATTTTATAATGAGTTCTCTTGAAGGAAATGTTCTAAAATTAGATTCTTATAAGATATGAGCCCTGTAACTCTTGATGTGATCCAATTCAGACTACTTGGATGACTGCTCTGTGTGTGTGTCACCTTTATTCTTAATGAAGGATCAGGTAATTAACGATTGTGTTTCCACGAGTCTCCAAAGAATTTCACTCCTGTGTTCTGTGAGAGTCTGAAATCCATAATTAGAGTTTAACTCCCTGATTTAAACAGAAGTTGCAACTGGTCACCTACGTGTCTGATCTATCTTCTTTTATTTCTTTTTATCGGGTTTTGTTTTGTTTTTTGGCCTACACAAAATGGATATGTATGTGCTTTAAAAATTACCAAACCAAAAAACCAGGAGAGTTCACATAAAAATCTGGGTTCCCAGTCTTCTCTTTCTCTGTCGGTGGCTCTACCAGTAAACCAGTTACTCATTTAAGAAATCTAGTTGCCATACGAGAGAATATTCCCTCTACTTACCCTCTCCGCAACTATCCCATCAAGTTCTTCAGGTTTAGCCCAGACTTGGTGGTTCTCAGCCCTCAGGATGAGAAGGTGCTTGTGCCCAGGTTCTGCCCAGAAAATTAAGTCCAAACCTCAGAGGGTGGAGCTGGGGCTTCAGAATTTTTAAAAAGTTCTTCAAATGATTTATAGGTGCAGTTGGAGTTTAGAACTATTGGTCCGAAATCTTCCTTTGTCTCTATGTCAATTATCACCCCACAGTGCAAGTGACATCCATCACTTCCTTGTCTCACCAGTGTTCAGCAATAGTCCCCAAATCACCTTCTCTCTTCTGTTCTGGCCCCCATTCAATCCATTCTCCACCCAACAGCCAGAGAGATTGTTTATAAATAGAAAATGTCTGGTCAATTCCTGCTTACACCTCTATCAGTAACAAAGATAACTGATAATGATCATTTATGCTTTGGTGGGATGAAGACTGAGTTCAGGCTTTGTTAAAAGACCGAGTCACCGAGGCAGTGAATTTCAGGAGCAAATTGGACAAAGGGCACAGAAGGTGTAGCTGAAGATACCAAGACAGCTGTATTCCCTCCGCACATCAGGCCTCGGGCCTAATCTTCTGCTTGCCTGTCCCTCTAGGCAGTGACTCAGAGGCCGGAAGAGCTATTGACATCTCCTGCAAATTGCCACCCAGTCCATTCCTGGTCTCACATTACCATCAGGAGCAAAGACATTTTGTAATTTGTCAGTGACACTATTATAAGATTAATTTTATGGCACAGTCACCAAAGTTTATTAAATGTCACTCCTTCATAGGTGCATAATTCACCCAGCAAAATACGATGATACTGGCAAATTTTTAGGCAGAATAACAGAATTGGGACAAATAACAATTTGTTGGGTGGGGAGGTGATGGTTATAGCTAGGATCATTTCATCTGCAGCTCAGATATATAGGCCTTTCTTTTCACCAATAATAATGTAAATTAAGTATTTATCTGAGCTGCAGTGGAGACTTTTTTTTCTCATAGTGACTGTCTAGTGACTTTATAGACCACTGTTTCAGCCACTGAAAACTGTGCTTTAGACTCTAACCACCCATAACTGTAGATGTTGCACTTCCCATTGGAAGGGAAGAAGATAAGGTGTCATCAAAATGTTTTCGTCAAAAAAGACACCCTTTGCAGGATAGTGATGCTATTTTAATCAGAATTTTAAATGAAATCAATAAGTGTAAGCTGCTTTGCTGCTGAGTGGAAACTTGGATCTGTGTCAACACCCCTTGTACACGGCGTAATCAACTTGTATTTCATGCTGTCTTCCACATAGAACCTTGAGCATTTCACCATTTATGTTATTAAAAAGTTCAAGGAGCTGCATGCGTTAAAAACAGAAAAATGTGCAGTTGACACTCAGGTAATGGAGACCCGTGGCGAGGTATTCAATGCAGTTTACCTAGGTGTTGAATTAATGCCTGTAACACAGCTACCTTCTCTATCCTAAATTATTTCCATCAATGAAGCTAAAGTGTGTTTGGGGACCTAATTTACCCAAATACTATGCCTGCGCAACACTATCTTTCATTTAAGAAAACAGTTGATATTTTAAGCTTTCTCCTAAGGGTTTATTTGGCGTGGGGGAAGGAAAACAAAATACACAGAGAGAGACACAAACACAGAGACACTGAGTATCCTTAGAGACCCGGGACGGGACAGTGCTTAGTAGTGAGATGCCCGTGCGTTTCCTTTGGGGTTCAAGGTGGATTGGTCTTGTGTAAAATTCTCTGTGGTGAATAGGCTTTAATAAGGCCACAGATTCTTTTCACGCTATTTTAGGAATTTCTTTGAAAGGATTCAGACAGCGATGCCCCTTATGTTTTAGAGTTTTACATTAGTACAGGCAAAGCTTTTCAAATAATATAAAGCCATTTTTTTCTGAATTCCTTATATCTCCGAGTCTCTGGGTTCTGGACAGAGGAAGATTAAAATCTCTATAAAATCCACCATCATGCCACCACATGAAACAGCTATTGAGAGAGAAATTAATAGTGTCTGAAATGAACCTTGGGTTAAGCGTTCTTCACTTTGCATTTTCTACAACTTTTTTCATTTGCCATGATACCTCTTTAATCAGAGAGCTTCCCTAAAACTGACATAGAGCTGGTCCAGATTAACTTTAAAAATTGAATATAAAAGTTATATAAATATATCCTATGTTTGTTATAGGTCAGACACACTATGGATGCTTGATAATACTGAGTTCATTGTGAATACTTGTCTTATTTTATATTAATGCATCAAATGGCTCCAAAAATACACGTTTGTCATAAATATTTACTAATGCATCAGACTTTTTCTTATTCCTGTCATTCCCCTAGCACCTCGTGCTGACTCTTGAGAGTGAATATTTTGGAACAAAACATATAGTATTTCAGTATCCTCCATGTTAGGACTCCACATTAGACATTAGTAAATATTTCTGGAATTTGTGGAATGAATAATTCCAGTGCATTTTACTTTTAGACACAAGCAGATGAGATACCCAAGCTAGGAAGTGACTTGGCCAATGAACTACACACATGAAATAACGAGCAATGAAAATGGTAATTCATCGGATCAGAGACTGTATCAGATGTGTTCTGCCTGCCAAAGCAGAGAGATGGGCATCATTTTTAAAGGATTTGGACAAAGTCAAAGGGCCAAGAAACCTCATAATTTGGTTGGCAGCTCATTCTGATGTTAATAAGGCCATGGCTGGTTGCTTCCTTCTTCTCCACCAATATTTTCATCTTTAATTTTTTTCCCTGCCATGTTGAGATGTTCTAGTCTAAAAGTTCCTAATGGAGGTGCCTTATCTTTCAAAACTTTCCTAGAGTCATGTGGACAAACATGAAAAGGTGAAATACTACAGAAATGCTATAAGTATTAGTGCGGTATAGAAAGATCTGCACTAGTGAACATTTGAATAGCTTCTGCTGCATCCAAGTAGATGGTCCAAATGGATATGATGTCTTCACAATACTAGAAGCCCTTGATGCATGAAGTTCGTTTTCTCAGTAGTTGTGAAACTTCACTTTGAAACTAGATTGCATTCATTGTATAACAACACACAGTGCCTGGGAAATAAATAATTTCATATATTTAGAGTTCCTAAATCACATTCCCATATCAGGGAGATTTTAAAAACAAACTATTTTTCTTTATCAGAATCCTAATAATATGATTGATGATCATTTCGATTACAAGTATTTTGAAATCAAGAATTTCCATATTTAACTTGGCCTTGTCAATGTTCATATTTTTCTTTACATTATTTATTTTCTAAAACATTTTCTTCTATTTACTTGTTTTTGTATATCCATCTGTACTATGCTGTTTTTACCAAAAAAAAAAAAAAAGATTTTAAGTGTGTTAGCACAAGAATAAAATAGAATAATTATAAACAAAATGGAAAAATTAGGGCAGGAAAAATATAAATAAAACCAGAGAACCAAGAGAGGAATAAATATCAGTCACAATGAGACAAACCCTAGGGACCAGCAGTTGCTACTGCTGATCCTTAGGCTTGACTCTGAGTTTCCTGGCAGCTAAAACAAAATTTAGTTAAGCAATTTTATTATCTGAAAAAAAAAAAATTCTCATGAAAAGCGAATACTGCCTAACATTAACATACTCATTCTGTAGAAAGAGAAATTACACATGGGATGCGAGTAGAGTGTTTATGCTACTGTGGGACCACTGAACTCATATTGAAGGATTACAGTAATAGGAACGAGATACACCCTCCTGAACCATGTGTATGGATCATCAGCATCTGTTTGTTTATATTTGTAGTCATGTTTCAGCTAATGGTTGAAAGAAATCCACTGAAGTCAGGATTTTGTATGTGGAATTCCACTGGCCTTTTAACCTCGATGGTCCCAGAGGTCTTGATTTTGTCTTCTGTTCTCTACCACTGTCAGCATTAAAATTTTTTTTTAAGATTTTATTTTTAAGTAACCTCTACACTCAGTAGTGTCCCAGAACCCCGAGATCAAGAGTCCCACGCTCTACCGACTGAGCCAGCCAGGCGCCCTTGTCAGCATTAAATTTTGAATGTTTAGTTTATTTCATTTGGCATAAAATTCTGTGCTTGCCTAACACGGTTTTTATTATGTTAGCTCCTACTGGATATACATATTTTTAATTTTGTTACTCTTTAAGCTTTTGAAAAAAATGAACGAGTCTTTATTTCTTTATTTATTTAGAATAGGATCATTGAACAAAGTCTAGTAAACTGCTACTTATTTTACCAAACAACACCTTCTTATATTAATGGCACAAACTTTACGTCATTGTCCTGCTCTTGAAATCCACCCCATTTAAAAGCTTCTATCAAATCCACTGCAATTGCAATATGAAAATTCTTGTGATCAATACTCATAGGAGAATGGCACACAATTTGATCATTCTAAAAAGAAAAAAAAATGGGGCGCCTGGGTGGCTCAGTCTCTTAAGCGTCCCACTCTTGATTTCCACTCAGGTCCTGATCTCAGGGTCCTGGGATCGAGCCCTGTGTTGGGCTCTGCGCTCAGCATGGAATCTGCTCGATTCTCTCTCCCTCTCCCTCTGCTCTCCACCCTCCCCCTGCTTGCATGCTCTCTTTCTCTCTTTCTAAAATAATAAATCTGTAAAAAAAAAAGAAGAAAGAAAGAAAAAGGGAATCACATATTTTACAAGCAACATATGTATAAGATAAAGAGACTTAGGAATTCCTATGCATGAATTTTGGCCTTAAAAGATGGAAAGGACTATTTCCAATATGGAAAAACCAATGGAAATAAATCCATAAGAAAGGATGAATCATCAGTAAAGCACCCCTCTTCCATGTTAACGTATAGCTTATTTGCAAATACTGCATTATAGCCTATGCAAAGTATTAAAACATCAGGGCAAGTACAACCAAGTAATGAGTGCTCAAAATCTCAAATTTATATTCTTCTTCCTAGTTACCTATGACTTTGAGCATATTCTTTTTTTTCTAACAGCCTTTTTTTTTTCACTTTGAGCATATTTTAACTTCTGGTTGCAATATAGGTTCTTCCTATTTAGAATAAAAGATAAATTTGAGCGCCTGTCTCTAAGTTGTAAACAAAATGTCAGCATGGTGGTATTGAAAGGTGTCTTTCTGGGACATTTTTTCAACTTATAAAGATCACTTTAAATTAAATTAATTATTTTAATACAAAGCAGTTAACACTTGAGTATCACCTATAATCTGCTCAACTGGTTCACGTTTACCAGGCACTGCTATGGTCCAGTCTCCGTGTAGGTCCCTTAATGCATATCGTTAATTCAGATTATCTGTTTTCATCTTCAAAGCAGCCCTGTGAGATAGGTAATATCATCCTCACTGTACAATTAACTTTAAAAAGTGTATTACAGTGAAGTTATGTCACAAGTAATCCCCATCTACTTACTAAGAAGAAGAACCCATGATAACCAGAACCCTTGCTTTCTCAGTGCAAAACCCTTATCCTGTACATCAGTGCTTCTCAACTACAGTGATTTTGCCCCCTATGGGACACTGGGCAATTTCTGGAGCCATGTTTCTTTGTCACAACCGAAGGGAAGCATTCCTAGAATCTAGTGGGCAGAGGCCAGGGATGATGCAAACTTCCTACAACACACAAGACACCCCTATCACCCAACAAGGAATTATCCAGAACAAAGAGTCCATAGTGCCAAGGTGGAGAAACTCTGCTCTAAAAAAGTGCCTTGTGGAGAGTACTGCGTAATTAGTGAAAGGATACAGATGTGCCTAAGAAAGGGAAGTGTACAGGGAATGTGACTATTCTGACAGGGACCCTGGGGAGAGTGAGCCTGGAGGCAGGGGAGGAGCATCAGGGAGAGGAAGGCTTTGCTGATGGAGCCAAGAGATCCGTGTGGAAACCTGTACAAAAGGAAGTTTTTTTCCTTCCTTTTAAATACAGGACATGCTGTCTGCCCTCAAGAAGGGCACACCCTTCTGGGGGAAACAAACGTAGAGGTAGTCCATCTCCATTTTAGGCTCAGCTTCTTCTTCTTTTTTTTTTTTTAAGATTTTTTATTTATTTATTTTTTCGAGACAGAGAGAGAGTGTGCACAAGTGGGAGGGTGGGGGTGCGTAGAGGGAGAAGCAGACTCCCCACTGAGCAGGGAGCCTGATGTGGGACTTGATCCAGAACCCTGAGATCATGACCTGAACTGAAGGCAGATGCTTAACTGACTGAGCCACCCAGGTACCCTCAACTTCTAATTTGGGTTGAAATCAGTTTCCTAAAATGGGCTGTTCCCCTTTTCATTCATCCCTTTGGACACAGCCTTCTCATGCTCCAACCTCACTCAGCATTTCACTGGACTTTCTTGTTCTTTACTCTCTGCTTACCCTTCCTGATGCCACAGGGCATGGAAGCTCAAAGGAATGTCCTGACCCACTGCATGTTTGGGGGCTTTGTCTTACTCCACATCTGCATTTCAGTTGTACCCCTCATGGAACCCCAGCCGGAAGCTGGATGGCTCAATAATTCAAAGAAAGATACTTAACTTCTCTAAGCTTTGATCTCTTTATCTCTAAAAATGAAAATAGTAGTATGTTCTTCTTGGGATTGTAGTGAGGAATAAAAGAGTATCTACTACAAAACAAGTTCTTCGAAATATTCTATGAGCTCCTCAGTTAAGTGTCATTTCATTGACTTTCTCAAAAAAAAAGGGGGGGGGTTGTAACCAGTAATCCTCTATATTCTGTCCCTGTATTCTGTACGCTCACCCAAACAGTACAAACAAAAGCAATGATAAAAACCTTCTGCTCTGGCCCATAGTCTGGGTCTTGCTAGTTCTCCGAACTGTGTTCTGTCTTTGACTTACCCCTCCACCATTGTCCTGCATGTCCCCATCACTGCAACTGAATGACTCTAATGTCCTCTTCAGTAATTTCCTCCATTATCTCTCTGCCACCAGTTTTACGTCACTCCAGTCCTTCCTCAGCACTGATCCCAGAATAATCTATATGTTTTTAAGCATAATGTTACTCTTCTGATTTAAAAACTGTTGACTCCATGGCACCTCTAGGCAGCTGTCCTACAAACTCACCCTGAAATGGCAGAGTTTCTATGCAAGCTTCCTTCCATCCATCCTACATAATTTCCACTGCTCCCGTGACTTGCTGTTTCCTGGATAATCATCCAGACACCGTGCTTGCACGTGCTGCTCATTCTCCCTGCAGTACACTGACCCCTGCTTTCCTGCTACATGTGTATTCATCTCAAGACCCAGATTAAATCTCACTTGTTCACTGATGCCTTTCCACAAGCCCTGCTCTTCTCCCCAGGCAGAGTTAAGTTCACCATACTCTTCCCCCAGAACCCTTCCTTCACCATTACCTAGCACTGACCACCCTGTATTGTAGCTTGATGATATACTTGATCACTTCCCCTTCAGACTGTGACTTCTTTGATGCCTGGCACCCCCATCATATTCATCATAGTATTCCTAGCAGCAGTACAAAGTGACCACTAAATAAATGCTTTATTGTTGAATACATGTTAAGTGATCCATGAATCCCTCTTGATTTATCGTTCCCTTGCAGCTAGGGAAATCATGAAATAAATTAATTTGTCCAATATTCGGGAGCATCCAGAAAGATTAGCAGCAAGTTTCATTAACTTGAGCTTTTACCCTCCCACCATTTTTTTCAGTTGGGAAGAAGTTCAGATAGAGAAAAATGTAGTGTACCTACCTCCTAAGACTTTAACACCTTTTATAAGATGCAGTGTCATTCAGTTTCTTCATAATTATTAACATAAGTATTTGGTGCTCACTTTGGCAGCTCATATACTAACATAAGTAGTTGGGAAAAATTTAAGATATTAGAATAGTCTCAAGAAAAAAAGCTATCACTTATGGTCAGATGTCATCCAGTCATTCAATAGATTTGTGTTGATTGTCTAATATGTGCCAGATTACCTAGAACATTATTATTCTACTAATACTATATTTTAAAAATCATACTAATACTTTTTAAAAAATTAATGAGATCTAAAACATGTCCTCTAATCCCCAAGAATAATTAACTGACTCACTTATGCTTAGAAAATATCTACAAGTTTCATATTTGATCTAGGACTTTAAATTTATTTGTTAATAAACTCCTAATGGAAGATGATGTTACCAGTGTATCGTGGTGCTGGGTTCAGAGATTAGTCATTGCTGTGCTTTATGAGCAGGAATATTCCAGAACAACAACATCATGTAGTATTGTTACAACATGGTCTTTCTGAGTAAATTAGATCATACTGTACTTAGATATACTTTTAAGAAATCAGTTCACTACATAGTTAAAGCCATTCCTTTTATATTTCATTGAACAAATTTAGCAAGTTTGTGGTCTTCATCTCACAAAATCAGAAAAAACCCTGCCTTTACTAATATAAATATGACATATTTTAACCAGGTACACCCAAGAAGTATATGCATTTGACTATATAAATATAAACATACTATATGTTTAAAACTAACAATATTGTATGTTGATGTATCTATGATTTAAAAAGACTTCCATATAAGTAGCAAGTAGCATAGTGTGATGGTTACGGGCATAAACTTTGCACCCAGCAGCTCTGAGCCAACAGAGTCTCCTTGTTTCCTGACTTATCTTAACCTCTGCTTTCATATTCTGCCAAGGAGGGTAATCAGGCCCACTTTACAGACAGACTGTTAAAAGGATTCTGGGAGATGAGGTATATAAAGGGCTTTCTCTATGCCTGTGCAGGTTAGAGTTCAGAGAATAGTGATTTTAATTT
This sequence comes from Leptonychotes weddellii, assembly GCF_054177405.1. Lineage (NCBI taxonomy): Eukaryota > Metazoa > Chordata > Mammalia > Carnivora > Phocidae > Leptonychotes > Leptonychotes weddellii. The sequence goes on from NC_138374.1 coordinate 68,977,074, forward strand.
AGACCTCACAAAGGCCTTTAAGAGTTCAACTTTAGGGGCGCCTGGGTGGCTCAGTTGGTTAAGCGTCTGCCTTTGGCTCAGGTCATGATCTCAGGTTCCTGGGATCGAGCTCCACATCAGGCTCCCTGCTCAGTGGGGAATCTGCTTCTCCCTCTCCCCCTCCCCCCAGCTCGTTCTCTCTCCCCCTCTCTCAAATAAATAAAATCTTTAAAAAAAAATTTTTTTTTAAATAGTTCAATTTTATGTCAAAGGGAGGGATAGAAGGGGAAAAGCCATGTCCGAAGGGATTAGGAAAAATCTGACTCCGGGTCACACACTCTTGGAGTGGCAGACTGAGGGCTTCCCTCAACACCGAGCCCACACCGACTCCAGCCCAGAGCTCCTGGTGGGCCCGAGGGATCTTTGCATCCTCGATGCTCTGAAACATAGTAAGCACTCCAGAAACATTGGGTAATAATGCATGTAAAGAAAAATTTGACAATTCAGTGATTGTAAGAATTCCTATGGGGAATTAAAGTCAGAGATGAACACAGTAAGAGACTTTGAGCCACACTTAAAAAGCAGAAGGTAGTCTTTTTGCTGAAGGTGTGTTGCTCCCAAGGGCAAGAATCCTATCTTAATTGATGTAAGAGAGTGCCTGGTATAAACACTCAATATCTATTTGTTTAATAAATGAGTGGGCAAATGGATGAACTTGAATAACTAGGATTAAGTGTTAATAAAAACATTTTCAAGTTTTAAGAAATTATTATTATTGTTATTATTATTATTTTGCACTAACATTTTGGAAAGAATATATGCCTCTGGGTGAGTTTTTTCACCTTAGGTCTCACTGTGTTCTTCTTTTCTATATTTAGTATAAAATTCTTCCCTTGGTTTTTTCTTTTCCTTTTCTTGCTTATAAGCAACAGGACTTTGTCTTCTCAATATTTTAAAAATATTTATCCTTTTCTTAACACTCTTATTGAAATAATATAACTTTGTTGATGAATAGAACGTCAAAACACCATGTTTTTGTGTTGTTGTTTTTTACATAATATGTGACTCAAATTCAGGGACAAACGAAATGTTGGTAGTGGTATTTTGAGGTATCTATGTTAGGAGGTGAAAGAAGAAGGATACTTAAGGAACACCATGATTTTGGGATGCCTGGGTGGCTCAGTCGTTAAGCATCTGCCTTTGGCTCAGGTAATAATCTCTGGGTCCAGGGATTGAGTCCTGCTTCGGGCTCCCTGCTCTGCTCAGTGGGGAGTCTGTTTCTCCCTCTCCCTCTGCCGCTCCCCCTGTTCATGACCTCTCTCTCTCTCTGTCAAATAAATAAATAAAATCTTTAAAAAAAAAAAAAAAAAAGGAACACCATGACTTTCAAAAACACAGATACTTCTGAAGTCTTTTAAATCATTTTGTGTCCTTAAGATAGTTTAAGCTTGAACTACAGTCATTTATTTTCTTGTCTTGGTTATTAGAATATATATATATATCTTTGATCCCAGTATTATGATAAATTCACTATTGAACATCACAATTCAAGATTTAACTAAAAAAACCATGGGAACTCCTGGCTGACTCAGTCAGGGGTGTGGGAGGCATGCAAATCTTGATCTTGGTTGTGAGTTCGAGCCCCACGTTGGGTGTAAAGATTACTTAAAAAATAGGACGCCTGGGTGGCTCAGTTGGTTAAGCGACTGCCTTCAGCTCAGGTCATGATCCCAGGGTCCTGGGATCGAGTCCCGCATCGGGCTCCCTGCTCTGCGGGGAGCCTGCTTCTCCCTCTCCCACTCCCCCTGCTTGTGTTCCCTCTCTCGCTGTGTCTCTCTCTGTCAAATAAATAAATAAAATCTTTAAAAAAAAAAAGATTACTTAAAAATTAAAATCTTTAAAAAAAGGATTTAACTCAAAAACCAAACGTTGAAGATAATAATTAAAAGCTGTTCTGGAAGATATATTTATATTATATATATAATTTCTATATATAGAAAAGATGATAGATAGATAGATAGATAGATAGATAGATAGATATTACTCCTGGTTTGTTTTAAAATAATGTAAACCTCTTTAATTCTTTCCACGGGAGTTTTTAATAACAATTACATAAAAATATGATCTGCTTGAATGTTAGTAATTTGTTTTGTTGAAAAACACAGAATGAGATTTTTCTCAGTTAATTTTTTTTCAGGGGAGGATTCTAATTGAAGTGTCACAAATTTAAGATGCAGGAGGAATGACGAGTAATAAAATATTAATGGGACCAATTGTTGCCTTAGCTTCCACACTTCCTTTGTGCACAGAAAGATTTACACCCAGGCATAGGCTAAGTAAACATTTGCATAAAAAGGTGATAAGAACATGAATAAAAATGTAAATTTCTCTGATTAGAATGTTTTTTTTTTTTTAAATAGGAGTGAAAAGAATTGTAAAATAGCACGGCTTATGAATTAGATTTTTGATAAAGCTGCATGTTACAAAGCATAAAATCGGCCCCCAAATGTAAAATTATTTTGTATTTGGAATGTCCTGTATGTCATCAGCCTTGCACTATGTCTTCCGAGAGCGTATGTTTCCTCTTTCTGAGAGATCTTAAAACTGGGATATTTACTGACTACATACTTTGTGTCAGACATCCATAGGCACAGAGGCTGTGACAGAGAATAAAACAAAAAGCTGTGCCATTTTGGAGGTCATGTAACAGTAGGGAAGATAGAAAGTACAGAGATACACATGCAAATGTTGAGTGTCCAGGGAGATCAGTCTTAATAAGTGTATTAGGGCAACAGAGAATCTTGGTGGAAAAGGGGTGTGGTACAGTGTTCTTTTAAAGACAGTGTTCAAAAAGTCCTTTTTAGTAACGTCACGTTGGAAGAGAGACCAGAAGAAGCCAGGGCAAGGGACCAGCATCAGCAAAGGCCCTACAGTAGGAGCATGTTGGAGGTGTTGAGGAGAGACAGGGAGGAGCCAGGAGCCTATGATAGAGAGTAGGAAAACCATGAAAAAATGGAATCAAATCAGAAATTGGTGGATCAGGAGCAGATCATGCAAGGCCAAGTAGTGTACTGTAGGACCTTGAATTCTAGACAAAGTGACCTGGGAAGCCTTTGGAAGATTTTGAGCGAGGAAGTGATGTAATCTAAGGATTTTATAGGAGGATCATTCTGGCTTTTCTATGAATAGATGGGGGAAGGGGTGCAATCCATCTATAGTTTATGGGGGTGTGAGGAGTAGACATGAATATTTCTCTTTCTTGCACAGCCAGGCCCAGCTGTAAGGAAGGTCTCCATGTGACCAGCTAAGAGTCTGAGGGGCTCATTATTACAAGAGCAGGGAGAATGGATATAAGTGTGCAAAGAGCACTTTCAGTGTCATTCACAAAGGTAGAATATGGGGGATGAGGGCCAAGTTTGTGGAGGGGAGGTCATGAGTTAAGGTTTGAACATGAAAAATATGAGGTGCTTAGATGAACTCCTAGTGGAATATTTGGGAGGGGCATAAGGGAGTTGTCTGGTTGGAGAAAATTTGGGGTTCTTTTATATTGTTATATGTCAATTCAAGCCCTGGAAACAAGAGTATGTAGCATGAAAGAGACAAGAATCCTAGGGATGTTGATGCTTCTAAGCATGGTTCTAGAACATATTCAAAGGGTCACCTCACCCTCAGAGGGAGAGAAGGGGCTGGTGAGTGGAGTTCTCTTTTTCTTCAGTTGTCTTTTCCTTTTTGCCCTAACATCCAGAATGCCATGGATTTGCATCCCAATTAGTCTCTCCAACTTAAGATGAGAGCAAGTTTTTGGACGTATAATACTTGAAATTCCTACATTGATCCCAGCAAGGCAAAATAATCACCAAAAGAAGGGGCTGTATTAACATAAACTGAGCATATTTCATACAAAAGTACTTTCTCATCTTAAGAAAAAAAATACTTAAAAATAGGACTGTTTTTCTCAAAAAATTACCCCTTATATGGAAATTCACAGTAAATTATTTTCTGTCTGTTTTGGGAAAGGATCATCATTTAAAAGAGTTGCATATGGTTGTTTGTGTTAGTATTCCTAAAAATTCATAATGTTTGGGTGACATGTAGTGGCCGGTAATTTTTAAATATATATTTATCTCTAATTCATCTGTTTGTAACAAAATACCTAAGCACATATATATGTTGAGCTATATATATAGTAATCCAAGAGAAAGGAATCCAGAGAGTTGATGTAAAGCTATAAAGTATCCAAAGTTGAATTAATTACATTGTTTGGACACTAGCTAAGAGTAGCAGAAAGCAGAAGCCTTTGGTTAGAGAATGGTCTCTAGATGAGACCAAAGGAGCTAAAGAACCAGCATCACTCAGGGAAATTTGCCAGGCTAGGGTGGGAGTTAAGGACTGAGCCCTTGATGCTAACTAGAGGAACCCAGTCAGGGGTTGGAGAAGCATCAGATAGTCCCGAATGGGTAAGGAATCATCGAGGGTGGCAAAGTGGGAGCTGGGCAGTGAGGGGCTTGAAAGACTGACTCAAGATCATCAGGAAGCAGTTGGTATTCATTTTAACCTGTAGGAAGAGCTCATCAGACTTGTAAAGGAAGCACTGATAAATGTGATTAAGAACTTTCAAAGAAGGGCGCCTGGATGGCTCAGTTGGTTAAGCGACTGCCTTCGGCTCAGGTCATGATCCTGGAGTTCCAGGATAGAGTCCCGCATCGCGCTCCCTGCTAGGCGACGACCCTCCCCCCTCTCATGCTCTCTCTCTGTCTCTCTCAAATAAATAAATTTAAAAATCTTAAAAAAAAAAGAACTTTCAAAGAGTAATTTTTCTTAAATGTGGTGGATATGCCTTGTGTTTGCTCAAAGAATTTTACTTTCCTCAACATGTTTTTAGAAAAATTCTCCAACTCTTACCAAAAAAAAAAAAAAGGAAAATATTTTAAAGGTCAAAGGTTACAAGTTTTTCATCATTTAGCCAAGAGATAGATAATATAGTCCATGTATTCAGTTTAATTTAAGTAAAATGTCAGCTTGAGGGAGGAACTACTAAGCAATTATCTGAAGATAAATTACAGTGACATTAAGCCGTGTCCTTCATGTCCACCTGGGGATCTCATCATATAGTAATTCATCCACTTTAAATTTTAAATATTGTTCCTTGGGAGAAAATAGTCAATCATAATTTTAAATGAACTCTAAATGTTTTATGTTGTATTCGCCTTTTCTGTTTAGTCATGATGACATCTCTTAATTTGGGTGTGCATAGGACTAGTGGATTGAATGGTTCTCTCCATATTTTGTTGTGAAATAGAATGTCCACTTTTAGACTCAGGGCTTACGGCTCCCCAAGGCACATCATTTGAGGATTTTCCCCCAAGACCAACTGTCTAGAAAGATCAGTTGTGAAATAATAAAATCAAAGCGTACTTATTTCAATGTTTTGACAAGGATCCTGAGGCAAGAGACCTTAGGGGATGAAAGTATCTCAAAATGAATTAGCAAATTCAGATGTCACCAGTATCTTATGACTGTTCCCCCTAGGCTAGTTTCCTGGAATCTGTTCCAGGTTCTTTCTCTTGAGTCTGAAAGGTGGTCTCTCTCTTAGGCATCTTGAGCAAAACAAATATATCTTCCAGATAAATGTTCAGAGGCTGGAATCAGTCAGACAAGGAAAAAAACAATGGGGTGTCTCTTTTGAAGAAACCTGCCTTGTTGATGGTGCCATTTGTCTTCCAGAGCATTTTGCATATGCTCAGGCCAAGTGACTTTATAGGGGGCAGTATGTCTATGGAGTTTAAGAGAATTAAGGTTCCAGAATCCGGAATCAGCACTCTGGAATTTAAACTCTAGTTAGAGGTAATTTCCAGAATAACTCAAAATAAGAATAATAATTCAAAATAATTGAAGGCCTGTGGTTAGTTACAATTTTGAAAGACAAAATAAGACAAAAAGAGACAAAATAAGAAATAGCAGTTGAGATGAGCTAAGAACGGTCGTGCCTGTCTGTTTGGCAATGTTGCCAGCTATTTTCAAAAATAATGAGCTAATCCCGCTGTTATGCTCGATACTGATGAGACCCTAATGAATACATTGGTTCCATAATTCAAGAGGAGCATGGAGAATTTGAAAAGGATGTAAAGGATAATCACAAAGATGAGTAATGGAACAAAAAGCAGAAACAGTTAAGAAAACCAAAGAGCTTCTCAAGAAGGACTTTGATGATCTTTAAACTCATGAACAGCTCCGTTAGAGGAGACGGTGGTCCTGGCTGCGTTCTTTCTGCAGGACCAAAGAGACAGTAACTAGGCACGAAGGCTTTGATGCTGCAGGAAGAAAAGCAGTTGCTTGGTGGTGAAACTTGGAAATAGCAGGCGTGGGAGCTAAAAGATTGTAAAGTTTAATTGTTCAAAGAATTGGGGTGTAGAGAAGATGTGTTTTCATCTATTTGTTTGGGTTTCCATAAATTCTGTCCTCAGGTTGAGTCCTTAGTCTTTTCTAACCATTTCTGTGAATTTCTTCTTTGTTCCAAAGAAATGCATCTTCAGTGCATTTAGGAGCAGACATCGGATCATCAGAGGGTATGCAGCACTTGTATTGCTCGCAGTCATGCACACTTCTATTTGCCCCATGTTTTCCTCACACAGGTTTGTAAGAAAAGTATTGTGAGGGGCGCCTGGGTGGCTCAGTTGTTAAACATCTGCCTTCGGCTCAGGTCATGATCCCAGGGTCCTGGGATCGAGCCCCCTATCAGGCTCCTTGCTCAGTGTGGAGCCTGCTTCTCCCTCTGCCTGCCATTCTCCCTGCTTACACACTCTCTCTCTCTCTCTCACTCCCTGTCAAATAAATAAATAATCTTTAAAAAAAAAAAAAAGTATTGTGCTTGCTACCCTTGGCTCTCTACACCATCATGGCCTGCTAGTTCGAAAGAGATGCCACTTCCTTTTTTGTTCACAAGGTTACAATAGCTTTTGAGAGCAATGTGAATTGAATTGCCTGCCCCCAAATTCATATGTTGAAGCCTTAACCCCCAATACAATTTTATTTGGAGATAGGGCTTTTAGGAGGTAATTAAGGTTATATGAAATCATAGGGATGAGTCCTAATCCCATAGGATTGGTGGCCTTATTAAAAAAAAACAAAAAAACATAGCTCTACCCTCCTGATCCTTCCCCCCCCGCAAGAAGCAAATCTTCCAGAACCTTCATCTTGGACTTCCCTAACATCCAGAACTGTGAGCTGTCTGTATTTTTGAGCCACCCAGTTGGTAGCATTTGATTATGGTAACCTGAGTAGACTAATAAGAGGAAGGTTTGCTGCTTGATTCTATCATAATCTCATTTGTCTCAAGCTGGCTTTAATTAGCAGAAACCTTAGAAAATTAGAGAAGACTTTTCTGATAAGTATCTCTGTAGAGGTGAAGGGCTGAGGGGGCAAGAGGAGGACAATAGGATAAGAAATGCTCAAGGCATGTCCACCTTGGATGATATTGAAAAAGAATTCTGAGCCATCATTTGTATTTTAATACAAACTTAACATCCTAATATTATCACACTAATTTTGATCTGCATCATCAATGTATGAAAAAAGGTATCTTTTATTTTAATAATATGTACAGCTAATTTTAATAAAAACTACTTTCACTTTCATACTTTTTTTTTTAAAAGATTTTATTTATTTATTTGACAGAGAGAGACAGCGAGAGAGGGAACACAAGCAGGGGGAGTGGGAGAGGGAGAAGCAGGCTTCCCGCGGAGCAGGGAGCCCGATGCGGGGCTCGATCCCAGGACCCTGGGATCATGACCTGAGCCGAAGGCAGGCGCTTAACGACTGAGCCAACCAGGCACCCTCATACTTTATTTTTAGAGTTTTATATTTTTCATTGGCATCTATGTTGCAGAGCAAAAAACAAAACAAAACAAAACAAAAAATACCATAGAAATGACAATGTGGGTCACAAAATTGGAGTTGATTATTAAAGAATATTTCTATTTTACTTGGGGAAAATATTCATATTTTGTATATCTTACCATTTACAACACTAACAAAATGAATTATTATTTTTTGATTGTTGTTAATACTGCTTTGACAGGGGCACCTGGGTGGCTCAGTCGTTCAGCGTCTGCCTTCAGCTCAGGTCATGATCCCAGGGTCCTGGGATCGAGTCCCACATCAGGCTCCCTGCTTGGCGGGAAGCCTGCTTCTCCCTCTCCCACTCCCCCTGCTTGTGTTCCTGCTCTCGCTGTCTCTCTCTCTGTCAAATAAATAAATAAAATCTTTAAAAAAAAAAAATACTGCTTTGACATGTTCACACATTGATATTTATTCACATATTTATTTTATCTTTTTTTTTAAGATTTTTTATTTATTTATTTGACAGAGAGATAGAGAGAGACCACAAGTAGGCAGAGAGGCAGGCAGAGGGAGAGGGAGAAGCAGGCTCCCCGCTGAGGAGGGAGACCAATGCGGGGCTCGATCCCAGGGCCCTGGGATCATGACCTGAGCCGAAGGCAGATGCTTAACCAACTGAGCCACCCAGGCGCCTCTCACATATTTATTTTATCTTAATTTCATTAGAAATCTGGGAGATCTTGAGGGGTCAGTAACTAAAAGCATCACCCTCTCTGTGGTCAGCTACAGTCATTACATGCAAAATTACATATTAAACAATAAATTTAGTGCATTTTTTTTATTTTTTTATTATTTAGTGCATGTTTTAAGCTTTAGTAACAGAAACTCAAACTTGTGCCATAAGAACTTTTTAAACTATTATGATAGTTATATAAAATGACTTTCTCCCTCAGAGCAGTAATAGTTAGAGGAAATGAAAAGGAAAGAAAACTCATTTAGAAAATTATTTTTAAAAGCCAGAGAAAAAAATTGTATTGCCTTTGAATTATTTCAAGTTTGCTATTCTATAATTGGAACTTGAGCTACACTTACACAGTTATTTAACTTCAGTTGTTTGGGGAATATGCTAGAGAATATGCACAATTCAAATACCCTAATTACCTCAAAATTATTTATCTTGATTTCTGCTTTCTTTGAATGGATTACCTCTGTAGTCATCGTAATATATAAGTATTACCTCTAAACTCAACATCTTCTCCATCCTTTCCATGTATGCACTGACATTCTCTCTTAAGACTTTTCTTTACAACACAGAGCGTAAGTAGACCATCTTTATCATGTAAAGTAATAGAAAATACATATCTGGATTTGAAGCCAAAAGACATGATTTCTGGGCCTGACTTTGTTCTTTGCTTAAATGTCTGGTCTTGAGTAAGACACTTAACCTCCCTAAGGTTCTGCCTTATTAAAATAGAGATAATGAGACCTTCCCTGTGGCTTGAATGAAAATCCTATATAAAAATATAAGTGCTATATCTTGTAAACTGTAAAGAACTACAGAAATGCAAGTTCTTTGAAAAAGAAGAACAAACAAAACCCAAACCCAGGAGAAGGAGATAATAAAGATTAGAGCAGAAATAAACAAAATAGAAACTAAAAAACTAGATCAATGAAACCAGCAGCTGGTTCTTTGAAAAGATCAATAAAATTGATAAACCTTTAGCTACACTCATCAAAAAAGGGGGGGGGAGAGAAAGAGAGGGCTGAAATAAACAAAATCAGAAATGAAAGAGTTGAAATAAGAACCAACCCCACAGAAATACAAAGGATTGTAAGATATAATATAAAATATATAAACTCCCCAAACCAGGAACCCAAATCAGAAAGAAATAGAAAATTTGAACAGACTGAGTACCACCAAAGAAATCGAATCAGTCATCAAAAAAACTCCCAAGAAACAGAAGTTCAGGACCAGATGGCTTCACAGGTGAATTCTACCAAATATTTAAAAAAGAGTTAATACCTATTCTCAAACTATTCTAAAAAATAGAAAAGGAGGAAAACTTCTAAATTCATTCTATGAGGCCAGCATTACCATGGTACTAAAACCAAAGACACTACAAAAAAAGAGAACTGCAGGCCAATATCTCTGATGAACATAGATGCAAAAATCCTCAACAAAATATTGGCAAACCAAATCCAACAATATATTTAAAAAATCATTCACACGATCAAGTGGGATTTATTCCTGGGATACAAGACTGGTTCAGTATTCTGAAATCAATCAACATGATTTGTCACATCAATAAGAGAAAGGATAAAAACCATGTGGTCATCTCATTAGATGCAGAAAAAGCATTTGACAAAGTAAACATCTGTTCATGATAAAAAAAAGAAAAAGAAAAAGAAAAAAACCCTCAACAAAGGAGGTTTAGAGGGAATATGCCTCAACATAATAAAGGTCATATATGGAAAACCCACATCTAACATCATACTTAATGGTGAAAAACCAAGAGTTTTTCCCCTAAAATCAATACAAGGATGTCCACTCTCAATACTTTTACTCAACCTAGTACTAGAAGTCTTAGCCACAGAAGTGAGATGACAAAAAGATTTAAAAGGTATCCAGATTGGTACGGAAGAAGTAAAATTTTCCCTGTTTGCAGATGTCATGATACTGTATATAGAAAATCTGAAAAACTCCATCAAAAAACTACTAGAACTGATAAATGAATTCAGTAAGGTTGCAGGACATAAAATCAATGTACAGAAATCCATTGCATTTCTATACAATAATAATGACGTAGCAGAAAGAGAAATTAAGAAAACAATCCCATTTAAAATTGCACCAAAAATAATAAAATACCTAGGAATAAACTTAACCAAGGAGATGAAAAACCTGTACTCTGAGAACAATAAAACACGATGAAAGAAATTGAAGACAACACAAACAAATGGAAAGACATTCCATGTTCCTGGATTGGGAGAACCAGTATTGTCAAAATGTCCATACCACTCAAAGCAATCTACATATTCAATGCAATCTCTATCAAAATGCCAGTAGCTTTTCTCACAGAACTAGAACAAATAATCCTAAAATTTGTATGGAACCACAAAAGACCCCAAATAGCCAAAGCAATCTTGAAAAAGAATAAAACTGGTGGTATCACAGTCCCAGATTTTGAGACCTACTACAAAGCTGTAGTCATCAAAATAGTATGGTACTGGCATAAAACTAGACACATAGATCAATGGAACAGATTAGCAAGCTCAGAAATAATCCCATGATTATATGGTCTGTTAATCTTCAATAAAGGAGGCAAAATATACAAATGGGAAAAAATAATCTTGTCAACAAATGGTGTTGGGAAAACTGGATAAGCTACTTGCAAAAAAATGAAACTGGACCACTTTCTTACACCATACACAAAAATAAACCCAAAATGGATTAATGACCTAAATGTGAGACCTAAAACCATTAAAATCCTAGAAAAGAGCACAGGCAGTAATTTCTCTGACATGGGCCATAGCAGCTTTTTTCTAGTTATATCTCCTGAGACAAGGGAAACAAAAGCAACTATAAATTGTTGGGACTATATCAAAATAAAAGTCTTCCTCACAGCAAAGGAAACCATCAACAAAACTAAAAGACAACCTCCTGAATGGAAAAATATGTTTGCAAAGGACATACCTGACAAAGGGTTGATTTCAATACATATAAAGAACTTACACAACTCAATACCCCCCCCCCAAATTTTTTTCTTTAAACTGGGCAGAAGACATGAGCAGACATTTCTCCAAAGAAGGCATACAGATGGCCAACAGACACATGAAAAGGTGATCAACGTCACTGACTCATACATCTTTGCTGTAAGAGCTCAGAATATACAGAAAAGCATCCAGAAGTAAACAAAACAACCGTCAATCCAATGACCCAAATAGAACCACTGTTAAGCATGTTTTAGAAGGGAAAATAATTTCAGGGAAAACCAAAGTAACACAGGGGATGGACAGGGGATGGATTTGGGTTGCAGAGAAACCAGTCCCTAAGCAGGGAAACTAGTGGAGGGGAAGGAATTCAAGAAGTTTAAGAGAGAAAGAAGCAACAGACTTACAAAACTATGGTAGTTTTAACCAGGACTGAGACCCACTTTAATATTCCAAAGACTAAATAACTAAAACACATGTCCTTGCTTAGAGTAGAGTCACCCTGATGGCACCATTTCCCGCATAGTATTCGGCCATTCTACTGGCAGGGACATCACCAAAGCTGGTTTATACAGATAGCTACACAGAGAGGGGTCAAGATGTACACATATCCACCCCTTTCCAGTGTTTTCCCTGGAAAAATAAACTGGGAAAAGAAAAGAAAACTAAATTCTCTAAATCATTCCCTTCATACTTGTGACATCAGTAACCACTGTCGTTGGTGGCTGGGGAGGGGAAAACTGGCAGCATAAAAAAGTAGGCAGAGAAGGTGAACTAAATTTGACATACCTGGCTTTGTGCAGACAGAACTGGAGAATTATTCATACACAGGGGCAATTAAGAAAAAAAGATTCTAAGAAAGGAATGACAAAGCAAGTTTGTCAAATTCGTTTTCTAAAAACAGGTATTAAGAGGTAATTATTATTTTGTAGAACCGTGCACCATGACAGGTATTATGAATGCCACGATGTCTACCCTTGACATTACTACATAATTAAGAAGAGATTATTTCAGATCTCGAGAAATCACTCTCCTATTTCCTTCTCAAAGGTCATTATTTCTGAGTCATTAATCTAAAATGAAATTTAAGGTAGCATATAGGAAAATAGCTTAAAAGTTTAAAGCAGATTTATTTGTTACACCCTGCGGTAATTTAATTTACGGTTGTGGACCCCTCCAAGCGCAGAATCATGCCCACCTGATATCCCTGATACTCTGGAGTGCTACTCAGTATTTCATCAACAATGAGGGAAGTGAATCAGTTGCATTTCTTTCTTTCTTCTTTTTGTTTTGGAAATAAAATATGTCTTGCTGTGAGGCCAGTAAACTATTCAACAGTGCATAGGATTTAAAACACAATAAATATAATGTACTTCCAGTTAAGTATACACTTAACTGGCAGAACTTAATTCTTCCAAATAAAAAAGCTAATTACCTAGAACACATTCCCTTACTTAGGAGGAGCCACACTGATTTTCCCATTGCCCCTCTAATGGTCAGCAGCTATCTTCCTGCAGAAACAATGAGTTCAATAAACAGTTACTGAGGGTCGACTACGTGTCCTATGGGCTCTGTCTATGGTGTGTGGGTAGCCAGGGTCCTGGTTGTCTGGTCTCGATTGCCCCTCGGGGCCATTTGCGTAACAAAGATAGACTCTCATTCAGTTCTTTTTTTTTTTTTTTAAGATTTTATTTATTTATTTGACACAGAGAGAGAGAGCACAAATAAGAGGAGTGGCAGAGGGAGAGGGAGAAGCAGGCTCCCCGTTGTACAAGGAGCCCGACAGGGGGCTTGATCCCAGGACAACTGACTGAACCACCCAGGCACCCCTCTCAATCAGTTCTTGATGAGCTGGTTAGCAGGCATGTTCCCACAAACTTAATTCTTTCAGCACAATTTTAAAGTGGTACATATGTATCTATTAAAGCCTGGAAAATAAAAAGGTTTAAAAAAAAAGAAAAGGGGCGCCTGGATGGCACAGTCAGTTAAACGTCCAACTCTTGGTTTCGGCTCAGGTCATGATCTCAGGGTCGTGAGATTGAGCCCCGCGTCAGGCCCCACGCTCGGCATGGAGTCTGCTTGAGATTCTCTCTCTCCCTCTCCCTCTGCCCCTCCTACTTGTGTGCTCTCTCTGTAAAATAAATAAATAAAATCTTTAAAAAAATAAATTAAGGGCGCCTGTTGGTTGAGTGACTGCCTTCGGCTCAGGTCATGATCCTGGAGTCCCTGGATCGAGTCCCGCATCGGGCTCCCTGCTCGGCAGGGAGTCTGCTTCTCCCTCCGACCCTCTCCCGTCTCATGTGCTTGCTCTCTCTCATTCTCTCTCTCTCAAATAAATAAATAAAATCTTTTAAAAATAAATAAATTAATTAATTAATTAATTAATTAAAATATTTAAAATTTTTTTTAAATAAAAGAAAAAAGAATAAAAATCATTCATAGTCTGACCACACTGACACAACCACAGCTTAGCATGTTGATATTTTTCTTTGAAGATTTTTTTTCTGTGTCTGAGTTTTTTCTCGCCATGATTTTAGTAATATTGTATGTGTAATTTCTGAATCCTCTTTTTTCTTTAATCTATCAAAAGTATGTTCTGCTCTATTACATAGTTTTGGAAACCTCATTGTTGAGTAGTCTTATGGACTGAATGTTTGTGTCCCCACCCCCACCCCAAACGCATATATGTTGAAGCCCAAACCCCCAGTGTGATAGATGGTCGTCCACAGGCTAAGAGAAGAGAGCCTTCACCATGCTGACTTGGTGGGCACCTTAGTCCTGGACTTTCCAGCCTCCAGAACAGTGAGAGATAAATTTCTGCTGTCTAAGCCGCCCAGCCTGTGGTATTTTGTTATAGGAGCCTGAGTTGACTAAAACAAGTAACAATGTCCTATACGGTTTGATTATTTCTAATTATTCGTAGGTGAACTCTGTCGTTGTGGTATACATCTTTGTGTGTGTAAAGTATTTTTCTCTAGTTCACATTGCTTCCTTTGTGCAAATTCTCAGAAGTGGAATTATCTGATCAAAGAGAAGAATACTTGCTAAGTGTTTGTTAATTGGTTGAACCAAATTGCACAGCCAAAAGGAACATAGAAAAAGCACGTCTTCTGCCTGTCAGTGCTGAACAGAAATACATGACAAAAACCCTCAAAATATTAGTTAGAATATCAGAACTGAATTTGAAACCAGCCTTAAGAAAATAGGGAAGATAGTTAGGTTTATTTTCTTTTGTGTTTCCTTTTTCCTATGCTTGGTTTCCCTCTCATTCAGCAGGATTGTATTTTCCTTCGCTCGAAGGAAAAAGAATCCTGGATTCCTATGCCTTTAGATCTTTAATTCATTCTTTCACGTACGAAGATGGTGCCTGATAATTAGAGGCTCATGAAAGAAATGCCGGACAAACACTCTGGGCTCTTCCCTCACCAAGCCCTGTACCTTTCTGTCAGGATACCGGTGTTCTCTTCCATCCTCTCCCACTTGAGACCTCGATGTCATCCAGTGTTAGAATTTTAGATTTGCGAAGGATCTCAGAGCTTATCATCCCAACATCCTGTCCACTAAGAGTTATTCTCTCTATAACATCCTCACTAAGTGTTCGTTTAACCTCAGTGTGAGCATCCTCAGTGCCCGGAAACCCACCATCTCACTGGTCAGTTTCATTTGCAGATATCCATCCTCTGGAGGGATCACAAACAAATCTAATTCTGCTCTGACTTGAAAGCCTTCGAAATTTGAAAAGAGCTGTCAAATAAGCCTTGTCCTGGATAAATCTTATCAGTCCGTCCCCTGTCCCTTGTGTGATATGGTTTTGAGTTCATCCCCAGAAAGCTCTCCTTTGTGGGCATGTTCCTATTAAAGCAGTTGTCGTAAGCCCATAGCCTGCAGCCTGGCTTTTGATCCTTGAGTATTTGGGAGGGAAAAAAGAAAAAGAAAGAAAGATCTGAGGGGCTTTATTTCTTTGGTTTGGCTTGTTCCTCCCAGTGTTCTTGCTCCTTGAAGTTATTACTCATCCAAGTTACCTGCCAACTTTTAGACGCATTTCTGTTTGTGACTTCTGTCTGAAAGGGCAGGTCCCTCAACTGAACACAAAACTGTAGGTCTGATTTGAACCGCTGGGTGGAAAAGAGAGCTGTCATCTCCCTCATTTTACTGACATTCCACAAATGGGTTGAAATCAGTATAATGCATGTATCAGCCGTCTATACACTTGGCTTTTGTTTACTCTTCATCTATCTTCTTAATAACAGCTGAAGTTCCTAAGGCTTTTTTCCACTGTTTGGGTGTTCTGTTGAGTCATTTCTCAGCCTTGATTTTGTGGCAGTTGGTTTTCTGAACCGAAGCATAGGACCCTGTACTTCAGATTACTGAGCATCTCCTCCTGAAGTCGATCCACCAAGGCCAGATTTTGAGAATTTTGGTGTCCTGGTCCTGTCAGTCCTTTGCAGGATTGTGCTCTCTGTGGAAAGCTTGCAATCTCTGTCCTGTCCTGGTACACTGGCGGACAGGACCCGATGGAGGAGACATCCACACTGAGGGTGTAGCAGACCCTCGTCTTCCCCCTGGACTCCACATGTTCCTTGCTCCTCTTTGAGTCTGTCTTCCTTCCTCAGGCCTCGGCACCAGTGTGTGGTCTGACTTGAGAAGGGCCATCAAGTTCTCCTCTTCATTCTCATGATTGAGAGCTGTCCCTCATCACATTAGGCCTCAAGTTTTGCCAGCAATTACCTACCTCGTTTGGCTAGCTGACTCTTACTCTGAATTTTCATCCATGCTGCATGACATTGCCCTCCCATTTTCCTAAAATATCTCATTCATCATGTCTGTTCTGCTCCTGAGATTTTAATGCACATTCTTCCTGTGGGGGGTGTGGGCTCAGTGACCCTGTTCCTTTCTGACCCACCCAGTGTTCTGGGCAGCCTGGACTCTTACAGACTTATATATGTTTCCTCCTTCTTGCTCCATTCCTTGCTCATACTATTTCTTTCACCTGGAATATTCTTCAGACCCCTTATCAACTATCCAAATCTTACCTGTTCTTTAAAAACCCTATTTAGTCCCCTTCCTCTGTGTAATGTATTTGCTCTGATCCACACTAATCAGCCTTAGGTCAACTCCCCAAGGTTCTATTATCATTTCCTTAATTGTTCCTGTTGTGTTAACATTCCTCATTCTGAGCTGGAGGGTAAGCACCTTGAGAAGGGGCCATGTCAGTTAATGCTTTGTCTACACACCTTTCCTGAAATAGCATAAAACATATGGTGGATGCTTGGTGAATGTTGCTTTTGGGTTGATATAGTTACCCTTAAAGGTATATGGTGCTTAAATTAATCACTGATCAATTGCACAATTAATTTGACTGATTGTGGATTTCAGATTGAGGACAGTATTTGGGGGCAATTTATATCCAGCCCATCCAACAGTTCTGAAGAGCCTTCTACTTGCCCCGTGACCATGGCTCTCTCAGATTCAATCCTGGCTTTCCTGTGAGAGTAGAATACTGTAGGTAGTTCTTGTTTTGAAAACCTTGTACATGGATTTTTCCCTTTGTTGAATAATGGGTGCTACTCGAGCTAACTTTCATAAATACCGTTCACAACATTGCATTCGTGATCACTGTATGTCTAGAAAAGTAAGCGTTGTCTGTCTCTTTGGTTTTTTCTTCACTTTAATTTCATAAGGGGCATGCAAAATAAAAACTTCAGTATTATAAAGGGCTGTAGAAACTTCTTGTCTTATATACTAAATCAGTGTCACATTTACAAAAATAAAATTCACCTCATTTGCTGCATAATAACAAAACATGAATTCAGTCCATCGAGTTTCTATGGAGACCTGACTCTCTATTCCAAAAAAGTGGCACATGACAGGTAACTTACTTTGTTTGTCGTGATTTTCAGTGTTTTTATGTCAGCCTCACATCTAGTCTTCAATAGATACCATATGTGGATTGATAACATTTTAAACTGCTTCCAAAATTTCACAGACTCTTCTCCCGTCCTCCTATATCACATGTTGTTGTCATTAATTCAAAGTTGTATTACCACCACAGAAATATATTGATTAGGCCCCTCGTTAGACATGGTGCTGAGCTCAGTGTTAAAATAAAGGAAGCAGCATGGTTGAGCCATAATTTTGCTCTCCTGGGAAACTCTATTTTGCTTGATTCTCTTTCTGGTTTCCCTTTCTGGATCCTAGGGTGACAGAGGAAGTTTCTAAATTGTCTGGAGATTGCATATCCCCACATACAGAAATCCTTTTAGCTAGATGAGTTAGCTTTCACTGCCCCAGTGCCTATGGACTAAAAGCAAAATATGGGAGTCAACTCCAGGTCCCGGTCACATTTGGGAAGTGTTGTGTTAAGGAAAACAAAACGATGAATGCTTATTAATATGATCTTTACTGTCTTGGGTAGAAGTGTGAGAAATAACTACAGTACAAATCAAGGAATTCATAAAGGCACCCAACTAATGACCGCTACCTGGTGATCATTCATTTCTTTTGACCCCCCATACATGTCTTTTTATTCAAGCCAAAGCAAGCAAAGTCTTACTGCTTTTGTAAGATGATAACATAATAAGCATTATATTGAAACTATCCCAAGTTTGATATACCTGTCTTCAAAGCTTTAGGCCGGAAATGGTTTAATCAAATTAAGTACAAATAAATAGATAGAGATATCACTTTAATAAGTGATAATGTCATCTTATAAGCTTTAGTTGGTGAATCCACTTCAAATTTGTATTTGATTCACTCCTATTCAGAATGTATTTATTTATTAATTAATGCAGGGACAATTCATTTTTGCATCATATTGACATTTCAGCTAGAAAGAAGGGGAATAACTTTGGGGGAATAATTCTTTGGTGGTAATAAGCATTTAGCCTCTAGGCTTTTCATGAAGGTCACAGAGGCTTTATCCAGCTTTGTTCATTTTAAATTTTTTTAAGATTTTATTTATTTATTTATTTGAGAGAGAGAAACAGCACAAGTGGGGGGCAGAGCCAGAGGGACAAGAAGACTCCCCACTGAACAGGGAGCCCAATGTGGGGCTTGATCCCAGAACCCCAAGACCTGAAGGCAGATGCTTAACCAACTGAGCCATGCAGGCGCCCCCCAGCTTTGTTCATTTCAAAGAAGAAATGATGGTGTGAAAATTTTTGGAAATGCCCTCCCACAACCTTTTGAAGATATTCTATATCAACTACGATTTCTGCATAAATAACTTTGAAGATAAATTACTCAAGAACAGCAGGAGTAGATGCACCTGCAGACCAAAAGCACACACCCATGTTTAAGTGGGTCTGCATCCAGTACCAGTGGAAAAGTGTGGGATGAAACAAGTAATGAATGGGAATTATGAGTGGGCAATTCTTTCTTCCACTGAACTGATGAATCAGTTGAAAAAAGACCTTTCAGCTGGACTCTCACTTGAACTTTTGTATTGACTACAAAAAGGAAAAACGTGGTACACCAGATCCAGGGAGAAGATACAACTTGAAAGGACGTGGAGAAAAGAATAAACCATCAGAAGTATATGTTAGCTTCTTATCACAGAAGCAGAAACACAGTTCACCACAACCTTTTCCCAAGTAGCTGGACTTCTTTTGTGCAACTCAGATAACAAAATAAACATGACATATCTTCTCTGTGCAGAGCACTGTGACCACCATTATGAGCAGTACCAGAAGGAGGAAGGGGTAGTCCTCACCCCACAGGACTTGCTTTATTTGTTAGAGGAAGATATGTATACAAGTAACAACAAGGCAAGGTAGAATTTATTAATATTTATAATAAAGATACAAATAAAGTGCTACAGGGAGCATGGAAGAAATAAATTTATTCCAGCTAGCCATTTTGCAGAATTTAGGGTGGAAATCATCTTCGGGCTAATCATAAAAGATAATGAGGAATTCTATAGGCATATATGACATAAATAAATTTTGAAAAGTGGGAGTATGGAACATGGCTGGGGAGAAGCAAATTGCCCTTTTTGAGTGTAGTTCAAGTTGTTACTTTACTAGGACCACTGCAACAAAGTATCACTGACTGAGGGACTGACCCAGTAAAAATGCATTGTCTTGGAGTTCTGGAGGCTGAAGTCTGAAATCAGTGCTGGAAGGATGGTTCCTTCTGAGGGCTGGAGGGAAGAATCTGTTCCATGCCTGGAACCTCCCTTCAGGGGGCTGCCTACAACCTTTGGTGTTCTTCGGCTTGTAGATGCATCACCCCAATCAATCTCCACCTTCATCTCCACCTGACCTTCCCCCATGTGTTTGTGTCCAAATTTTCACTTTCTACAGGGACACCAGTCACATTTAGGACTTGCTTTAGGACACCACCCTAACGACCTCATTTTTACTCAGTTACCTTTGTTAAGATCCTCCTCTAAATCAGATCACATGCTGAGGTCCTGGGGTTAGGACTTCAACACATCTTCTGGGAAGGACACAAATCAACTCACAAGAGTATGTAAAGGAGAAAAAAATGACAGGCTGGGAGAGAGATTCACTATATATATATCTAGGGGCCTTGATTTTCAAAAGAAGAAATGTAGACATTATTCTAGCATTGGAACTCTGTGGCCAGTAGATACAAGGTGTTTAAATTACCTTGGGATGTTAAATGAGCTTTCATACACAATTAGGATATAAAGTTTTGAAATGAATGATAGAGGTAGATGATATCGAAGATAAAAGAGAAATTATAATTAAATATTTTAAATCTGAGAGGAGGAGTTTGAATGTCAAGGAGGTTGGCTAATATATTGAGATGGAAGGAATATTAACTGAGGGAAAGAATACCTTCATTCAACTTCCAAGAGATGGTAAAGACGCTGAATGCCACAAGAACATTCCATGACCCAACGTTCAGACCATCTCCTCCCTCCTAATTATAAAATACCTGAAACACTGTTGTCAAGCGCCATCTCCTGAGTTAGATCGTCTGTCTCCTTGCGGGTTTGAAGGGGTAGAATTTGTTAGCCATGAGGATTTCCACTACTTCCTGAAACTCAGCAACTAGAAAAAAAATTTTTACTGCCTTTCTACTTCACACATCCCCTCCACACGTGTGCGTGCACACACCCGGAGACATGTGCCGACATACACACGTGTATATGAGTGATGTTGGGAAGCACTAAGGAGGTACTACAAAAACTAGATTTATTATCATAGTAATTTCCAGGAAAATGTGAAAAACAATGAGATTTTTCAGCTTGTGTGAGAAAAGTGAAGGCAGTGGACGGTAGGAGAAAGAACAGAGACTTAGAGTCTGGCGGGCAGCCTTGCACATGAGCTACGTCAACTTTTTCTGGATGGCTGTGGACATATGAACTAATCTTACAAACCTTGGTTAATGTGTCACATAAGAGGGGGATAAATGTGTCCTAGACTCATTTGGACAATTTGATGAATGAAATGAGCTATGTGAAGAATACAGTAAGTGTTGTATATTTCTTTCATTATTATGAATTCTAATTGTCATAACCAAAAGGATTCCAGACATTTCTCCTTATAGATTTAAACATATGCTTATGCACAGACTGATTTGTGGTCTTGCTCATACATTGAAAATAAATTAGCTGGACAATAAAAAATAAATCTGAATCTCTAGATGTAAAAACCCATAGCTGTTACAGGACTGTGTGATGAGTCTCAGCAAAACTGGTAACTATTGTTTGTGTAAAGTTTCCTTCAGTTTGTTTAGTTTTGCAGACCTAGCATGGAGCCCAACATGGGGTTGAACTCACAACCCTGAGATCAAGACCTGAGCTGAGATCAAGAGTCTTGAACGTTTAACCGACTGAGCCACCCAGTTGGCCCTACAAAACTGGATGCTCTGAATAATGAGATACTTGTTTTGGAAGTAAATAAAATCTACATTTTCAAATGAATATACCAGTGTTTGTTGGAAGAAAACTTCAGGAATGATTTTAAACTTTTTACGCAGATGTATGATCCTGGTCCCACGAAGACATTAATAACACAGAGGCACTGGTTTTGAAAAAGGATGTAAATAAAACACCCTCCTTTTTTTCATTGCTTTTGTATTTCTTGTACTCAATAATTCCAATAGACATTTTCTGGGCAGCAGAGTTTGTCAGCAATTATTCTGTTGAGAATATAGAAGAGAAAACAGTAATTAAATACCTTCACTTATCCTACTTTATCCCTGACTCTGTAGCTAAACTTAAGCATAGATTGAAAATAAACATACCTTGGGATAACTTAATATAGAAAAGTGCTGGCTATCTTTGGCCTTGGAACAATTTTTTATACAGTTATAGACATTAAATGCCTTTATGTATACTATTTTAGCTATTTCCTTCGATCTGTCTCTAACTTGGTAAATAAATACTATGGGATATTTCATTAAGCAAAATACCTACTCATCTCCTTAAGAAGGACTGTGTCAGTATCTGAATGTAGTAATTCTGGAATGTGAAAGAAGATATGGCCAGCAAGATGTTTGAGTCAGGTGGTGGGTGGGGGATGGGTGAAAGAGGTGATGGGGATGAAGGAGGGCACCTGTCATGATGAGCACCAGGTGATGTATGGAAGTATTGAATCACTATTTTGTACACCTGAAACTAATATTACACTGTATGTTAACTAACTGGAATTTATTTTTTTTGTTTTGTTTTGTTTTGTTT
>NC_138374.1:68999750-69078206 GCF_054177405.1 Leptonychotes weddellii
CCACGCCTGGGCTCCGCCTCTGCAGCCGGCTTCCCTGCTCCATTACCTGGGAGCTCTGCCACACTCAGGCACCCCTGGTCTTTCTGTGACCCTGAGGGTCCTGAGACCACACTGTCCCAGACGGTTCCACCCCCCGCTTAGCCACCAGAGTGAGGTCCCTCAGCGGAGCAGACTTTTAAAAGTTCCGATTTTGTGCTCCACGGCTATATCACTTGCCAGAAGCTGCCGACGGAGGCCCCTCCCCCGCCGTCTATCCTCCCGAATATCACCTCGGATTCACTTCTCCGCACGTCCTACCTTCCAGAAAGTGGTCACTTTTCTGATGAGAGAGTTGTTGCTATTCTTTTCTTCGATCCCCTGTTGAGTTTATAGGTGTTCAGAATGGTTTGATCCCTATCCAGCTGAATTCCTGAGACCAGACGAAATCCAGGTCTCCTACTCCTCCGCCATCTTGCTCCGCCCCCCAACTGGAATTTAAATAAAAACTTTAAAAAAAACATAACCAAAAGATGAAGCAAAACAAAATCCAATGCTAGCAATATAACACTATATAATGTTTTAGAAAGTAGAAAAAAATACTCATAATTTCACTCAGCTATTAACATTTTTATCCTTTTTCCTATTTATGATCAGAGTGTGTAAAAGTTTACATATATTTTACAAACCTTAACTAAATTTCCCATCATACTGTGGACTTTTACATGGCTTCATTCGATAGATAATTCTCATTTTGTCTGATATATAATGTTTCATAAAATAGTCTTTCATCTAGCTGAGTATGTTTCTACGGTTGGGCATTTATAACGATCTTAGTGTTTCAATATTTTCAACATAATAAATGACCATGCAGTGAGCTTCCTCTTAAATAGCTAAGGATTCATCATATCTGTATTGCCTCAGAATGCAGTTCCTGAGGTCGGATTATTCAGGTTTTCACTCCTCAGAACCAAGAAAGAAAATATACTTCAAATTATATAAATGTCTTGGCAGAGTTACTGTGAATGTGTGTGGATTTTTGAAGAACAGACACCCTTAAAATGTAAGCATTAAACATTCCATGAAGAAATGAAAATTAATTTTCTGAGAAATTAGGCTATCCAAGTGGATATGACTTTGTGAGCCTAAGCCAAAAGAGGCAGAGAAAGCTTTTCTTCCATCCTGGAAATGGAGTTTATGAGTAAGGTATCTATTTCCATTTCTTTTGTGAAATATGCAAGGTAGCTTAAGACAACTGCTCCTCAGAGGCTAGAATGGTTAATTAATGAAGGAACTTTCAGGAATGTCCAGCTTGTCCTCTACTTGGGTGTCGAAATGGTTTCCAAGCCTGAGGGCTAAAGGTAGACTTGAAGTTATTTATCTGTTTCTTTCACTGGGCTATTAAGCTGTTTCATCTGTAGCGGTTTGTTCTTCAGGTCCCATGACGAGTTCAACATTAACCAGCCTTCAAGGTCTGCGTTGGCAAAAAGACATAGCCATTAAACACAAAAGAGCTTACCCAAAGCATACTCTTTCTATCTAGTCCTGCCTGGTTATTTACGTATCCTAAAAAATATAATGCTTTCTTTTGCTTCCTATTTTCTGCAACTCAACTCAGTATTTATCAAAGGTTTTAGACCTCAAACGCACTCACGTTGAACTTCTTTCAGCTTCTTGAACACGTGAAGCTTGTTCCCACCCCAGGCCTTTGTTCTCTACGTCCCCTGTCTGGAATGCTTTCACAGACTGCCCTCTGGGGAGCAGGGGTCTAGCTGTCTCCACCTCAGGCAGCTTTCACTGACCCCCGGATCTAAAGTAGTCATACCCCTCACATCCCATCCTCTTCTTTTCCAGTTGCTCCTTTGACCCACATAACCCATTTTATTTTTTCAGCAAAGCAGCTGGTATTACAATACAAATTCAGTTGCAATTTTGTGTCCCCTATTGGAATAAAATTCCCTTTAATTACTGACTTTGTCTATTTTATCTCTATGCCCCAAGCTAAAGCAGCCCTTGCTATGTTACAGGGACTGTGTATTTGTTGAAATAATGATGAATGAATGAATGAATGAATGAATGAATGAATGAATGAAATCCTTCTTGTAGACATGGAACAGCTGAAAGGCGTTTACAAGTCCCTTTATCCTGTTCAGTGGCTGCTTTGGGAAATCCTATTGTCAGAGACAGGTTTTTAAGAGTTCTCTTTGGGGCAATTTCTGCAATTTATGATTTGTTGTGAGATTTTTATGAAGATAGCTAAATTCCAGATAAGCTTAAAGAGATAACCGTTGGTATACCTAAAGTCTTCACTCCTAACAAATATTGCTTGATAGCAGGGTGACCTTGTTTTACTTTATCTTTAAAGTCTAAATGTTTTTAAAAAGTCACTGTAATAAATCAAAACCATATTCACATCGTGGTAAGTTAAAAATGATATTAATTGGCATTTGGTGTAAAATGTCATTTTATCATGGGATACTACTAAAAGAGACTGCAGTCTTATACCCTGGTCAGATAAGAAAGACACTGATCACAGTGTTTGTAATGGCAATTTCTTTTTACCAGTATTGACCTTGAAGGCTGGTTAATGTTGTTGAGCTTGTCATGGGCCCCCAGGAATAAACCATTGTGAATTAGACAATTTAATAACCCAACTAATGACTAAAAGATAAGCAACCTTTCCATCTATTGATATCTGTATATCATCCATATATCTATATTCATATCAAGGTCAATCACTGCAAAATTCCCTGATCTAAAGAAATTTCATAAAGTTGTAGTAATTTCATATCAGTTAGTAAGGTAGATAATGCAAGAAAACGCAGCCTAAGTAATGACAGAGCACTGTAAATGATTAAGATCATTAGACCTGTAGAGCTGGATGTGCTCTGGGTCTGCATATGTGATGCAGCGGAAGGAGACGTGAAGAGGGGAGCTGAGGTTCGCTTCAGACACAAGCTTCAATTAAGCATGCAAATTAAAATAATTTACTGAGTATTATTTAACCAGGTATAGTATGGACAATTTGATGACTGTAACTGAATACCAAGTCTGGATTAAGTAATTTAATAAATTTTTCTTACGTCTCATTCTGGAGAAATCGCTTCTTCCTAAGCATAAGGACAATAAATAGAGTCTTTAGGTGCTGTCTCTGAGCACTCCTCAAACGTGTATCTAGCAGCTTTCACTGCCCCCCAGAATTCCTGTGCGTGTCCTTCGCCAACTTCATTCATGCTATATATCCTTTGTTTGAAAAGCTCTTCCTCTTCTTTTCCAGTTTTGTGTGGCTTCTTTTGAGGGAATTGAAGGGATACGGTCCTGAGTTTTCAAAATTTTGTGACCACTCGTGCTCATCCTCCAGGACCTACTGTAAAAGCCACCTCCCAGGTGACACCTCCCTGAGACCCAAGGGAGGATAAGGGAGCCCTTCTTCCGGGCCCCACAACATTGTGCAGACACAGCCCCCGTAGTACAGGCGAGATTCTCGAGCTTTTGTTCATTGCTTGCACATCTGTCTTTCCCTCTGCACCATGAGGCTTTGGGGTCATTGCATGGACCATGTCTGACAGCCTGATGGTAAGTTGGAGTTTTCTTGCTCCTCTGAGATTCAGTAAACGGGGTTTACTGCACCACCATTGCATCCTCTTAGAGTCCAGAGTTCTCCCTACAAGTCCTGGAATTTACTCAAGGGTTCATTTCTTTGTAATCACTGGTGTCTTCATTCCTAACTCCGTGTGTCCAGTAAAGATCTAGTGCCCAGAACCACTTCGCAATTTTCTTTCTACTTTCTCTGGTATTTGATGAACAAAGTAACAATTTATCAAAGATTTGAGGGGTTTCCAGGAGAGGATCCTTGAACCACACACAACAAACCTCCTTCCACCCAAACCTGAGTTCCCTGCCAGTCTCCCTCCCTCTGCCTCTCTCTGTCTTCCTTTTCCCCGTTAAAGCTATAACCAGATCCCTCCCCAGAGCTCCCTCAGGGGAGCCCCTCCTAGGCCAAGGCTCCTCATCATCCCAGCAAATCCCATCCTCACTTATCCCCAGCAAACTTGTCCAGAAATTTTCCCAACAAAAAAAAGTTCTCCCCATAAGAGAAACTCTCAGACAATCCAGAAAGAGAATAATTCCTTTTATCTCAATTACACATCTTATTCATCTTTGTCATGAGCATAAGATCAAGATTTTTGTAGATGTTGGAAAAAAAAAAAAACTTTGATTGTTAATGTCTCCATTAAATCTGTCCCTGATCAATTTCAGGTAATTTTAAAAGTCTTCTATTTTAGTTATCCTTGCTTCTGATTTGAATGACTTCATTGATTGGTGAGCTATTTTAATTTTCCCTTTGCCTTTTACCGAATTCTTCTCAGATCAGAAGAGAAAAAAAGATGGTGTGAAAATCATCTCTTACCTAGGAAATATTTCTGTAAAATAAGTGAAATATATTATTTTGAAAGTCTGGAAATATGAAAATTCACCTTTGAGTTTATTACTAGGATCTCAGACTAATAGAACTCTGTCGTTGGAAG
Source organism: Leptonychotes weddellii (assembly GCF_054177405.1). Classification (NCBI taxonomy): domain Eukaryota; kingdom Metazoa; phylum Chordata; class Mammalia; order Carnivora; family Phocidae; genus Leptonychotes; species Leptonychotes weddellii. The sequence goes on from NC_138374.1 coordinate 69,004,256, forward strand.
GAATGAAAACCCAGAGGTCTTTGTAACAAGGGGCAGGGGAGAGTTTGACTCCCGAAAAGTCTCAACATTTTAATGAGTTCCTCTTGCCAGCATTTAGAAGAATATAGCATGATGGCACATTGCCTTTAACACCCTAATTGCAATCTCAAAAACGATTTCCCTTAAGAACCTGAGAGCAGCGAAAGATCTATTTTGTAAAGACTGAAGAGGACCCCCAAAGCACCAATAAATTAGAATTCATCTGTTAACTGTAAGGTGAAATATTTCATGACAAATCATGGAGAAATACCCACATTTTGTGTGGTAGAGGTGGCCTTAGAACCCCAAGACTGAAGTGACTGTAGCTGGACTATTTCTTTGCTCCCCTACATGAAATTTGACCACACAGTAAAGATATAGTTTTGCCCTTTTAATTTACCCAGGATAGAAGCAGAGGTATGATACGATGACAAGCCAATCAGAGGTTGTGTGTTTGCCATTTTAAAGCCCCTTTAAATCCCTGTCACAGGGCCAGTTCTCAGTGCCTAAAAAGGAAGTCTTTGCAGACAACACAAACTGAGCCTGGGCACAGTCTGCTTCTGTGAAGATTGTGTAAATGTTCTTTATGGGCATTTCTGTATGGTAGCAGACAAGGACATAAAATACTTTTAAGAGTACTGTCCCATTTTCGGAGGCAGCTTAGCAAAATGAACAGATCTCTGACCTGGAAGTCAGAGATGTGATTCACCGTTCCAGCCATACAATTTATTATCTGCATTTCTGAGTTCTGGGTGCCAGTTTCCTCATCTGTCAATATGGACAATACTTGGCTTTATACTTAAACAATGGATTCTCTAGGAACGGTCTAGATTTTATTCTTCTTCATCTTCTTGTTCTTGTTCATCTGCAGTTGTGTCAGGCCCAGTGTTATTTGAGGAATCTGGGTTGATGGTGGGGATCAAATAACATGATACACAGCATAAACTCTGGATAAAATGCAGGATGATTAATGCAATTGTATTATTTGTGATGGTTATTGCAGATGCATTACTCATTCTGCAGTTTGCACAAATACCAACACCACATTATACGAAGCTTTCTTCTGTAATGAATTTGGTCATTCTGTGACTCCAGTCACATTTCCCCCTGGACAGAGAATTTTGCAATTACCTATTTTGTTCTGCTCTGTCAACTAAAGCTAAGATGACCATGTGTCCCAGTTATCTGGAGACCTGTGCCATTTACCTGTGTTATTTTGGCATACTTGTTAATATTACCATCTTTCACTGACAAATACGCCCCAGCTTACATAACAAATTATATTGCTACCCTGTTTGAGCATACATAAAGACTGAGAATAAAACTAGGAAAATGTATATAGCTCTTTATGCTTTTAAACCTTGATCTTTAGGCGAGACATACTGTGAAGACAACAAATTTCTCTTATATCATTTGAGTAACTCATCTGTCTGTGCCTCCCCGTGCGATGTTTACTAAATCAGGTTATGTCTCTGTCAGAGCCTTCATTTCTGCATTTGAACTGCTTTCTGCTTGTCTGCAGGAAATCTAGTGTTCTCCCAGTTTTCCCACCTGAAGAAATCCTGGAAGTTCCCAGGATCTGCATTCATACATTCAGTAAATATTCACAGGACTAGCGCTGCTAGCATGACATAAACTGCCGGCTGAGCACTTGTTGTTTTTAAGGTTTTGTTGGGTTTTTTAAGGATTGTATTTATTTATTCAGAGAAAGATAGAGAGCCAGGGAAGGGGCTTGCTTCTGTACTGAGCTTGGAGCCCGACGCAGGGCTCGATCTCATGACCCTGAGATCATGACCTGAGCGGAACTCAAGAGTTGGATGCTTAACTGACTGAGCCACCCAACCACCCCCTTGGGTGCACACTCGTGAGCAAGAAGGGACAGTGTTGGCCTTCAGAGAGGTCACTGTCTAAAGAGAGAAACAGATACTAACTACTGTATTGAATAAATGTGTAGGGGTCAGGCTAGGAAAGAACACAAATGAATGGTCCCTGAAAAGGACCCTGAGAAGAAATGACAAGAGAGGTAAAGGAGAAATTCAAGACACGGTGGTATCCTGGAAGCCAAAGCAAGAGAATTATAAGGATGGAGCTGCCAATAGGATCAGATTAAGTTGGTAATAACTGCAAAGTAGCCATTAGATTTATCAACTAGGAGGTTACTGATTACCTTGGAAATACCAACTTCAGTGAAGAACTGGTAAGAATTAAAGGCATATTTAGATTGGTTAGGAGGGAATGATTGACTGAGTACACACTGCATTTTTAAGTAGGACATAAAAGGAAGGAGAGAGGGTAACATAACCAAAAGGGGACATAGGCTAGACATAAAGATTTTTTTTGTCAGTGTTTTTGTTTCTTTTGAGCGGGGCTTATGTGCAGTGGTGTCCTGATGAACCAGCTGGGTTGATAGCCAAACCCCCGATCTGTAGCTTTGGCCCATTGCCCTGGGGTCAGTACTCCCACCATGGCTGACATCAAGTTGTCAGTGTGATATTACTGATGCAGATTAGAAGAAGCACAGAATCAGCCACCAGCTCCAGCACAGCACCTCGTAGAAGCCAGCTCCATGGGAGTGGCTAAAGGTTTGTTTGAGGAATGAAATACCTCATAGAGCAGGTAAAGAGGAAGAGGGTAGAGTCAAGAATAAAGGTGGAAAGATCAATGTTGGACAAGAGAAAAGATATTTCTTCTGATGAGTTAAGAGGCAAAGAACTGGGTTAGTATAAATTCAGAGAGAGGAGAAGGAGTTGAAAGAGTTATCATTTTGTTGGGCTACTTTATCTGTAAAATGAAATCAGGAAATGAAGGCTTTGCTGACAATGAGGAAATTACAGTTGGTATATATTACTGGATTGGAAGGAATAGTCAAAATTTGAAGGAAAGGTGGATGTGGTCAGATAGTTGGGCAGTGTTGGGGTTCCACAGATCCTGAGGATCAGGGCTCTGTACCAGTACGATTCTGCGGAGCCATGTGGATTTTTCCAAAACTTACAAGTATAGGAACACAGAAATAAAACAATTGCATTGTTCTTGGGTTGAAATTTTGCAGGAGGATGTGGGGGGAGGACAAGAATTCAGGGCATCAGTGGGTACTGGCAAGGCTATGATGTCTAGGATAAAGAGTGAGAACAAAAATTAGAGCCAAAGGGAGTTTTTACACTGAAAGAAAATGCTGCCTCTAAGAGATTCAAAGTCTTAATGAGGTTGTAGAACAGATGTAATAGAAATACAAAATTGAGAGATGAAACATGGAGAGGATGCCCATTGGAGAATATCTCAGAGTCAACAAGTGTTGTAACCGAGTTGTGCATGGCTATGAATATAACTTGCCGAAGCAGAATGAAGGGGTGGGGATCATGACAATGAGTAAGCTAGGGTGTTAGGTAGTCATTCAAAGGGACATTGAAGTCACCCCAGATCTTGTACTGGATATTAAGACTTTAAACCATGTGCTAAAGTCTTTGTGAGATATAGGGGGCTCGCTGAGATTGCAGCCATTTGTGGGCAGAAATGGGGTACAGTTGAACAGTGTGCTCCTTAGAAGAGAGCCTGTTTTATAAGAGAGTGAAGAAATAACATTTGTTAAGGTGGTAATGAAGAAAGCTGACCAACGGATCCTCAGATAATAGGTTTGTTTTTTTTTTTATGAAGAACCTGAACTTTAGGAAATATGAGTGGAGGGGGTTCCTGGGTGGCTCAGCTGGTTAAGTGTCTGCCTTCGGCTCAGATCATGATCCCAGGGTTCTGGGATCAAGCCCCACATTCGGCCTCCCTGCTCAGCGGGGAGGCTGCTTCTCCGTCTGCCTCTGCCCCTCCCCACTGTTCATTCTTTCTCTCTCTCTCAAATAAATAAAATTCTTAAAAAAAAAAGAAAGATATATAAGTAGGCACAGAGTATAGCCCAGGTGTGGCTAACAGGGAACGCAGGGGAAGGCAGATCTTTCTGGATATGAGAATGCAGGGGAGGGTTTTGGTTGGTTCCTGTGTGTGTTTGTTTGACTTGGTTGAGGCTTCTCAGTTTGCTTTGATTTTAGCCATCCATATAAGCATATTTGAAGAATGCTTGTCCAGAAGACAGTTGGGGAGTGACACTTTAGGGAACAATAATTGAATTGTCTTCAGTTCCAGAAAGACATAGGTGTTCTTAATCACGTTCATATGTCTTGCACGAAAATGTTGCCATGATACATCTTCCAAGAAAAGAGAAAGTTCAAGCGTAAGATCTAAGATGAACCATGAGGTTCTCAGAAAGTCTTTTGGATCCATTTCTCAACTGCAAATGCTGGGACCCTGAATAAGGTTGATACACGTGCCAGGTCTGTATGCTTGCTGAGGAAGTCACTTCTGACTTCGGAAGCAGCTAGTGGTATTGACTTTATCATGCTTGCACCGGGGAAAGCGTTGAACAGATTATTTTTGAAAACCCAGAACCTTGCTGGGCATTTCAGTGTCACAGAGGGGAGCTGGAGCCATTTCTTTGCCAGGAATTGAAATGTTTTTCATAACCGACAATTCCATCACCACTGAAAAATCCTAATACAACACTTAAGAGACCTACACACACACGTTTCTCATTGTGAGTAACTAAATGTGGTTGATGGTTATGATCAATTGGTTAGGGATTAGAATTCCATTTCTTCTGATCTGAGAAAAGACCCATGTAGTAAGGTCCTTGTGTGGCCAAAATTGGGGGTCGAGGTGCTCATAGCATTTCCTTTCTCAAGGTGGTTGACCCTTTTATGCTACCTGTCATTTCTGGTTTAAACATTGTCCAGGAGATCCACCTCCACCGAGCAAAGAGCCAGCTCCCTTGCTTGAGTTTGATCCTTCCTCCTCTAAAATTGGCATTCCTTGAGGCCATGTCCTGAAATGACTCGCCCTGCTCTAGCCAAATGGTAGTAATCTGTGTTTAACTTCAGCAGTTGGCCAAGCGATCTCGTTTTATGTCATGTCAGTGTATATGCTGGTACGGATTTAACAGGATGGGGAGATTGACTTTTGTACATGTATTTCTACTTCATTTGAGACATGATTTTGTGTTTGGACAAGCAAATGGCACAGGTGCAGGAGAAAGAGTAGCAACCATCCTATTATTTTGCCAGAACTCTCATGTGACCACACCTAAGAATGCCGAGAAAGAGAACAGTGGATGTCACAATGTTCCTCTCAAATAATAGCAAAGCCTTAATGAACTGGTATACGGGCCCACTCAGGATTGAAATGCAGGTTTCAAGGGTGAAACGTGACAGGTGGTTCATTGAACACTGCACAGAAGGTAAATTGAAGTGTATATTTTCCAATCACAATAGGAATTTTAAGTGGAATGGAATAAACCCAGTTTGGAATTCGAAATAAATTCAGCTTGGAATGTGTCTTAGAGACCCAGGGTTTACACAAGAGCTATACAAAACTCTCAGCATGAAACATGACACTAGGTGAAATTTTCCTGGTATCTGAGAACCAGATATGGGTTTCTGAAAGACCAGGGTGCAGACATTTGGTCAGGAGCTCTTTGTTTCTACTTGGGAACGGAAACATAGAAGCTTATTTAATACCCTGGGGCAGGAGTAATAGTCCACCTCATAGATGTGGTTGTGTACACTTTCTCAGAAGGTGGTATTTTTAGTTGGGTGTTACCAATAAAATATTTTCATCCTATTTCCATTTTGCTTTCTCCTGACGTCCACTTCAATAGTTCTAAGTAATGTCATAGATCACACGTAGTAAAACTGATTAGAAAAAAAAGGAGAAGTGGTTAGAGAAAACTCAAGAGTCAACTTCCAGTAATTCATAAGTAATCACTAGTAGCAATTTACCTACCTTCTTGCCAAAGCTATTTTCTCAAATTATAGGTCCCCATGAGCTAGTAACTTTGCAGGGGAATCATAAAGGGAGACTAGACTCTGTGTGCAAAGCTGAAGAAGCAATTGGTAACTAACTATACATCTTTGCCAAGGTAAGTTCAAGTCCCCAAAAAGACTGAGTCTGCAGAGTTGAAAAACGTCCATATTTCTTAGGAGCTCAGAAATACTGGGTTAGTTGGGACGGCAGGCAGGTGCAAGGTGCAAGACTTGAAAAAAGAAAACATCTGTCGAATGCCCAGGAAAGGGGGAATGCCGACAATAATGGAGAAAATAAAGGGTGCAGGACTGTGGATTAAATGTTTATGCTTAGAGCTCGGGCATTTTGCAAGTGAAATGATGAAGTGGGTGAGCTCCCGGAACGCAGGATATGTTGAATTTGCAATCAGGTTTAGTGGATTGCATGTTCTGAGTTTACAGTTGTTTGGAGGGATGGAATTAGTCCCTTGTACTGCATGTTACACTTTTCCACTTTAAACAGCAGCTTGTGATTATGTGGCCCTCATTTGCATTCAGGTAAAAACCAAGATAATGCCCTATAATTCCGCAAATATTTGTTTTCCTGGCAGTGACGGACCTGCGTGTTTTACAGTGTCAGGGGCTGTTCTAGAATGTTTACAGTTTCCACTGCTTGGAGCTTTCTGTATATTTATCCCTGGATTAGGCTCAGAGTAAGCTGATTTTATCAAACCGCTGGGTAATTTTGACCATTTCATCTGGCGATTTTAGTATTGTTGTTGCAGCTGACCTGTGTATGTAGGGAATTACTGGGTCACCAGCTCACGGAAACGCCTTCTGATTATGAACACACTTTCAGCATGCATGCACTGAAGGTAAGCAGGAAAAGAGAATCGCACCATCTACTTTAACGCCAGTGTTAGCTAAATAAAAGCGGGATTTCAGGCATGGGCCAGTTGTTTCTTCTTAAATTTAAATAGAAGTGCCGCGATTCAGTGTAGAAACAAGAGGTCTTTGAAGAACTGAACATTCAGATGAAGCAACCGTGTCCTTCAGACCACATCCTTCCTGCCGCCTGTGGGAAAGGGGTGGTATTTGTGTTGGGCTCAGAGCACATGCAGAATAGATCTGTGTGTATTTCCATAAATAAAAGGACATTGTGTGTGTATTTGGCACCTGTGATGGCAAGAGCTGTTGATTGCTTCCGAAAGCTTTGTTCCAAGTCCAGGATCAGCAGGATTTTTAAACACTGAACTAGGAACTGGGCACTAAAAATACATACACAGAAGACCTATGATAGCATTAAGTTTTGAAGAGCAGGGCCAGGACTTGCAAACTTTGTTATAGCTGTGTCCTTACTCTAATTATGATGGTTTAGGGGAAGGGATGTGACATATCGTATATCCAACCTGCAGACTAATGAGCCGTATTGTAGTAACATTTTGAGTTACTTGTTTGTTGTGAGGATGTCCGGAATATAGAGAATATGAGCGTATGCTTTGCGAAAACCAAAAACTTTACCCTATTTATTTTCTTGGCTTGTATTGTTCATATCATGTTCATAAAGCCACTGGCAATTAATGATTTTGTCACTTATTCGGAAGCAAAGTAGCACCCAATCAAAAAAAAGTTTAAAATAGAATTAAAAGTTGTATTAAAAATTCGGCTTGGCTTATTGAAATGAAATAGTAGTGCCATTTGCCTCCATCTTTCTCAAAGCGTAAATCAAGACCTTTCCATGTTGCAAATAGTTACCAAGTGAACAAACAGCTAAGTGTGAGCATATTTTTTTTAAAGATTTTATTTATTTATTTGAGAGAGAGAATGAGAGACAGAGAGCACGAGAGGGGAGAGGGTCAGAGGGAGAAGCAGACCCCCCGCTGAGCAGGGAGCCTGATGTGGGACTCGATCCTGGGACTCCAGGATCATGACCTGAGCCGAAGGCAGTCACTTAACCAACTGAGCCACCCAGGCGCCCAGTGTGAGCATATTTTAAATGCTCCTAATATTTCCAAATGCTTAATCCCAAACCTTAATGGGCTTTGTCTGTGGAGATATGGGAAATTGGAGTGTGTTTTTTTTTTTTTTTATGCGATTTTCCAGAGCTTTGACTATAAAATGCATGGAACAGGCATGATTTAAAAAGAAAACAAAGTCCTATGTAATTCATGTTGGAAATCATGACTATTGTTAGGTCTCCTTACATATGATCAAAGGGGTCATCTCTTTGAATATAATGAAAATAAAGACAAGTGATACCCCTTAGGTTTATTTGAATGCAGTTTTTTTCTGTGTGAATAAAATTTCCTTCTTTAAACATCTCCGCCAGGGGTGCCTGGGTGGCTCAGTCGTTAAGCATCTGCCTTCGGCTCAGGTCATAATCCCAGGGTCCTGGGATCAAGCCCCACATTGGGCTTTCTGCTCAGCAGGAAGCCTGCTTCTCCCTCTCCCACTCCCCCTGCTTGTGTTCCCTCTCTCGCTGTCTCTTTCTGTAAAATAAATAAATAAGATCTTAAAAAAAAAAAAATCTCTGCCAGAGAGTGATTTTGTTGAGAGGCAGTGCAGTGTGCATTTTTAAATTTTATTTTTGTTTTATTTACATTTGACTGAAATGGACTTGAGAAGAGCATTTATTTCTTTAAGCAAGGGTCTCCATACATTATTATAATATGGAAATTATGTATTACGAAATTTAAAATAGTCATAATTTTATTCAAGTTACCCAATTAAAGAAGTACTCAGTTGCAGGATGAGAAATGTGTCAAAAGCTCAAACTCTGTGCGGTGACGTGATGCCTATTTATCAGAAAATGGAGTGTGCTTTAGTTCTTAAAACAGACACTGTAAAGGAGTTCCTGTCTAATCCTGTGAGTGAAATTCTCTTTAGAGGGAATGCTGAATACAGAAGATGTGATGAGTAGTAGATGGTTCTCCAGTTCCCCTTGCAAGAGTTGCCTTTCCTACCAGCTCAGAGGGCTCTGGTTAGATCGGAATCCCAGATATTGCAGAACAGGGGAAGAAACACATTTAAATGAGGCATTAAAACTTAAGAATGGCATTTTTATTGAATAATTATTAATGTTTCCAGGGCTCCTGGACATTAGAAAGAAAGTGTCAACCCATGGATCATATAAACGCATTTCATTAACAAGCAGGACAAAGTTTCAAACTGAAAGTCACAGTAAGAGTTTATATTTTAATCAAGTACAGAAAAATTCCCCTCCTGATAGATTCAAAAGAATGAAAAAAATCTCTTACCTACTGTCAGCCCAAATGAAGAACATTTCATTGAAATCATTCCTACATTGAAAACTCATCATGGGGATAATCAATATGTATTATCTCTCTATAGTATGGTAAATAGAAAACAAGAAGTGTTGATGGTATAATCTGGGTGGGAATTGTATGCATTCATGTGTGTTACATGTACTTGTGAAACAATTGGAGAAAAATACAAACAAGACCAAAAAATATATATAACAGTGTAGCATGAAAAAATAAATATTGCAGAAGGTGAGGGAGGGAACCAGAGTTGATATGGGGAATTTCCAAGACAATGATTTTTACAACAGACTTTGAAAATGGGAAAAATGGGTCCCCTCAACAAAGGGTTGGGAAATACAGTCCAGACCATGAAATCCTAGAAAAAAGTGAAAAATAGTTACTTTCCCAATTCACATTCAGCTTTTGGTTCAAGGGACAAGTGTTTAGATACAGTTCAACTTATTTGATCTTTTCCTGCATGAATCATTCCATTTCTTTAATGTTCTAGCCAAAACCTGTGAAGCCATGAACCACTTGATTTTTGCCAAGAGATTTATAAAGGGGCACTCTCCTGGAAAATTCTAAAAGGATCAAATGAAACCAGTTTTCTTCCACTCTTGTGAAACGCACCTTTGCTTCAGTCAGGTTGACTGGACAGCTAACAAACCAAAAAGAACCTGGTGGCCATGTTTCTTGGTGCCTATTGGCGATATGCGCCTAACCACTCACATGCACCCAGTTAGTTCATGAACAGATACTATAGCCCCCTGCCCTCCCACCCCTGGTTTAAGTATTACTTTTACTGACTTACCCAGTCTTTCCTCTTGCAGTTTAATAGTAAAAAGGACACAGTAAAATCTGAAGACTTAGGTTCTAGTCTTCTTGTCTTTGCCTACTGGCTTTGTGACTCTGGTCATGTCATTTAACCAACATTCATTTTAGTGTTTCGTCATTGAGCTCTTACTCATTAAGCACACTGAGCAACCCGAATGCACTGTCTGCAATCCAAGTATATTAGAATTAAGAATCTTCAGTATTTAAAGTAGTAAATATAACTTTATACAAATAATACGCTTAATTTAGAGTTAACCAGGCAAGAGTGGCATTTATGATGATCATTCAAATGAATTCTTTCTTGCCTTGAAAAGCTATGCGCTTATGGCAAGAACATTCATAAACATGATTGTGCTTTACTGAATTGTGTTCAATAAACTGAATGATTGTGCTTTATTTTTACCTTGGCTCCTTAAATGTGAGTACATCCCAGAGTAGTTAGAGAGCAGGTATCAGTTAAGAGATTATAAAAAATTAAGAGGGAAATAAAAGCCAAACTAAATCTGGCTGATTCTGTTGTCACTGTATAATTTGTTTTGATGAAAGATTGACAGTTCCTTATTGATGCATATATTGTACCTAGATTAGCCCTTGGAGTTAATGGAGACAAGAATTTACTCAACATCCTCTACCTCCTGTCTCTTACTTCCTCTATGTACCGTGTGAAATATTGCTGAGTTGCCGTGTCAGTAGCACCTAAATCTGCTTACGTGAAGAAGAGGTCCTTACTTCAGTTTATCTAGCTATATATAAGGCATCATTACTCAGCTGATTTCCATAAATACCAAATACATGAAGCGTTTCCCTTCAGTAAGCATACAACAGTGCCTAAGTGATTTCTTTAGATACTTTATTATGAAGATAAAATTGTTTCTAAAAGAGTAAATTCGAATCAGAGCTTTTATTTTTCTTTTTCTAAGATTTATTTTATTTTAGGGAGAGAGAGAGAGAGGGAGGATGGGGAGGGCAGAAGGAGAGGGAAAGAGAGAATCCCAAGCAGACTCCCCCCGGGGAACAGAGTCTGACATGGAGCTCGATCCCGTGACCCTGAAGACCAGGACCCAAGCCAAAATCAAGTCAGACACCTAACCGACTGAGCCACCCAGGCGCCCCACATAGCTTTTATTTTTAAAAATTTTAATGTATCATCAGTATTTTTTGGAAAGGCGGATAGTTTAGATTATCTTTAATAGAGATGTTTGTTTTGTTTTGTTTTTACTTATTTTAGACTTGTTATTTTTCAACTTTGTCTTTAAAATATATAATGGGTCATGAGGACTGGCAAATTCAACAATTGGGCCAATGTTTATTGAGCTCCCCTACCACTGTTACTAAACTATCCTTCTACAACTTGTAGTAATAATAGCTAACATGTATCAAACAATTTGTGTGTGGTTGACAGTGTTTGGCATTGCATATGCTGTTTCTCACTATCCCAATCCTATAAGATCGAAAGTGATTAAATATGACCCCTGTCCTTTGGTGGAAATTGTATGAGGTGTTTCTAGACCTAGATTGGGAATTGCTATGGCCAACATGACTGACCCAGGCCTATATACCACTTAGCTTCTTCTGATTCTAGAACTTAAATATGAGGACCCAGGGTACAGACCAGTAGCATTTTGCTTCCTTAAAGCACCAGTTCGACTGAGTGCCTGGTTGCGGAGCTCGCCAAAAATCCAGAGGCTTTCACCACAGTAAGTCGGGATGCAAACCCCATTTTATAAATGGGTATATTTTGGCCCTTGGTTGATAGTCAGTGAAGCCAAGGTGTACAATCTCTGTTACTTTCAAATGTGGTTGAAAACGCACAAATCTGGCTTTTTGTCTTTCTGTAAATCAGAATTGGCCCAAGTGAGAAGTCTTGCCTTTGCTGGCTGTGTTGTAGATGCTGGAACACTGGAACAGTGTCAGTTTGGCAAGGATGTTGACTTCGGAGGACATGAATGCGTTCTGGTCCTTATAAACCTCCGCTATTTACAGAAGGCTGTCTTGAGCTCCCAGTGGAGTGCGGTAAGCATGATTCTCTTTAAGAGATAACACACATGGCAAAACCCAGGCAGCACCCCTGTGGGGCTGCATTAGCAAAAGCCATCATTTTTTGCAGCATTCTTCAGATTGTATTTTTTATTATCACAGTGTGGTAGTGGTTAAGAGTCCACTTAGAATTATGAACTAATGAGTTTAAGTCCAGAGTATGCCATTTGTTTAACTGTTCATGCTTTGACGTCACTTACCCTAGGTAGACATTAGTTCCTTTGCTTCTACAATGTGTACACCAATAGACTTTTCTGAGGATTCACTGAGATTACACATGTCAAGTGCATAACACAGTTCCTGGTACAAAGAACACATTCAACAAATGTTAACGTTAGAATAGTTTATAATAATGAGTTGCTAACCTGGCATTTTCTCTGCTGAGATGCTCCAAACAGATCTCCAGTAGAGCTCCTTCATCTTCCTCCCCGATCCTCTTGTGTTTCTGTATGTCACATTTCAACTTTTCCCTGAATCCTCTAAGCTAGAATCCCCGTTGCTTACTCTTCCTTCCCTGTCCCCCACACATAACCAGATACTGAGGCCTGATGATTTTACCAGCTAAAAATTCCTCATTCTGCCCTCTTTCCCACATTCTTATACCAGTGCCATATTTCAGGCCCTTAACACCTCTGGACCTGATTATAAAGCAGCCAATCACTTATTCTCATGTGCTGTCTTTTATTTTCTTTTTTAAGAATTTATTTATTTATTTGACAGAGAGAGAGCACAAGCAGGGGCAGAGGCAGAAGGAGAAGCAGAATCCCTGCTGGACAGGGAGCCTGATGTGGGACTCGATCCCAGGACCCTGAGATCATGACCTGCACCAAAGGCAGACTCTTAACTGACTGAGCCCCCCAGGCGCCCTCTGGCGTGCTGTCTTGCTGGAAATTCCCCTGTCACGCCCTCCGCAGCAGGTCCTCCACCGACCCAGTGATCCCCATGTCGCCCTCCTGGAAATGGAGGGCCTCTTTGATCTAGCTTTGCACATGCTTTGCACTTTGGAAGTGACTTAGGAAATGAGTTTTTGCAATTATTTGGCTATTAGGAAAAAACCTAGCTTTATCATTGTCTGGGGAATAAGGACGCTATATTTTCTTTGCTTTTGTGGTATTTAATATAGGCTACTTTACCCAATAATTATGCCATTTTTCTAGTACCATTGCAGTGAAATTGAAGCTTGGGAAATGAAGATTAAGTAAGAACCTAAAATCAGTAAATTACTGACCATTTGTTTTCAAAATATTTTAAGTTTGAATGAACATGTTAAGTAGAAATGTCCACACATCAACTAAAACTGAATACATTTCTATCTAAGATGGATGCAGATATACTAGAGTAATTTTTAAACTATACTGGAGTATATATTTTTGTATACTGGAGTAATGCCACCCTATGCAACCTGATGTACTTGTTTCTTGTTATTGGACATACACGTTGTTTCTATAGATGTTCATACTTTTTATGTCAGATGTCTCACTACATAAAGATAATATAGTTGCCTCCATCTAGTATATTTTAAGCTTCTTGACAAGGTAACTCTTACAAGTGTGAATTCCCCCTGTGCTTAGAAAAGACAAAACACTTTGTAACCAATCTGTCAATGCTTGTTGCCTGACTAATGGAGAGTCAGATAATTAGTTTTTAATTATTTAACCAAAAATAATGAGAGTTTTGTTGCCTGGCTAGATATTTCAGAAAGACTCCTTTCCCTAAAATCTAGCCTAGAATTTGCAAACTATTTCAAGGAGGTAAAGGTGGATTGGGTTGTTTTTTTTTTTTTTTTTAAATGCTGCTAGTTTGAATTCAAATGAGCAAATGTGTAGCTCAATTATTGAAATGTGCACATTTCCCGCCCCCCCCTTTAAAATGTATTAAGCAACATCAGAAAATATTACTAAAAACACTAGTGTAAACATCTTTAAACTCTTTCATATTCCCATGGTCGAGCACTGGAGTCAGCAAACTACAGCCCTCAGCTAAAATTCACCCCACTGCCTGTTTTGTAAATAAAGTTTTATTGGAACACAGCCACACTCATTCATTTGCACATTGCTCATGACTGCTTTTGCACTAAAAGGGCAGAATTGAGTAATTTCAACAGACGCTGCAAACTAGCAGCTCTCAGGCCCTTTAATGAGAAGTTTGCTCACCCCTGATTTAGCATATTAGCTGTTGTAAACTTTCTGTCTAGATGTGGTTATATTATTATGCAGCTTGGGTGCATTGTAAGCAGATATATGTTTTATCTATACATTACAAATAATTTTCATGTTGGCACTGAACTTTTGAATTAAAAGTGGTGATAAATCCGTAATACCCATGGAATCAATGTGCTATATTGCTAAACGAGGTTTCATTTATTGGCCATTTAGTTCCTTCCTATTTTCTTATATTTTGGCTAATTCTGATTTACCTTCTTAAAAATATGGCCGTCATATAATTTAAAGTATTAAAGTAGCTTCTTTATCTAGAGAGTTCTAACCAAGTGGTTGTACCACATTTGGGAGTACAGAACTCATCTTTATGACCTCAAAAATTATTTTCCTGATTCTCTACTAGATACATGAGTGTTGTTTAGTGGGCAGAACACTTGGATGAAATCAATGGGCAGTAATTCTGTTTTCAATTGAGTGTAAAATCCTGGACAATCTCTGTCTTGGTGTCCCTTCTGTGAAAACAGACATGACAATAAATGTCTTGCTGAGCCAACTCCAAGGAATTATGTGCTGATGAACTATATGTTGGTGAAGAAATAAGATCAATTTCTTATTTATTATCACAAGGCCTGATAGATAGCCATGCTTATCAGATATTTATTGTCTAAATTAAGTTGTCTAAATTAGTAATGAGGCAATAGGTAGCCTTCCAAGACCATAGTGAGAAGTGTTGCCTCTAGAGTTAGCAGCCCTGGGTTTGGATACTGGCTTTACCACTCACTACCCCTCTGTCACTTCACACACAGTAATTAAACTCTACGCCACAGTTTCACAGAGTTTAACTACAGTTAAACTCGCAGCCACCATCATCTGTATGAGAAGGATAATAACAGTGCCCACTTCATAGGCCTATTGTCAGGACCAAATGGTAAAATTCAAATAAAGCTCTAACACAACGCACTTGGCACCATAGGCAGCTCTCAATAAATGCAAGTTATTATCATGTATTAATATAAATCTTAAGTGAAGAAGGATAACCTATTTTGAAGATAATTCTTCCTGAAAGGCCTTCATCTTCAGTTTGGATATAATTGTTATTCTGAGTAGCCTGCCCCTGAGCCCCCGAAAATGAGTATTAAAATGTTCTCTCATTTCAAAATGTCAGTTTCACAATTTCTTTGCCAATGGAACCCTTGAGAGTGAGGCACTCTCTCTGACCTTTTTTGGTATCACCAATTGTTTAAAAGTCTCTATTTAATTTTAAAAAGCTTTTGTGCTACTTTCCCTTGATGCTTATTATAGGTTTGGAATCGCATGCTATAAAAAGTATTTGACTGTATGTGCTTTTATAATGAAAGTAATTTAATTGGGCACTCTGCCTCCACAGATCAGCAAGGGTCAAAATGACTTTTTTTAAAGAGAAGTAATACAGAGGGGAAGGGAAATTAAAAAACAAAACAAAACAAAACAAAAAAACCTTGCCATTTGCTTTCAGCACTGAATCATGCACGCTTCATTAAGGCCAACAGCGAGTCTCCCATGTTGGATATTTGCAAACCTGTTCCCCTAACAGACAAGTTCTGCACATGTGTTCTCCTAGAGTGGACAGCTAATCACCCCACATTGGTTAAGTCTGTGCCTACCCAAGTTGATGGTACTGGGACAAGGTCCCTTAAACACACTACTCCATCAGATACACTTACTATTTTGTCGGGAATTCTTGCTGCCTCTCAGGATGCCTTGTTGAACTTTTCCAAGATTACCCTCATCACTCTGTAAGAGTACAAGAAAAAAAATACCTTTCTTAAAGAGGGGATATCCCAGCCAGATTAATTTACATAACCTACTTCCTTTTCACGCGATGTCAGCAGGGTTATAGAGGTAACCACTTCTGCCTATTATTGATAAGGGCTTCCCATAAGTGAAACAAACACTGTGTTTCTCTCAGAACGGACACACACTTCATGTCACCCCCCACTGACCGAAGTTACATTGAACATTAATGGTCAGGGTCATCATATGCCATTTGAATGAGATTAGGATCTAAGAGAATGAGATCTTAAGGATTCTGGCAAAAATCCCAAGTTTCTGATTAACGTAACATTAAGATAGACCTATTTCATCGCCAACTCTCTAGGAAAGGAAATAATGCAGATACGATGGTGAGAGGGGAAGCTAGATCTGGAACATGCCATGTTCATCTCTCAATATTCCTGACTCAGTTTGGTTGAGTGAGTCTTTCAAATCTTTTCATCTTTGTCCCATATTTCATAAGTTCGTAAGAGTAGTTCAGTTAAGGATTATGTAGATAAATTGCTTTTCAAAATAATTAAAATAGCACTAACTGACAAGTCCACATATAATGAAACAACAATGCTATATTCCCTTGTAGTTGACGGTGGCGCACGTAATGGAATAACTTAGACCTTTCCTATTAGTATATTCCCAAATCAGAATGGACATTTTTGGCACACAGCCTCTGTTTTTCATTTGAATTTTGACTCAAGGGTCTATTAACCCATACATCAGGCAGATGGGGTCTCCACTGTATGCATACACACAAACCCCTAGGTGCATGCACACTCACATATACCCTTGAAGCCATCACAAGGACTATGGTTATAGATGAAACCAACATGGATTCATTCATTCAGAATTCTGAGTACTCACTGTGTTTTAGGCATTGTCTAGACCAGCAGTTCTCCAAGTGTGATCTGTTGAGCTCTGTGTGTCTTCAAGAACTTTTCAGGGAGAACACCAGGTCAGAAATCGTTAGGTTATAATACTAAGAGGATGTGCACTCTGTTGACATTTGCACTGATGGTGGCAAATCAGTAGTAAGTAAAACTGCTTGTTCCTTAGCAGGAATCCAGGCAGGGACACAGAGTTATACTAGTCGCTGCCATTCCTCACTGCCCCTTGCCCACACATTTTTCACATAAGAACGTTTGTGATGAAGCAGTTTTTTCATTTTCTTAAACCAACTAATTTTGTTAAATTTCCATCCTTGAGTACACAAAAATTTTAAATATTCAATATTTTTTTTAAAGATTTTATTTATTTGAGAGAGCGAGAATGAGAGAGAGAGAGAGTACATGAGAGGGGGGAGGGTTAGAGGGAGAAGCAGGCTCCTTGCCGAGCAGGGAGCCTGATGCGGGACTCGATCCAGGGACTCCAGGATCATGACCTGAGCCGAAGGCAGTCACTTAACCAACTGAGCCACCCAGGTGCCCCTTAAATATTCAATATTTTTAATACATATGAAATATCCATGAATTTCTGTTTCATGCTGAAGCATGATGTTTGCCTTGAAAAAGGAACACGTGTACTTGTTTGAGATGCAAGCTGAACTGATTATTTTTTTCATGAGACACCATTTGTACTTAACAGGATGACTAACAGATAAACTTGGGTTATTCAGACTTGGGTATTTTACAGATATTTTCTCAATAATGAATGAAATGAGTTGTTATTTCAAGGAAAATACTTGACAGTATTTGTTGCCAATGATAAAACTTAAACTTTCAAGTAAAAATTAAAATTATGAGAAAAAATAAATCCACCGCTGTGAGTTTGACAGCTTCATAGTATTTGAAGAGTTTTCTCATGAGATGCTGTGATATTAATTAATGTGACCTTTTTTGTATTATATAATGAAAAGTGTTGAAATCTGGAAGATCTGCATAATTCAGGGAACCAGTGTTTTTTTAAAAAATGGAAAAATCATGGGTAAAGATTCATTCAAAATACAAGGGATTCTAATATAGTGTAAAAACCTTATAGATAGGTTTTGATTCCACATTGCATCTCATATTTAAGAAACTACTACTGTTGCCTTTGGATGTATTTTCTTTTTTTTTTAAGATTTTATTTATTTCAGAGAGAGACATACAGAGATAGCACACGAGAGAGAGCGTGAGTAGGGAGGAGAGGGAGAAGCAGAATCCCCACTGATCAGGGAGCCTGATGTGGGGCTAGATCCCAGGACTCTTGGGATCATGACCCGAGCCAAACGCAGACGCTCAACCAACTGAACCACCCAGGCACCCAAGACATATTTATTGGAGAGAGAGAGCACTAGCTGGAGGGGCAGAAGGCGGGGGGAAGCAGACTCCTTGCTGAGCAAAGAGCCTGATGCAGGGCTTGATCTCCCAGCTAGGAGATCATGACCTGAGCTGAAACCAAGAGCCAACTAACTGAGCCACCTAAGCACCCTGGGTGTATTTTCAAAGTAAAATATCCACAAGTGTCTGAAGAAACTATTAAAATCCTCTCCTTCTAACTATATATTTGTGTGAAGCTGGATTTTCTTCATGTATATCAACCAAAGCAACATATCTCCTAATACATTGAATTCAGGTGCAGAAACAAGAATCTAGCTGTCTCCTTTAAAGCCAGGCATTAATGCAATTTGAAAAAATGGGGAAGAGTACTACTCTCACTGGTACCTTTTTTGCTTTAGAAAATACAGCCACTTTTCCACAAAAATACATGATTTATGTTGACATGTAATTGGCTTATTTTTAGATTATTTTTTAAATTCTCAGTTTTAACGTTTAATATGGTAAATATTGATATCTATACCCCATAAACAAAAGGTCTTTGGTGTAGTCGATCATCTTTTTTTTTTTAAAAGATTTTATTTATTTATTTGAGAAAGAGAATGAGACAGAGAGAGCATGAGAGGGTCAGAGTGAGAAGCAGACTCCCTGCCGAGCAGGGAGCCCGATGTGGGACTCGATCCCGGGACTCCAGGATCATGACCTGAGCCGAAGGCAATCGCTTAACCAACTGAGCCACCCAGGCGCCCTGTAGTCGACCATCTTAATAGTGTGGAGAGGACTCAAGACTCCGAATTTTGAGATGCAGTGTTTTAGATATAGGGACTGCAGATTCAAAGCCATGCTCTTCACCTTCGCAACTTCATAGAAGTAGAACAAACAATGCAGCTACTCCATTTCATCTGACACTGAAATAGAAGGTCTGTAAGAAGGCTATGGAAAGAGACACAGGACCTGTAACGCACAGAAGTGGGACAGGGAAGGCTTCTTAATGGAAATAACACTGTATCTGAGTCTTTAAGTGTATCTGAATCTTGATGTTCATCTGAATCTTGATATTTGAGTACATATTAGGTGATAAAGAGAGTGTGGGAATTCTTGTAGAGAGAACACACTGTTCAAAGAAACTGATTATAAGGGCACATGTTGTGTTCTGGAGACTGCAAATTTAGGTTGCATGAGTGAGCCACAGTGCTGAAGTTGGAGCTGCAGAACTTGACCTTGGTTCTGACCATGGAGGAAACAACTAAAAGATTCCTATTGTAGAAAGCTGACTCCTGCAGTACCCTGGAGACTCATGTGGGCACTGAGAAACACTGGCAGTAGCAGGTAGGAGTGGGGAGAATGAAGAGGTGGATTTGAGCAGTGTTAGGTGAAATTTATAGGATTTGGTAGCCAACTGAATGCAGAGGATGATGCAGAAGGTGAGAAAATAGTTTTAAGTTTTTGGCTTAGGTGGTTGATTGACAATGGTGCTGTTCTTTGTGTGAAAGAAAAAGAGGGGAAAATTGGGGAAGGATGGTGTTGATTAGTATACTTGAACATTTTGAGCTGTATATCACTGGATCATCAAGTGGAAAGAGCCAGTGAGCACATGAATGTACACCTCTGTTAGGAGAAACACAGAGGCTGAAAATAGAGACAGGGATGCCATGAGGACAGAGACATCCTCTGTATCCACAGTTCTGACTGAGATCACCCAGACATCAGGCATAGGTTGAGAATGGAAGAGGGCAAAGGATGCCAGTGTCAAAGAACTAAATGGGGCAAAAGGAATTATATTGCAGGTGATGTTGACTATTGTAGTAACTGTTGTCTTATTTAGAAGAGTTTTGTTTTCAACCTTTAATTTCCCTAAGGCTGAGATTAAGGGGGATCCCAGCTGGTGATCTGTTCACAACTGAAGAATTCACTGGTTGATTCTCTGTCACAGTTGGTTTTCATATACTATGAGTATATGTTGATATCTGTATGCATTCTTGCATGTGAGTAAGAATAAAAGGGTGGTGAGAGAAAGAGATGGGGGGCATGGGGTGTATGAATGTGAATGTATATGGAAACTGTGAACATTTTCTAGTACAAATCTGCTCTTTTTAAATATATGGCAGCATTTGAACAATTTAAAACATTTTAATTTTGGTTTAGATTCAAATTTATCTTTTGCCAACCATTTATGATCTATAAATAGCCATTAAGATTGTTCCCTCAAAAACATTTAAAAATCTTTACTGCTGGCTTCAACGGTTTGGCAGGAACGTTAGTCCAAAACTGAAAAATTAACCAGTAATTAGCTATATGTGCTTGTGTTTTACATTTTAAAATATATATTAAGCTGCCTTCTGAGGATTATGGTTTTAGAATATAAAAAGTAAATATAAACAGGTTAAAACACAATTATTTAGCAACCTTTAAATTTGAGTTCTAACCAAAAAAAAAAAAAAAAAGAACAAACTCTGAGTCTAGAAAATGCTCAGTGACATAACCATGGGACACAGCCTGCTTGAGCAGAGGACTTTCTTCCATAGATTTGCACTTGGTTGGCCCTCTACCCACATACAGATGAAATTCAGTGATTCACATGAAGTTGTTTAAAACATATCACAATTAGATAATCATAGTGAATATCTCATTTCATTTGATTAATTGGGCTAACTTTATCCAGAAAGAGGAACACATGTCATTTTAACCTTGCTTCTATTCTTAGAAGTGATATATTCCCTCCAGATGTCTCCATTGTCTCAATGCCATTTTATTCAAAAAAAGTTTTTATGTCATTTTATCCTTTCACCATCTGTTTTCCTGGTCATATAATTGAGTTGACCAAATTTTTCCATTCTCTCTAGCTCTCTACCTATTTGAGTTACCTCTCTGTGGCTGTAATCCCAAATGATACCACCAACTATCTCCATCAGCCTTGAGCCAAAGTGGAGACCGGGTCCAGCTCCAGCATCTGGACAGCTCCCCAAGTATGCAAAGTAGGAAAAGGCTCCAAAGGCAAGAGAGATGCAGGGTAGAATGGAAATAAAGATCCTCCCCCTAAAGGTTTCTCCAGCTGTCTCAAAGATTTATGAGCAAAAGGAAGGAATTGAGGCAAATGTTCTATTAATGGTAGGCATGTGGCTTTTTGCATGTATATACTTGACATACAGTATGCATCCAGGAAATCTTTATTATTAGTAGTAGTAGGAGTAATGTTCAGGGTAGAGAGTCTTAAGTTACAGACTAGCAATAACTTCCTGTTCTGCTGTCACCTTTGTAGATGCACATAAAGGTACTGTAGTTTTATCACAAAGCACAGTTATTTTCATTTTAGAGGGGAAAAAATTGAAGTAAAAGTAAAGCGTGAGGACTAAATAGGAAATTGGGTTGAGTCAAGAAGTAAAGTCAAATATTAGTTTCAGTATGGCTTTGCTACACTTTCCTTATGTAGGGAAAAGTGAAAGGGAGTAAACTCTCATCAAGGATTTCTGATCTGTCAGACATTGCTAGGGCCTTTTACAAACTTTATTTCATTAAATCTAATTTAAGGGATGCCTGGGTGGCTCAGTCGGTTAAGTGTCTGCCTTCGGCTTAAGTCATGATCCCAGGGTCCTGCGATAAAGCACCACATTGGGCTTCCTGCTCAGCAGGGAGCCTACTTCTCCCTCTGCCTGACGTTCCCCCCTGCTTGTGCTCTTTCTCTCTCTCTGACAAATAAATAAAATCTTTAAAAAAATCCAATTTAACATAAAACATTTCCTCTCTTAGGCTTCTTTGTGTAAGATATTAAACTGAACTGAACTCTGTTCTAGATGTTGTGGATCCAAATTTTATTTTTATTTAAACAGTTACTCAAATGACAGAAATTATTGTATCCTGCAGACTATCCACACTTGTACACAATGTAAAAGGTGCTGTGCTGGTCAAATGCCAGTTATTTTCATCTGTGACACGACTATTACCTCCTTCTCTGGCTCTGCAAAGCCAAACTTTTACTCCTGAAAGGGAACTAACCTAATAGCAGTGAACATCCCAAGCATTCAGATTTTGGTCTTTAAAAATCACTTGCCATGTAAAGGAAAGAGTTCTGGGGCGCCTGGGTGTCTCAGATGGTTAAGCGTCTGCCTTAGGCTCAGGTCATGATCTGGGGTCCTGGGATCAAGTCCCACATTGGGCTCCCTGCTCGGCAGGGAGCCTGCTTCTCCCCCTCCCTCTGCTTCTCCCCCCTGCTCATGCACTCTCTCTCTCTGTATCTCTGTGTCTCAAATGAATAAATTTTAAAAAATAAAAGAAAATACATTTTAAAGGAAAGAGTTCTTCTTAAATAGCTGGCTCCAGGTCTGGGACAAGAAATATTCAGAATGAGCCTAGAGTGCCTTTTTGTATGAACAGCGGGGAAGACAGAGCCTGCTGAGGTTCTAGCAAAATGACCCAGAGCCAACTTAGTGGACTTCCACTAATGGGAAATGGGACAGTTTGAAAATCAAAAAGTACATCCACAAATAATTTAAGTACATTAAGTGTGTTACAGTTTTATGGATTTGTAATAATAATACAAGAAAAGTGGTAGGTTTGGAAGAATGCTAGGAACTCAACTTAGCATTCTGAAAACTGATAAATGAAGGGAAGGACTCAAGCATTTTTCCTGCATTCTTTTTGCAAATTGGATATCGGGCTATCCCAAGTCACTGATGACGGAAATGTTATCCTTTTAGAAGAATTCCAGTTAGTAACTAGAATATAACAAGTGGATAAACTTTGAATATCACTATTTTTTAACTAATAAGTGAAATAATGAATCTGGGCAGGATCATCAATCACCGTCAAAGCCATTTTACACATGATAAATAAATTAGGATTTTCAAAAAAGGAGGAGGGCAATGGGGGAGTGGGGGTTCATAGATTAAAGGAGAACTAAGGCCAAACAAATGCAATGTGTGAACCTTATTTTGATCCAGATTTGAGCAAACCAACCATAAAATAACACATAGGCTCTAATGAGACAAATACTATTCGTGGACATTAGGGAATCTGTGTTAATTTTTTAGGTGTGATATTGATATAGTGGCCATATACCTGGGATTTGCTTTGGTACAATCCAAGATGGAGAGAAGTAGGTGGGAAGTTAGATGAAATAAGATTGCCATATGTTGGCAGTTGTTGAAACTGGGTAATGGAGTTCAATACAATATGCCTACATTTGTGTATGTTGGAAATTTTCCATTATTTAAAATTAAAATAAATATATATATTTTTTATTCCATAGGCTGTACTTATTTGAAATACAGAGCATTTGCATCTGTTCCAAAAGAGTATCAGGATGCATAGGGAAAGAATTATCATACTTTTTTTTTTTAAGATTTTATTTATTTATTTGAGAGAGAGAATGAGATAGAGAGAGAGAGCATGAGAAGGGGGAGGGTCAGAGGGAGAAGCAGACTCCCTGCTGAGCAGGGAGCCCGATGCAGGACTCGATCCCAGGACTCCAGGATCATGACCTGAGCCGAAGGCAGTGGCTTAACCAACTGAGCCACCCAGGCACCCAAGAATTATCATACTTTTAATTTACCCATTTTTATAGGCAAGAAAGCAAACTGAATATATGTGCTCAGACACAAAAACATAAAACTCTAGTATAAAATCAGTGTAACATGAGTTTATCTTCCCTAATATCACCCTGGCTGAGATCATGTAACTGATCTCAAACTCCAGTGGCCCCACATAGGTCTTCCTCAAAGCAAAAGTCAAGTCGTTCCTATCATGGTATTATAGACGATGCTGATTTGCTTTGTGCATAAATTGGGTATTTAGAGCACACTGTCTGTCTGTTTCCTGTAATGCCAAATAATCCTGTTCACCGCTGTCTATCCACTGAAGCTACACATGTCCCGTGTAGCTGACAAGCTTCAAATGAGAGACCGTTTCTTCCCTGCTTTTATTATTCTTTTAAAAATGATAACTCCAGTTTTAAAAATCATGAAATAGTTCTGAATGGTTTTGTCAAAACAAGTCACTGTCAAACTTTTCTTCCCAGACACAGATTCATTACTTTTGAATAAAATAAAAGCAGTGAATAGAAACAACAAATAATAAATGAAGCAGTAATTTGGCTGGAGGTGTAAATTGCTGTCGCATTTCTTTTTCTGACCCCCTATCTTGCCTCATGAGGACTGAATTCTGTCCAGTTACTTCCTTTCTTTTGTCCTTGAAATTCGCCATCAGAGAAAACTGCCTCCGCTAAGATGAGTGCTGACAAATTAAAAGTATTATATAATTTACACAAATAAAATGCATCAGAAAAGCAGTTAGGCTGAAATAATTTAGCAGCTGAGCCACAAAGGAGGGTTTCCTTGGAGATGCATGGATGTGCCGGACTGTGGGTTGCTTGCCACTTTGAGCAATAAGGACTCCTCCTCTAAACAGTATGGACCACAAATTAATGACGTGCCGATCCCCACCTTCACTACTCCCCTCATGAGATTGGAGCCTAGACTAAACCAACACTATACTGTTATATTCTCAACTATATGGTAACAGCTGATAGAGCCTGAACCCTTCCTATGTGTGTCTTCACAGAAATTCCCTGAGGAGGGGGTTATTTATTGTAGGCACGTATGTCGTATGAGGAACTGGTGGTTTAGGAAATGAGCTGCCCCAAAGCCAACGGGCTAGACGGTGACAGAACCAGGATTTGAACTCTGCAATCTGAGCTGAACCCTGTATTTTCATCTCTACTCAATATGGCCTCTTTAAGGATGAATGGCTTCTTACTATCAGCTAAAAGATAAGGTGTAGTTAAAAACACAAGCAGTCACCAAATAATACAAGAAGATGCAGGAGAAGAAGAATTTAAAATGTGCTGATGTATCATCATTTAAGTCCATCTTGACTTTAAAACTGCCCCTAACACAAATGATACCAGCCTCGATTGCATTATACATAAGGACATTGGTAGGTCCATAGCTATGGCTATGGGAGTAAAGGATTTATTTTAGATATATCATCAGATGTTAAACCTAATGACTGCCAGATTAATACAGAATGCTACAGATTTTGCATTATGTCAAAGATTTGAAACTTTAATTTTTTTGCTCTTGAAAATTTTCTAAGCTTAATGCTGATCTTGCTCATATTCTTTCCATAACAGATGATGCCAATAAAATTCACATTTCCAGCATTAAATTGACAGCGTTCTGTTTTTAATGTTTTATTTCCTTAAACATAATAAGTTATAATAAAGTAACTTGTAAAGAAATTGCTTATAAAAAATGGCTCCAACTTGGAATCTACTTAGAACAATCCATTGGGTAATCACAGAAATCAGTTCTCTGCTCTTAATTTAGTTTTGTATGAAAGTTCAGTCTTACCCAGAAATGTGTGGATACAGTTATATAACACATTTGTATTTGCGTAGAATTACCGCTACTGCAGAAGTATTTTTAAATAGTTTAATGTTTGGGGTTCATTTCAGGAACTTTTTCCCCAAAATACTAATTTCTGGGCAATCAAGTATATATCTGATTTAATACCTACATCTTCCACATATATATCACTGCCAGTATATCACTCTAGAGTACTATATACATAGTAAGAATGATGTGCCTGAGTCTACTTACAATCATTAGTCATCCAGCATATTTACTTTAGTATATTATTTAGTAGAATTTTTAGCTACATTTTGACCAAATAACTTTTATAATTTAATTATTGCCCTTTATCACTGTGGGTGATGAGTATAACTGCTTTGTAATGATCTCCTTGGACAAAATGAATTTTCCACAGAAAATCTGAGCAAATAATGGAACTTGAATCTGATCACTAATCCAAGACCAGTTGTGGAAAGTGTAATAATGTTACTGTTGGGATGATTGTTGCCAGTCGTTTCAAGAAAACAACAACAACAACAACAAAACTAACTGTAGGTACAGGTGCTCAAATGTGTCAAAGGCCATTTACCAATGTCCCAAACGCATAGTTCGAAGCTAGACCTCTGCCAAGTAGCTTTGACCTTGCTTGCTCTTCTCTCGATATTCTTCTCCTTGCCCTTAAGATACAACCACTTTCTTCTTGCATTTTTGCAGCTTGAATGTGGCACTGTGGGGTGACCTGGGCAGAGCAATGTTTTCACGGTACAGCGTCACAACACGGTGCTGCTCCCTCTGCTCTTTGGAGTTGTCTGAAGTCATAGCTAACCCAGACAACTCTTCCTAAAATATCCCAACGAGGAGAGAATCCACCCGGATTACAGAGAGGCCTGTTGAAGTAACTGAGCTCACACCTCCACAACTCAACAAGTAAACTGATCTTTCAGAACACACGTGAACATGATTTATGTTTATTTCTCATGGTCAATTCAAAAAAAAAATTACTCATGGATAGAGCTTCAGTTGTTCTATTTCGTTATTGCCAACAAGAATGAAGAGAAGCACTTTGAATACCTCATAGGGACTGAGGTTCATGGGTTTCATTTCCATGAGGGTTTTGCAGTGAAGCATTGATGTAACCCAGCTTTTCTTTAATCATATCTGCATTTTGGAAAGCAGCTTTTGGTCCCTTCTCTCAGCCCCATCCGCATCCCTGGTAACCCCGTGCCCTTCATTCCCTCGCTCTGATGCCATCTGTAGTTGTGGGATCCATCTCTGTTTGTACAGAATTAGAGAAAAGCTGTATCCTCAGCATGCAAGCATCCACGTCCCATATGGAGAGCCCCAGCTTGTGGTGAGCACTGGGGCTTAGTGGTGGGGACGGGTGGTGATCCCAGCCAGCCAGATGGGGATTACCATCCCAGGCTCAGGCTCAGAGAGATCTTGGGAGCCAGGGGTTGTGTGTAAAGGGGACATTGGGATACACTAGTCCCAAGATGGGCCAAAAATCCGTTTCTCCCCTGGGCAAGTGTGACTCCCAACTTTGGTGGGTGAATGGCATCGGTTTGGTATTAGAAACCTGCGAATTAGACGTTTGGACACAGAGAATGAAATGAGAGAGAGGGAGAGAGAAAGAGAAAACCTGGCCAAGGCAGATCCACGACTGACTTTCTTTTGCTAGTTCTTGTGCTCTGGGAACAGAAACCGAAAATTGACCACTTTGGCACTCTTTCCGCTCTCTTTAAAGGTATGTAGCGCGTACTCAGTGCACTTGGCAGAACACTGTGTAAACAGGGAGTTGTGTATCTCTTAGAAAAGGATTGAAAAATCCACCCGTGGCCCTGGAAAAGAAAGGTTTCATTTAAGATGTGTTTTTGATGTAAAAGTCTCCATCGACACTATAAAGCATCTTACACATCCTGTCTTTTCTGAGCTTTCTCCTGGGGAGTTTTTGCTCTCCTCCCGGCCCTCTTCCCCATCCCTACCTGCCTCCATAGATTCCAATCGTTTTGTTAATGTTCACTACAGGAAGCCTCTAAGAATAGACTTGCTGCTCTGAGCAGATTCTATCTTGAGACATGATGGGGTGGAGAACAGCCAAGAACATTGTAGCAAATAGGTATCCAGTTGGGCTTTTCAATATTATGTATTTGACAGGGCCCAGTAGCACCAGCAGGGATAGGCATCGGAAAAATGCATTGCCGGGTTCTGTTTGAAAGCTCCCTGTCATTTCAGAAGCACTTGAAACTGAGTGTGCACTGGGCTTTGCTGTAGCCCTTGCAAGGACTATTAATAGGAGTTCAGAATTTGTACTTGTATTGCCCTTTATATCGGTGGAGTGGGGGGAGAATCCGAAAACTTTTCTCTTCCAAAACATTACCAATCAAGCCAACTGTAGAACTGTAGCGGTCTTTCAGTGTACCATCACATAGCTGTGAACACTTGAGTCAGGAGAGCTAAATCACATTCACTTTTAGGCAAGATACTTCCTTTGTGCCCAAGATATCACAGAATTTAGAGTGAATGAGGATAGTGAATGCAGAGGTCCCCTTACTTAGTCTGGGAAACACCCAACTCAGCTATAATGTCAGGGCATTGTACTATTCTGAAGAGCTCAGCATCCTATTATGTACCCAGATAGCCTTAGTCACCAGCTGGAGGGTATATATATATATATATATATATAAATTTGGCAGTGGCGGGGAGGGGGGAGTATTGTTTTAAATACTATACTGGAATGCGGTGTCTGGGTGGCTCAGTGGGCTGAGTGTCTGACTCTTGATCTCAGCTCAGGTCTTGATTTCAGTGTCATGAGTTCAAGCCCCACGTTGGGCTCCTACTGAAAAAAAATAAAAATGAAAATAAATAAAATAAATACTATACTGAGAAAAATGGGGCACGTCCCAATCACTTGGGGGAACAGCAACAATGATGTCAAAAACCTTAGTGTCTGTGTTCTTTAGCAGTCTGATATTTTTTAAAGAGATTGATTTCTCTTATACTCTGCTAGCTGGGGGATGCTTGGTATCTGGAGGCCAGTTGACTTGCTCTTTGCCCTGGTGCTTGATGAAAGGATGTGAGCTGCTTCACACGGGAGAGCTCTCCAGTGAGATGTGTGCTTGTGTGGGACTGCACTTCTCTGTGGGTGTTAATGGAGTTAAGTGTGCGAGTTTCCAAGCCAGAAGAGCAATAGGGAAGGGAAGTATTCCAAAAGGGGTGGAGCACCATGACATAGCTGTAGGGGAGAAGAGTTAGTCTGCTCTGAGGCATCTGGGTGTCTCCTGCAAGCTCACTTTCTGTCATACAACCTTCTTCCTGTCAGGGAATAGGATGTTCTCAAGTCCAGGAACGTTAGAGGCTAAAACTGAAGTTAAGAAAACTATTGTCTTTTAACATAACAACTGGAAATCTCCTCAAAATAATATTGTGAAGTGCTTTGCTTAGGGTGTGAGGAAAAATTTCGTCTTTTTTTTATTATTATTACCATTGTTTCCCCATTTTCAAAGCTGGAAGTCTGGAATTTTGACAAGATGTTCTAGGCTCAGTCTGAGCTGCTGAAGCAGGAAACATGAACGCTGCGTGCTCGGAGGTACCACGGGCTACCAAGGAAATTGACTCTGAGGGTGTTTTCACAAACACGTACCGAGGTGATGGTGAAGGTCAGGTTTAGGAAAATAAATCATTGTTGTTTTTAAAAATGTTTCCCCCAGCTTAATCTTATTATGATTCCCTATTTTTCTTTTTTCTTGATGTATTCATATGTTTTCTTCCCAGCTCTTTGTATGTGTTCTGTAAGCGATCTCATATCCTTTTCGTAAGACATCTGGGTTTGAACAAATAAATGAAAGGAATTCCATCCTTGAAGCCAATTGAATATTGGCTGAATTCAGTCAGTTAAAGACTTTTTATTTATTTACAATGAAGCCCCCACACCTCGTTCATACATATGTATAGTCACACACCACACACACACACACACACTCCCTATACCCCTTATATTTATATGGAAACATAGTCAAAAGCTACATTCAGCCTCACAAAGATGGAGTTGTGGTAGATTAAAGGAAACTTCTTTCTAAAATGTAAATCTGATTCCATCTTGTCCATTGGCCACATCTCTGCCTTCGTCCCTGTGAGGTGAAGTCTGCCCCACACCTCATGCAGTCCCTGGTCCCCTCACCTTGTCACCACCCTACCCTCCAGCAAGGTGGCCAAGCCCATCTGCTTCACACTGCTCCCAACCACAGGCCTCTCTGGTCTTCTCTCTGTTGCACTTGCATTTTGACCCATAGGCCCGGGCAGTTTGCATGGTTTATTCCTTCAATCATTTGTAATTTCTGCATTCTCATTATGTCATGTGTAAAAGTATGTGTGAATTCTGTGCCTCACAAGTCACAGATCCAAAGACCCTGCGAGGCACCGAAAGGGAACATCATAGTTTCAATCTGTTGAGACCTAATATACGTGTTGGTTTTATAATACACTTTTGGAGAAATTCCTCCAAACTTTTCAATTTCTTCAGCGATATAATGAATCCATGGTTTTTCTTCCCCCTCGGGGGAAAAAAAAGATAAGCCAAAACCATTGCCATAGCTATCTATCCTGAACAAATGTTACAACTCAAAGTGCATCCATGTCTTCCTCTTTCTCTATTTGCTCCTTCTCTGCTGAACTTGATGCAAGAGAAATTTTATATTAAAATGATGTATTTTAGAAAATCTCTGTATCATTTAAATTATTTTAAGAACTGCTCTCTCAGTTACCCGTTGCTGCAGAGCCATCCCAAAATTTGATGACTATGGGTAATAACCATCTACTGCTCACTTTGTTGCACTTTGCGCTGTTGGCAGCTGAGCAGGTCTTCTGTCCTGCCTGGGGTCACTCATGCAGCTGCAGCCATTTGGGCTCCAGCTGGGGCCAGATGGCCCACGATTGTCTCACTCACCTCTATGGCAACCAGCGGGGCTGCCTGAAGGCCTCTCAGTTCCCCTTTGCATGGCTGAGCCAACAGTCTTGCCATTCTGAGAGGGGGAGAGCAGAAACGGTCCTCATCACAGCCAACCTTGGAAGTCACATACGTCAGGACCATCACATCCTCTTGGTCAAGGCAAGTCACAAGTCCAGCCTGGATTCTAGAGCTGAAGGAATACACTCTCCCATGATGGGAAAGACAGGAAATCATCTGTGACCATGTTTAATCTACCACCATCTTAATGTGTGTCACATTCATTTAATGAGTAGTAGATAAGCAAATAAAAGAAATAACATGTTGCAAGTCTGAATATTAAGGAAACAAGAGTCTGGTGTCATTTTTAAACTTCTAACAAGATTCATTGGAAAATTAGGCCCTGTGATAATTGAAAGAAAACCAAAAATCGGTATTGCTGTAGCCCGTGTTACTCATTCTTACTATCATCTGGCTCTACCTAAACCGTGCCGACTGAGTAAAGATCTTTTTAGAAAGCTACCAGTTTCTATAATTTATTGAAAGGGGAAACAGTTTGGGGATATGTTCAGTGCCTAGTAATATTTAATTGAAGCCATGACTTGGGGGGCCCAAAGTGAAACCAATTAAAAAAAATAACTTCTATTTAAATGGAAACTCTAGCATTTGCTTATGTAATGAGGATGCCTCCATTTTACTACTCGTTTTATTTACAGTTTGCACTCAAAGTTGTAATCAGTTTTCCAAAAAACAGAATTTTTTTATATTAGTGGCAAGTGACCATTGGATGCCATTTATCATCACTTGTTATTGTATTCCAGGTGCTTTTCTCAGTATATTCTTTACAGTAAACTCCAGTTAAGCACAAATATCCTTTAATCATTTTAGCATTGATGTTTTCTTGCTGGGGAAAATCAATTCCTAGTAAAATTCATGCAAACCTATCAACACGACACTTCTATGAAACGTGGCGATGAGATTACTGAGAGACCCATCAAGTGAGCCCGGTCATTTCTGATCCCAGCCACAACTGAGAGAAACGCAATGTATATTTGTCAGTTACACTTCCATGAAGCTGGGGGTGGAGATCTGTTTGGGGAGAAGGGATATGTCTCCAAAAGACGATATTCTTACTCACGAACTCCATGTGTAGAGGAGATTTAGTTAAGATTTTACAGTTTCCCTCATAAAGCAAAAAAGAAACACAGCCTACATTTGTTTGCTGAGAAACATTTTCCCTTCTCCCACCGCCAAATTAAAGAGGTCAGTTATCACTTCTGACCTCGTAAGTTCACAAGTCAGTTTGCATCTGTGAAAAATCTGAATATTTCATCTCAAATCTGGATAATTCCAAAGGCTAGTGTTAGAGAAGGCTCTGCTCTTAGGTAAGAAGTCACACTCCGACAAATAGTATCTTTGCCTTCTGACCTTAGACTTTCTAGACTCTTCTCCCCCAACATGAAAAAAAATTCCCATCTCTGCTGAAATTCCATACCTGTTCCCACATGGCATCCACTGATCCTTGAATATGCTTAGCATAATCATTTAAATCCTGCCTGATAAATTCTAAAATCGGACCCTCTCTGTGTCTACTTCTGTCATCGACTATTTCTTGTCATGGGCAAGAATCACATTCACTTGTTTCTTCATACATCTTACAACTTATTTTATGGTGAACATTTTATGTCAAAGAACAACAGACTGAATTAATAATATTTATGCACGGAAAAAAAAATTGGGTTTTATCCATGCAATACACAAGTACAGTCCAGGGAGCTCTGTCAACAGTCTGATTCATTCACCCACATCTTTGGAGAGTGTGCATGGCTGGGGCACTGAGGACCAGATTTTCCCTTCTGTCTTACGGTTTAATTCAGCCTATGCCATCAGCCCAAAAAGTGTTGCTGTCCTGGTTCAGATGAGAGAACTAGGTGCCATCAACAATTTGCCCCGGGTCTGGCCCTAGCAAATGCTCAGGTGGGATTTTAACACAAACCTATCCTTTTTCCTACCAAATCTCTGTGCCTTAGTGTAATTTACAGTTTTAACCTTTTATCCTTCAAGGCTTTCTCCACATGTTCCCTCTCTTCTTTCAATGCACTTGCTTTTATTTGCAGATGGCATGATAACAGTTTGGGCATCCTTCCAACCAAGGTCTTTATTCCTTGAATATTTTGGAAGGAAAAGGCATCTTTAATTAAAACCACTTACAAAAGGGCTTTTAGCCTCCAGAAATGACGGACCCTTAAGAAAAAACAAAGTTAGGGTGGGGACAGCTCAACCAGTGATCCTGACTCTCTCTCCCCCAATTTTTCTCTTCCTTCCTTTTCTTGGGGATCGGGGGCAGGAGGAGGGAGGAGATGTCTTTGCTTTTAACTGTGATCTGGGCTACAATGATTTCTTTCACAAGTTCTCCATGGTTCCTTCTTAGAGGGTTGTAGGTTTGAATCATTTTCGGAGTGATCATCTGACCACGTGCTACTACGAAGTAAACTAATGATGAAATCAACAGCTGTCATTGCACTGATATTTATTGAGCATGGACTGCACTTTGGGTCAGCGCCTCCCTGCTTACAGCAGGTGCGCCTGGTGGATCGTAAAGATTGTGAAATTTGTCCGGGGTTACCCAGAATGTAGATCAGAAGCTGGTATGTCTAACTCTTACTCACCTGTTAGAAGTCAGAGCAGGCATCACACGTTCCAATAAACTTCCTCTGCCGCGCTCCCTGAACTGAAATTCTAGCCCATCAGGCTCTGTATGTTGGTCACCTCTGTGGTCAAGTGTCCGGTCTCTGAGGGCAAAGGATCCTTTCTCATTTGAAATTTAATTCCCAGAATCTAACAGAGCGCCCAACGTACGTTCCTTGATAACTGAACTGTGGAAATAGGGGGTGTGATCTCAGTGGGGGTGGTCTGAAAATAAGAATCCTGGGAGCTGGATCTGATCATAGTAGCAGCTGATCTTGACTGAGCAGTTAGGACTTGCTAGACCTTGAGCAGCCTTCAAATGAGGTACCTGATTCCTCCCACTTCACGTGGAAACAAGCAGGGACAGAGAGACTTGGTCATATGCTTGGGGCCACTGGTCTAGTATGTGGTAGAGCCAGGATCAGAGCCCAGATCCCAACCTACGCTCTTAACCACCAAGTTTTATTCCTTTTCCAGGCTACTCAGAACTGATCATTCCATTTCTCCTCGCCTCGGTGCCTTTATTCTTTTAAGAGTCAAATTATTTTTATTTATTTAAATCTTGACATAGGTGCCCTCCATTTTAATGGTACAATTAATACCTACATCATTCAATGTGCGTTCACAGAGACACTGTATGTCCTAGGCACTATCATAGGCCCCTAGGCCCTAGAGATTCAGCAGTGAACAAAACTGGCCTAGTTCCTGCAGTTAACCCTACATTCTGATCAGGGGCACAACAACAACAGCAAAAATAAAGAATACAATATGTAGTGTATAAGTAGGTAATATATACTATAGGGAAAAATAGAAAAACTAGAAAAAGAGAAGGTGCATGGGGGGTAGTGACAGGGAATCACTGAATTAGGTAGGGGTGGTCAAGGAAAGCCTCACAGAAGACAGCAGCTGAGCAGAGGCCTGGGGAAGTGGGGGGAGGGGCCAGTGGCTAGAGAGGAAGGATGTTCCCAGCAGAGAGAAATGTGCAAATGTCCTGAGGCAGGAGCTTGAATGGCTAGTTCAAGAAAGATCAAGGAGGCCATGTGGCTGGAAAGCCACCAGCAAGCAGAGGTTTACTGAGAAGGAGGACAGGTGGGAGGGGAGGATTTGTTTTAGTGGTTTTCATTTTGAGATGCTTATTAAACATCCATAGGGAGAGGTCAAGGACGCACATAGCTAGATACAAGAATCAAGAATGCCAGGCAGAGGACATCTGGATTGGCACATCCATGCAGAAGTCCTCAGTTCATGAACCATTTAAGTCTGTGGCAGCCCAGAGAGGGAAGGAAATACGATGAGTTGCCCCGGAGGAGATGGTATCTGGGCTGGATCCTGAAGAACTTGCATCAGATCGAGGAGCAGAAATCAGGGTGGAGGACACTGAAGACAGAGGGACAGAGTTGGTGCCAGGACACAGGACAAGGAGAGGTTCAGAGTGTTGGGAGCGGGGTCAGATGTGGCTGTATGGCAGGACACAGTGCAGAGGGGGTGGGAAAGGGCCACCTGGTGAGGTTAGAGAAGCAGATTGGGGAGCCAGATTGCTAACATCTTTTGCCGACATGCCAAGGAATTTAGTATTTGTTCTGTAAACAGATGGGAGCCATCGAAGGCTTTTAAACAGGAATGTCACATGATCGGATACATCGTTTAGAAAAGTAACTGGCAGTACAATGTAGGTTCATTGGAGAAGAGGAGGCTTAACTCATGTACATAGTAACTATCGACGAGGTTGAAAGTGACGGTCACCCGAGACATACAGGTCAACGTTATGGAAAGATTACAGGTACCTCTTCCTATTGAAAAAAATATTCCTTAAAGAAATAAATAAAGGCCTGTGTTTAATGTTACTTATTGTTATCATTTTGGGGAGAGCATAATATGATGGGTCTGACTTCTTTGTCTTGAAGGCCTTAAATAATTTTCCTTCTAAACCGATGATCTGTTTTGAAATGTGAGTTCATTGTAAATATTCACATTTCTCTCCACAGAGCAGGACCCTCAGGTGTCACAGTTAACTACTCATTTTACTTGGTTCCTAAAGAAACTGATCCAACTTTATTTTTTTAAAGGATTTTATTTATTTATTTTTGAGAGAGAGAGAGCAAAAGCATGAGCACGGGGGAGGGGCAGGCAGAGGGGGAGGGAGAAGCAGGCTCCTCAGTGAGCGGAGAGCCCAACGTGGGGCTGGATCCCAGGACCCCAAGATCATGACCAGAGCTGAAGGCAGATGCTTCACTGATTGAGCCACCCAGGCACCCTCCCCCATTTTGATTTAATATATGGGAAAGAAAAGGTGGCAATCCAGAAATACCCCCATATTTTCTATTCCTGAATACCATTACCCATATCATATTGACCAAATTGCAGTATTTCATTTTGGAAAAACACAAGCTGTAGGAACTAGGAATATGCATACCTGAAAGCTTGTTGAAGGGAGCTCCCCACGATCAGACAGGAGCTTATTCTTTGTGTTGATAGAGTCGGAATGCAAAGCCACTTTTCTTGCATGTCTGTTCTGTGCCAGACACTGTCACATGAATTTTTATTTAATTTTTAAAACATTTTGAAGATGCACAGAATGTCCATCAGAATCCTGGGACATTTGCGAGTTTTAAAAGTTTCACAGGGTTCTAATTAGGAACCTGGGAAGCTTTTGTAGAAGGGAGTAGTGATATATTATCCTTCCATTCCAAACCATTCTTGCTCCTCTTTTCTTATCAAATTCCCACCTTTTGGTCAAACGCAGAGAGCAACTTGAGAAAACACAGGGCACAGAGTTTCTGCTTTGAGAATGTGTAATGTGCTCAGTATTTTAAATGTATTGATAAAATGTTTCTAATCAATTTTGCAAGCAGAATAATGTTTTTAATCCTGTAGGAATAGTGATGTGCAAAGGACTACCGTCAAAATAGGAATAAGGAAATGATGCTATTTTAACTTGAGTAGACACCTGTAGATATCTCTGTTTTGTAAAATTGTACTAGATTATCAGCTATAGGGGTATCTTAAACCACCACTCAGGAAGAAAGTGTGCACACACTCACCCATTATCTGCACTACTTTGAAATGTATTGGGTATTAACTACTAATCATTATTTCTCACATTGAGAGTCACATTCCTCATTTTTGTTTTATTTTGACTTTCCAAACATCAGTTCTCTCTTGTTGTGAAGGCAGGGTTTTATGGACAGTTTTTTCTCATTCTCAGCCCAATCAACCTACCGTCATATGGTGGGCTTTTGTTCAGCTCTTATTCTAGTAAAGGATAAATCATAATACCCATCTGTCCTTGACTCTTTTTAATTCCAGCGAGTTTTTAAATATACAGTGTTTTTCAGTTAATGAAATGTCGGGACAGTTAAGTAGTAAATTCTGTGCGAAAGTCGATTTCTAGGTCAGAAAAATTCAAACTATGGAGTTATTAACTGGAATCAATTTGCATATATCTTGTTTCATTGTCACTTTGGTGTTAGGAAGGAAAGAAGAAACAGCCAGGGAATATGTGATTAGTCCAAAATGGATGGATTGAATTCATTTGATAAATATAATTAGCCTTTAAGCGCCAGCGTCATTAAACAAGGAACAATTTGCAGAAGACAAAGGAGGTTTATGCAAATCCTGGTGTGCCTTTTATTTTATGAGTTAGCCTTGTCTAGATTTATGCAGGGCTGAAATACTTGACCTTCGTGTTGAGTGGTTGGCTTTATTGAAGGGAAATGATTTCTATGGAATACCAAGGCTGTACCTGTGGCTCTTTGAAAGAGGTCCAACTGTCTACGGCCATACCACCCTGAACGCGCCCGATCTCGTCTGAAAGAGGTCCAACTCTCTGAAAATGGGTGTTGAAATGAGCATCAGTAGGAGCACCTGGGTAGCTCAGTGGGTTAAGCGTCTGCCTTTGGCTCAGGTCATGATCCCAAGGTCCTGGTATCGAACCCCGTGTCAGGTTCCCTGCTCAGTGGAGAGTTTGCTTCTCCCTCTCCCTCTGCCCCTTACCCTCTTTCTCTCAACCCCACCCTCTCCCTCCCCCCCTCCCCTCTCCCTTTTCCCCTCACCCTCACCCCTCTGGCCCTCCTCCCTCCCCTCTCCCCCTGTTCATATGCTTGCCCTAGTGCACATAAGCTGGTGCACACACACTCTCTCTCTCTCTCAAATAAATAAAATCAAAAGAAAAGAAAACAGCACCATGTACTGAAATGCATAAGAAAGATGACTCCTCATAACAGTCCAGGTGAGGAAAGCCCACGCAATGAGCAGCATGGCTGCCAAGACCACAGACGGTGTTTCTCACAGGTTCAGAAGGCCAGGTACATATTTCTTTTCTCCCTCCCCCCGAGATATGTTCTATATTTTAATAAAATGTGGGTTTTGGTTGGGCACTACTTGGTAAAGAAAGAGGAATCATTACCAGTAGTGAAACTTTACCTTTTGACCCTTGACAACTTTGCAGTAGTGAGCTTCAATGGAATCTCTCTTTTTGTTTTTTTTTTTTCTTTTGGTTTTGATCAGACTGCTGTGCATGCTGAATTATGCCCCACAAATCCTAAAGCAGGAAAGCAGAAGTGTTCTCATTATCACTCCAAACTCTGAAGTGCTCGGCACAAAGTTTCAGGGGGTAGCTTTGCATAGTGTGTGAGCATCTGAGCTTTGGGGTGCTAGAAGCCCATTTTAACAAGGGCAGTTTAGGGTGCCTGGGTGGCTCAGTTGGTTAAGCGACTGCCTTCGGCTCAGGTCATGATCCTGGAGTCCCGGGATTGAGTCCCGCATCGGGCTCCCTGCTCAGCAGGGAGCCTGCTTCTCCCTCTGACCCTCCCCCCTCTCATGTGCTCTCTGTCTCTCTCATTCTCTCTGTCTCAAATAAATAAATAAAATCTTTAACAAGGGCAGTTTAATCACTAACCAGAATGACTGTATTTGTTATTTAAGAGTTTTTATTGTAAATAAAATGAAAACTTAGGTAGGATATCCTGACCTCAGATTATAAAATGCCCACTTAAGATATTAAAGAACTTACTTAGGTAGGATATCTTGACCTCAGGTTCTAAAATGCCCATTTAAGATATTAAAGAACTTACTGCCCATTTAAGGTATTAAAGAAATTACTTAGGTAGGACATCTTGACCTCAGGTTCTAAAATGCCCATTTGAGGTATTAAAGAACTTACCTGCCCAGATGGGAAGAAGATATTTGAGTTATAAGGCCCTTTGTGAATGATATAAAGAGGCCAAGACCACAGTGGCTTTCAGTCTCCATTAATGGTTAGGATAGCCCATGAAGGCTGTTGAAGAAATGATTATTTATAGGTGGAGTTTTTATTAATGGGAATAATGCTTGTCCAGTTACCTCAAGTTTTATCTTAAATATCACCCATTCTGTGATACCTCTTCTTCCCACTCTCTTCTGGAGCACTGCATTTCTTACCCATTCTGATCTGTATGTACCCACATCTTTGTACCTGTAACCCAGTATCAGAGTTTGCAGCCTAGTTGATGGACTAGCTGGAACAGGATTTGGTAAATGTGTGCAGGATATAAATGGAAAAATGATAAATGATAGACAAGTAGATATAAATGTGCTTGGAAGAAAGTACATGAAAGGCTGTAAAAATGAAATGGGAAAAATATGAAATATATAATGAAATATATGAAATATATTTCTGCAGTTTATTTAGAAGTTTTTTAATAACTTGTGTGCTGCCATTATTCAGTCAGCTCTTCAAATTCTATTTCTGTGTGAGGACTTTCCATTCAAGGATTCCACATTGCCATCCCTGAACATGTTCTTCACAGCAAATATCTCCTGATGGTTTCTTTCATCTTACTCTTAACAAAGGATAAGATGCCAAATCAAGATGTATAAAATAATTACCCCTTGAGGGGAGATGCATCGAAGAGTCACTACCACCTTCTGTTTGCGTCTTCTGTGTTGCCCTAAGGGAAACAAGGGTGCCAACCCACCTGTCAATGTCTGCCATTGGATTTCTGCAGTGTAAATCTGCAATTTACATCACTCATCTTAAACTGACTTGTGCTGATGAGCTAAGAACTAGTGGGCATCAACCCTCTCAATAAAGTTCGTATTTCTGGGATTCTTACAATCTTATCAAAATGTTTTTACTCCTAACATCATTTCTTTTAGATGCTAGAATTGTGGGCCACTGCCCATTTATATAACCAGCTAGTGTAACTCCACAGAAACAAACAATTATCAGGTCAGAAGAAAGAAGAGAAGGACTCAGTCAGACAGACGAGGACTCTCATCTCAGCTCCACTAAGTTATTCAAGGACCCTCAATGTTCTCATCTCCAAAATGGTGTCAACAATACAGTCTAACTGAGAGAGTTTGTGTGAATAAATAATATGATCCAGGCAAAGTGTTTAACATTGGGTGGAGCACAGACTAAGCGTTTAAAACTAAGAGCTATAATAATAACACACTGTTACTTTAAAGTAATGTGGCAAGACACAAAAAAGAATTAATTTGCTGGAAGAGTCCACCAGGACTATGTGTTAGATAGGGAATGCTAAGCCGTTCTAGCAAAAGATCCCTTGGAGTTCAGGAGCTCAAAGAAAGCAGTTTAGGTATTGTTCGCATAAAGGTCTTCGAGGGGTGTTCCAAGTCAGTGAGTTCGACTTCATCAGGTCATCTTTCAGGTCTCTCTAGTTAGTATCGTTCCAGCACATGCAAAGGACAAAGAACATGGAGGTGCAAAGGTGGGAAATTTGGGGTCAAGCATCGAAGTGGCATCTGTCAGGTCCACGCAGACTGCCCTGGGGAAGAACAACCACTAAGCTGTGTACCCCAGCAAGGAAGGTGGCTGGACGGCCATGCTTCTGCTCAAGGAATTTTCCTTGAGCTGTTAGTCTTCTGTGGGGAGATTGGCAGAACACACACAGGTCCAAGGAAGTTGCCTCCTTGTGAAGCTTGTGAGTCAAGCCTGTCTCAAGCATATAGTCTTGTGGTTTTCTTTTTATTAAGTGAGGAGTGAGAATAAACCGTTTACACGATCGCTTCCAGTTCTCGGTATCATAGAATTAGAGAATACTGGCTTTCAGCA
Source organism: Leptonychotes weddellii (assembly GCF_054177405.1). Lineage (NCBI taxonomy): Eukaryota > Metazoa > Chordata > Mammalia > Carnivora > Phocidae > Leptonychotes > Leptonychotes weddellii. The sequence goes on from NC_138374.1 coordinate 69,044,477, forward strand.
AAATACCACTTTGGTTAAATATTTTCCTAATTGAAAAATCGCCAACAAAAATATAGAGTAAGTATTGTAAGGATTTATTTTGTTTTCCATTTTCAAATATGAAATAACATTAAGTGAAGTTAGGACAAACAACCTCTAAATTTATCCATTCAAACATTCTTAAAAACAAATAGAAAAGGTTAACCATGCCAGTTTTCCTAAGCTGTTTTTCTAAATTGGAAAATCCTGAAATTCCTATGATTGTCTATTAGATGTGATCATTGTATTTTTAAAATATTTTTTCACCAGGCTTCAGCTGTTGTGGGATTCACATCAGAAATCAAAGAGAAAGGGGATGAAGGTCAGGGTTAGTGTTAGCTTTTTCAGATCTTGGTAAAGAGAACGAGAAACTTCAAGATACACATTATTTTTTATTGATATTTACATATAAGGAGATAGGTGATGTTTTTTAAAATTCCACTTTTGGGCAGCACAGTATGTGTTCGGGGGAACGACTTTGATAAACTGCCAAAGGTAGAGGGCAAGACTGCAAAGGCATAAACTACTCCGTGTAAGATTAGAATGATTTATATTCTTTCTGAACTCTACTAGAGTGAGCATAGGAACCTCTTCCAAGGAATCCGGCACTTAGAATGGAAATATCATTATAGTTTCCTGAAGCAGGAGTTGTCTCTGTCTTCTTCGCCAGGACACAGCCCCAGGATTTAGAGGGATGCCTGAGAGATTATAGATATAAATATAAATGTTTATAGTTACAGAGAGAGATGGTAAGTTCTCATATTTTGTTGAATGAATGGTTGATTATAGAAATTGGAGCATCAGAGAAGCCTCAGTTTACCCCTGGGTTATATAAGCAACCTGTAGATGGGGAAGATGTCATTTGGCAAATGACCATAGTTGCTACAAAAACAACAGTGGGTATTTCCTAAGGGATTTTTTTAAAAGATTTTTTTTTTTTTTGGCAGAGTAAGAAAAGTAACTCAATAGAAGTAGACAATCTCGTCTGTTGACCTTTTGAATATCATAAATCACGTGTGACAGAGCCCATTGATTGTAGGCATCCTGAATGGTTGGTAGAGGCTTTGCTGTGACCATTCACTTACTCACTTATTTGTTTTCTTTTTAGCATGTACTTATGCCAGACACTGTGCTTATTACACTGTGATTATAGTGACAACCACAGGGAACAAGACTGCCTTCGATGAGCTTATAGTCCAGGGGCCAATACAGACGAGTTGCCAGGTTATTAGTACATGCAGACTGTGTATGTGTATAGATACAGGGTTTATATAGGACATGCAGGATTTTTCAATTAGGAGACACTCTGAACAAATGTCTTTCAATTGCAGTGGTTGGAACAAAGGAAATGTGTCTGATTACCACGATTATGAACCGTAAATATTTGAGTACCACGTGAACGAATAATTTGGAACCTAAACACCTTTGCATATTGACTCAGCAACGATTTCATGGTCCTCCCAGGTCCTAATTTTCACCCGTATGGTTGTTGTTGGGATGTGGTGGCAGGGATTGTCCTGGAGACATTTCAGCACTGCACGGTGTCCGAAGTGGCTTTCACTTGGGGCCGGTACCACCTCCAGGAGGCATTTGCAAATTTCCCACAATGACTGTGCACTCGGGGCAGAGGCGGAGATCCCAGGATGCCCTAACGGCACATGGACAGCTCAGTACCCCGGAGAGTCGTTCTGTCCCAGATGTCACTGGCTTCCCACTGAGAAGCACTAGGACAGATCAAGTCCTTCTTTTTCCATTTCTGTGTTCTGAAAATCCTGCTTTAGATATGTGTCCTGGGCTAAGCATGGGCAGTCCATTCACACAGGACAAAAAGAATCAGAGCAGGATCTGTGAGAATTAATGCTATGTTCATGAAAGGAACTATGATCCTGGGGTAACTCCAAACAGAGGACAGTGAGGAAGAAAAACTTAAAATCTATGAGTTATGGGCTAGTCCTCCAGAGGCTGAAAGAGGCAGAAGGAGGAAGGACGATTTTCTTTCATAATTTGTCTGAGGGTGGGAAAAAAAATGCCCAGTCTTATTCTCAGATTAAGACCATTAATGAATTTAAAATGTGTAGACCCAGGGCTGTCCTACCCGGTCTTACAAGGATTATGGATTGGATTAAGGGACTTTTCTGTTCCAGCAAAGCTTACAAGAACTTTCCTACTTTATTGAGGTAGAATTCTCTTTAATTTTAATGCGATTTATTTTTTCTTTGTTTTAAAACTGAATCCAAAGCATGTCCTTATCAATGCTTCCATAACCAGGTTAAATATTCTGGAGGACTTTATCCTCTTTTTTGAAGGAAATCTGTTCAAAACCATGGGGGATGTTGTGATCAACACTCTGAAAAGTTTCCTTTACCTTAGGTATATCAGGCAGCACCCCAGGCTGAATTTTGTATACCATTGTGTTTTATTTCAGTAACACAATAAAACCTCACTTACCAGGAAGTGCCTTATCTGTGAACCTCAAATATCTAGGATATAGTAAACCCAAGCAACAAAGTGCCTGATTTTTATGCCAAAAATGCAAAACTTCCAGGCACTCCTGGGAGTCAGTGTATTCTCAATTTACAGACAGTTCTAAGAAGCTTGGTGATCTGCTTCCCTGGCTCGCAACAGATTGAAAAATGCACAGCCAGAGACTTGTGTAGTTCAGGCTGACGATTGGAGCAGGACTGCCTACAGTCTAGCAAGGAAGAGGTACAGGAAAAGGGTACCGCACATTTATTTGAAAACAATAAAAAAACTCTAAAACCATGTGAGTTTGGAACTGGTTGTTTTGCTCAGAGGAACCGTCCAGCTAGCCAGTTCCTGAAACGCTGCACGTTCCCTAGGTATGGTCCTTGGTGATCATAGTAACCATGTGAGAGAAGTTTGTAGCACCTTTTATGAGGTTCCCCTCAAATGTGTAATTTTTTTTCCAAATTTGTAATTTTTAAAAATTGTGCTCGTTATAAGACTAAGCCATAGTTGTCTGGGCGGGAGATTGGCGGGGGGGGGCGGAATACACTTGTTTAGAGTAGCTTACTTCCTAATAAAACTGGATCGGTGGGGCAGTTATATGCGAAATTCAGTTTGGAAATCCACCTTTGAAAGTTGGAATTTTTCAAAACTAAAGAGAGCAAATTCTGTATTTTCTTATCCCCTCCTCACAGGATATGTGTCTTTCTGACCTTCAGATTTCTTGATACTGTGTGTTGTTCATTTGATTTCCTCACACGCACATTTGGATGGGTCATGACGCAATCTCGGGCTACCCTGCACCATCAGGCTGGTTCATGCGTGAACCCACAGTTTCCAACACCCCTAAGAATTGAGGGAGAGAACTTCTTTTATTCGTCTTGCACCAGCCTGGGTAAAGAGAATTGAGGAACTGGACTGAAATCAAATGCTACCAAAGTGAAAAATATCAGTTACATAATAATTAAAGCTTACATATTAGATTATTTTTATCTCTTTGTTAGTAACTCTTAGATTAGTATAATTACATCTATGGAGTACGTTCTCCTATCAATTTATTTCAGAGAAGGGCTAATCAGTATTGACAGAGTAAAATGCATAGCCCTAAAATGTTTGGGTATATTGGATCACTATTGTTCTATTACCCAATATCTAATAAGGAAGAAAAATAGACTAGTTATGGAAATAATGATAAACTTTGGTGGGGGTGGGTCTGAAAGAATGAACTGGATGCTGAGTGTAACAAAGGTGGCAAGGCCTGACCTGTTTTCTGTCTGAAGTTTTCAGGTCTAGAACCATCCAGTTGCAGTTAAAGGGTGGTGCCCACAGTGGGCAGCATAGTGAACTGTTGTCCTCACTCTCTTCTCATCTTGTTCTTGCCTGAGTTTTTTACATAATATTTCTGCCCTCTTACTATACAAAAGTAAACATTTTAGACTATTTATACTTGCTGAGGAGGAAATACTGAGATGTGGGTTATCATCTGCACTTTTAAGCATTGGACAAGTGACTTGTAATCATTGGAGAGTTTTGTAAATATAATTCGTCTATTAAATGGAATTTAAAATAGACCACATGCCTTGCTATTGCCTCCTATTTCTCACTTGAGAATAAGATACCATTTTCTCTCACACGACAGTGTTGTGAATATTATTTGTGAAGGACTTTGAGAGTTTCAAAACAAAGGTGCTGATGGCTTTTGAGAACAAAAATGAATATTGTTGTGATTTTTAATTTATCCCCCTTATCCATGAAATAGTTTCAAATTCATATTTACCTCAGACTTCCTTTGATTGTTAATTCAAGGAGTGAGATACTGAAAATCAACTGAAATTCACATATCCTAACTTCTCTACTGAATGAGTCTCTATGTCCCCATTCAGTGTATACACCCTATTTTAAAATAACCATAGGGAAGACATCCTTATTAAGAAATTTTGGATTGGGGGGCACCTGGGTGGCTCAGTTGGTAAGCGTCTGACTCTTGGTTTTGGCTCAGGTCTTGATCTCTTGGTCGTGGGGATGAGCACCCCATTGGGCTCTGCGTTCAGTACGGAGTTGGCTTCAGATTCTCATTGCCTCCCGCTCTGCTTCTCCCCCTGCTTGATCGTGCTTTCTTGCTCTCTATCTCTAAAACAAATAAATATAAAATCTTAAAAAAAAAATGTCTGGATGGTAGATGTGAAAGTTATTTTTTATGTACTTGCCAGGGCTATCTAAAGTAGAAGTTCAATGTAAGCAATCCATTTTAATTCTTTGCTTTTCTTACCTTAAAGCTCAATAAACATTTGGTAAATGAATGTTGGGTGTTAATGCATTCTGTTTGACCATCTCATGAAATAGATGAGTGGAGGCAGGTACCTTAATAAAAGCAGCAGGGACTTAAGCACTTAATCCTGGTGAAATGAAGATGTTTAAGTGCCACTCACTCTTCCTGAGTGACTCTTGGGTCAGAAGCAGTCAGTCAACTGCAAACATCTTATGTGCGGTTAAGAAATCCAAGTTAATTTGTAGAATTAAATAATTCCCAGCACTGCTCAATAAAACAGTGCTAGATCTTAGTAGTTTGTTGCATAAATAGCAATTATTGGTAGTGGTTGATAACACTGAGTATATTACACAGCTCTTCTGAACTTGGCACGGATGCCTGAGACAGCCCAGTCTCACTGGCCATTATAATCAAGACTAACGCATTGCAGAGGAATACTTTCTCTTGCCTGTCACCAATGTAACTTAGCCTCTGACTGTATTCCCCCCAAATAAAAATCCAAATAGGAATATAAAAAGTTAGCTAACTATCTAGATTTTTTTAGAAGGAGAATCAAATATCCAAATTGAAGGACCCCAGTTGGGGGTAAATTGGGGATAAGGAAAAACTTGCCTTGACCTTAGATAATTCTTTCCAAGGACTGTAGCTCTTGAAACTTTAAATAAATGTCCTCAAAATAGTAATTATGAAATAACCTTTTGTATCTGGTATTTTTAATCATTGTGTTCTAAATGGTAGGCAGGAGATATATTTTGTTCCCCTTGGTGTCTCCCCTGCAGCATCGAGCTCTGTATCCCCCACATTGTAGCTGATTCCCTGATTGAATGAATTCCCTGGTGAATGAATGTTGAATGAGTCAGTGGATGGTACCTTGCATGGTGTCTCCCCTTCCGACCCCAACAAACAAGGTGGAAAATGGTTGGTAATTGCTTACTGGAACATGAATACATAAAAACATGCATGTAGATGATTCCAGATTTATCCGGCATTTTAGGTGTTGTCTTCATGCCTCACAAGTTTCAGGTAACTGAGATTGTTAAATGCTTGAATTTTTTTTTTAATTGGAGTGTCTGTTAAAAGCAGTTTGGAGGGCGCCTGGGTGGCTCAGTCGGTTAAGTGACTGCCTTCGGCTCAGGTCATGATCCCAGGGTCCTGGGATCGAGCCCCGCATCGGGCTCCCTGCTTGACGGGAAGCCTGCTTCTCCCTCTCCCACTCCCCCTGCTTGTGTTCTTGCTCTCGCTGTCTCTCTCTGTCAAATAAATAAATAAAATAAAATAAAATAAAAAAGCAGTTTGGAATAGAACTGGTTCAAAGGGAAGATTATATTTTGTAATTCTATTGGGGTTTTTTTCCCCATTAGGAAAACTCTTATAGAGCCTATTGTGGTTTTTGGTAAATTATTGCAGTTATTGATGAATTTCAGAAGTGGAGTACTTTGTTTTGGAAATATTCACATAATAGAGGTTGGACTTGGTGAATGTGACCCCCAGTTCTCACATAGCTGGCTGGTGAAGGCCTCCTCTCAGGAAACTCAAACTTGAGGCATCTCTTCGAAGAAATCAGGGAATCATCCATACAGACTGTCTTATGATCAGGTTCGTGGCACTTGAACTTGTAGTTTTTCCACAGTGTATGCAGTCGAGCATTCAGATTTATTAAATGGGTCCCTACCTGAATCATAAAAACAGGGGTGGGCATTTCCCTCCTAACTCTGTGTTTTGCTTAAGAGGGTCCGGAAGGCCTGTGGGCGTCAGCAGAGAGACAACTCATACTTCAAACTACATGTAAACAGAGTTTATACTCAGTAAAAACACATTCTTTGGAACAAGCTCTTTAATATATCATCTCTAATTTTACCCGGGCTTTTGTTTTGTATCAGTTTATCAAAGTGGAAGTGAGGATGTAGATGGATACCAGTCATACTTTAAGAAAGGAACTACACGCAATAAATAAATAAATAAATAAGGGGCCTTCGGTATGCCAAATAAATCACGGCCATGTAACTGCAAAACAAAAGAGATTAGAGAAACTACCGCGTTTTCCAACTTTTTTATCATCCAAGATGGAGCAACACTGACCGTGTCTCTTCAGAGACCTAAATTTGTTCTTCGGTCTGTGTACAAAAATAGCAACAGTAATCATATTGTTACTTTCAATTTGTTTTGAAAGAAACTGTAAAACTGGGAGGTTTTGAAATGGGAACATGGGTGTGGCTGTGCCATGTGTTGTGTGTGTGTTTCCACGCGGGCAGGAAGTCATAGAGGAAATGAGGGCCAGCCCCGTGCTCTTTCCCTACAACACAATTTTGAGTACTTAGTTGAGGAAAGAGTAAGGTGCATTATTTTTTCACATAGGCGTCGCAGAATAATTTGTAACCAACTTCTAAGACGTGTCTTTTATTGTCCATGGATATATTTATATTTAATACTTACATTTTCTTTCTTTTTTTAAGATTTTATTTATTTGACAGAGAGAGAGAGAGAGTGAGCACAAGTAGGCAGAGCGGCATTCAGAGAGAGAGGGAGAAGCAGACTCCCTGCTGAGCAAGGAGTCTGATGCGGGACTCCATCCCAGGATCCCAGGATCATGACCTGAGCCAAAGGCAGGTGCTTCACCGACTGAGCCACCCAGGCGCCCCAATACTTATATTTCAATAATTATATTTTTCTATAATGTATAATATTGCCATACAATGTATAATTCTACATATTTACACACACACACACACGTGCACGCGCCAAAATTTGGCACATCAGTTGGTTCTCCAGTTTTTATTCAGGACAAGGTTTTCTAAAATACAGCGCAGCATAGCATCCCATTTTAAAATTTACACGGAAGTGCCTACTGTGCTTGAAAAAAATCGTTTATTGTGGCTTGAGAGTCAAGGGGCCCTTCAGTCTGTTGGTCACCTGTCTTTCTACCCTCTCAACCAGCCCTGCCCCTCCACAAATGGCCCTGCGTGCCCCATTTCCTATCTGCTCCCTGAATTCACATCACCTCTTCTCACCTACACACCTTTATGAACTCCCTCTCTTCTCCTTATGTTGCCCTTGTATTTGCGAGATAGGTTCTCTGACTGAATTCCAGGTGGCCGGCTGGTTTTTCTTTTAGTCAGAAAGGGTTGCTCTTTTTACTTGTGGTTTGCATCGACCCTGACCAGAAGTCTGCAGTCATTTTTTTTTTTTTTTACCTTTGTTGCTCCACATTATTGGTGTTTTTCTCTGGGCGCTTTTAAGATTTTCTCTTTATCACTGGTTTGAAGCAATTTGATTAGGATGTTCCCTGGTGTATTTTTCTTCATATTTCTTCTCTTTGGCATTTTTTGAGGTTCTTGAATCTGTGAGCTTATAGTTTTCATCAGATTTGGAAATTTTTCAGCCAATATTTCTTCAAACATTGTGTCTACCTCCCTCCCTCCTCCCTATTCCTTCCCCTCTTAGGGAACTCTCATTACCCATTTATTTGGCCATCTGATGTTGTCCCACTTCTCACTGATGCTCCATTCTTTTTTTTTTTTTAATCTCAGACACTGTATATTTTGTCTCCAGAAGTTTGATTTGATTCTTTCTATGTCTTGAGTGATTCTGTTACCATGCTCCTACTTGACTTTCTCAACACTGTGTGTGTGTGTGTGTGTGTGTGTGTGTGTAAGCTCCTTAAATGTCCTTGTCTACTAATGATGCCATCAATTTCACATCCGGGCCCATTTCTGTTGATTCTCTCTTCATTAGGAATTGTACATTTCTGCTTGTTTGCATGTCTGAGGATTTTTAGATTTGATGCCAGACATTGTGAATTTCATTCTATGGGGTACTGATACTTTGTATTCCTCTAAAATGTTTTATCTTTGTTCTGGGATGCATTTGAGTTGGAAACATTTCAATCTTTTTGAGACTTGTGTTTAAAGTTTTTAGGAGACACCCAGAAATTCTTTAGTTTAAGGTCACGTTGGCCCTACTACTGCAGTGCTTTACCAGATGTCCCATGTGTCAGGAGGCCTTTCTGCTCTGGATGGGTGAAATATCAATTCTTCCTGGCTTGTGTGCTCTGAAGATTACTTTGCTACTCCTTTCTTGGGGTCCATCCCCCAGCCTTGGGTAGTTTCCTTCTACACATGCAGTGGGCAGTCACACCCGACAGATTTCCAGAACTCTCCCTCTCTTTGCAGCTCCTTAAATCCTAGTTCAGCCATCACGTCCCTAATGAGAGTCCGTGAATCTCTTTTCTCCCAAAGAGAATTGATTATGATTTCATCTACAGTTTTTCAGCTTTTTACTTTATCTAGCATTATGGCACATCTCTGTTCTATTTTGTATTATTCCTTGAGGTTTATAAGTTACTTCTCAATAAACTGTAAGCTTCTTGAGAGCAAAATCCATGACACACCCTTTTTAAAGTCCCCCATTGCCTATCACAAAATGCGTAGTGCATACCTGCTGCATCATAAAGGTCAATGGAATGAATGAATAAAGGCATTTATAATATGTCCACATTAGTTAATATGGGAGAATTGGGGCCTCTGTTTAACACTGCAGAAAAATAAAATACATTTTCCAGTAGTTGTCTTTGCTCAGCTTTCCCCTCTCAGTCTTTCTGCATAATTTTACCAGTGACGGGAAGGAGGGAATAATAAGCACATTCATTAAATTTGTAGAGGATACCAAATCCAAAGGGAATTGTAATCTCAAAATATAAGATTAAGGTTAATTATATCTTTGGCAAGTAGGATGAGTGATCACAAAGTAACATTAAATGAAACAACAAAGTATTGAATTTTAGAAAGAAATTAAGCCACTGATAGAGATGGTTGGAACCACATAAGATTGTAGGAGCTGTAGTGAATCACAAGTGGAAAATGTGTGTCAAAAATGAAATTTCCTGTTGTTATGTTTTGTAAAAGTGGCAAAGATAATTATCCTTTTCCAGTCATAATTACACAATCCTTATAAAATCCTGTGGCATTTTTGAGGTCTATTTTTATTTTAAGAGCATTAGCAAATATAAGGTTTTAAGAAGAAAGCTATTAAATTTGTTGCAAATGGAACCCATGAAGAAACCTTATTCCCTTTTTCCCTTTTGCTCTTCTATTTTTCTGCAAGAACAAGGTGCAGGTACAGAAAATTAGCGTGCTGTAACAAAGAAAACTTGCAAACAAAAAAGAACAACCACTGCCTATAACCGAAACCAAAGCACTAGCCTTAGCATTGGGAGCCAGTAAATGAAAAACATGACACACTTATTATGAACATTGACTAGCATTTCAGTGGGTACTGCACTAACCGCTTTCAGGCATGCAAAAGAGGGCCTAGCATTCAAATAGCTTTTTTAACTTTTCAGTGTATCATGAATACATAATATCTAAGCCTCACAGCTAATTTGTGAAATATTATTTCCATTTTACAGATGACAAAATTGAGTAGTTTCCTTTTTTAAAACTTTTTTTAAAAGACTTATTTACTTATTTGAGAGAGTGTGTGAGTGGGGGGGAGGGCAGAGGAAAGAATCTCAAGCAGACTCCCCACTGAGCATGGAACCCAATGTGGGGCTCGATCTCATGACCCTGAGATCATGACCTGAGCTGAAATCAAGAGTCGGATGCTCAACCTACTGAGCCACCCAGGTGCCCCTAAAACTGAGTGATTTCAAAGAAATGAATCTTATGTTAAGTCAGGTAGCTAATTAGCAGCATAGTCTAGACAGAAATAGAAATCTCTACAATACTGTGTCAAACGAATAGCAATCCCAAATATATATGGTGGAGTACTTTGAAAGCACCAAAGTGTTATGAAATGGAAGATGGTAAATATTATTTTCTGTCGTCTGGAGATTGGACCCCCCTGAAAAAGTGCTGCTGTGAATTCCCATGAATTCCTTCAATATTCAGGGAAACAGAAAACGTATTAGTTATTTTCCAGATTGTGGCCTAAGGATTGAAAAGACACACAACCTAAAAGGTTTGTCCTCAGTGAGCTTTCAATTTCGTTAACTCCTTGGGGGAAAGATGACCATTAATATCATAAGCTGACAATGCTGCCAACTCCTTCCCCATTGTGCATGAGTTAGTGATTTATGTTACTGTAGCACCTCTAATCATTTATTTATTTTTAGATTGCTTTGTATTCCTCTTTAAGAATGATAAGTTTAGGGCGCCTGGGTGGCTCAGTTGGTTGAGCGACTGCCTTCGGCTCAGGTCATGATCCTGGAGTCCCGGGATGGAGTCCCACGTCGGGCTCCCTGCTCAGCAGGGAGTCTGCCTCTCTCTCTGACCCTCCCGACCCTCCCCCCTCTCATGTGCTCTCTCTCTCAATCTCTCCCTCTCAAATAAAAATAAATAAAATCTTTAAAAAAAAAAGAATGATAAGTTTGGGTGCCTGGGTGGCTCAGTCTGTTAAGCATCTGACTCTTGATTTCAGCTCAGGTCATGATCCCAGGTCGTGAGATCGAGCCCCACAGCAGGCTCCACACACAGTGCAGGGTCTACTTGAGATTCTCTCTCTCCCTCTCCCTTTGCCCCTCCCCCCCCCACATGTGCTCATGTGCTCTCTCTCTCAATAAATAAATAAATCTTTAAAAAAAATGGTAAGTTAATGACAGGGTCCCTTGAAGTGTATGTTGAAAATTTGGACCAAAAAGGGTAATAAAATTGATGCTGACTTGGAAGAATGATCCTTTGCATGCAGAAAACTCTCCCATTAGAACAGAAGGGAAAGAGGAAGGAATTAGCCCAGAGGCTATATGGTGGATGGACCATGAGTGAGTGTCCATCTGAGGTGGACTACTTTCTCAGGGAGTCCACGGAGTAGATCAGCTGCTCCGCTGTGTGGATTGGACACAAGACTTGGGTATGTAACAGGTGGTAGAGTGGAATGGGGATGAATCCAAGGGGTTTTATGCAGCTGCTGTGGGAACTCCCTTATAATAACAGAGTCCCTTATGTCCTTCCTATGTGTGCATGCAGTTTTTCTTCTCAGAAAAGAATTTTGCTAGCTTGAGAATGTCCAACGATAGCATAATAGGTTGATAAACTAGGTTTCATTAACTCAATAGAATATTTTTGGCAAAGAGGGGCTGTTCTCTAGCCACTTCTCATATTTATCTCCTGGCTTGACAAATTCCGAACAGGTAAAGACATACTCCACATAGTTACTGTTCAAAAGAGTCTTGTCCAATGAGCCTGAAATTGGCTTTTGTTGGATAACAAGTGTGATCATGTGAAGGAATTTAGTCATAGTTGACTGGCCACCACTGACATGAAATTATATGACTCTAGAAAGCCTTTTCTGCCATTTTACCATGCTCTACACCTTGGGAAATTCTGGGCGGAGGGGGGAGGATTTCTAGGCCTGTCTGGAAACATAAACTTATAACAGTCTGGAAATGAAAGAGACCTGGAGATCATCAGTTTATTCCCTCATTTTAGAGATGAGGGAACTGTACCAGTCACAGGGTGCCTCACTCGGAATGTTCTGGAAGGTACTCGTGGTGCCGCAGTTTTGCCTGCTCAGGCTTCTCTGGAGAGATGTTGATCTTTCGCAGCGGAAGCCAGCAAACCTCTCTACAGACCTCTCTCTATTCATGGAGCCTGGGAATCCATCTCCATCCTCCTTGTTGCTCTCCATTGCCTTCTAGGAAACCTGAAGGTCTCTTTGCCATTGACCCCTAGGCCTCACTGGCTGTTTTTAAGTCCACATCCCTATGGCAATAGGTCCTGTTCAGGGTCAGGTGCGGTTAATGCTTTATTAGTTTCTAGTTATGACATTTGTGATGCTAACTGTTTATAGCAACAGACAGTAGAAACCTAGGCAGACTTTATTTTGACAGTCTGTGACATTTGACAGAAATAAACGGAAGACACATTTTGAGGCCGAAAGACCAGTAGTTTAATTTCTTGATGTTGCTGGTGTCAGGGTGGTCATAAAAACTGAAGGCTCCTCCTTACCTGACACCAAAAGTGGCTTTGTGGGGGAAGAGCCCAACTTCTGACTTTCACCTATTTTATTCGATGTAAGAATGTATGAAACATGGTAGAAAGACCCTCAAGCAGTGAGTATATTCAGTATGCATTTATATGGTCAAACTTGGAGGGGGTGGGAATCAAACTGGTGGATGAAATAAACTTAATAAAATGAATGAGTATTTTCTTAACAAAAATTAATGCCAGAAATGGGAGGGATAAGTAAGAAGAAATGGCTTGTATAAATAACTGAAATTCTGAGAGCTTATCATCAAATGGTTGTGTTGTCGCACAGAGAAAATAAAATGCAGAGAAAAAACAGTACATAAGTCTCGCCAAGGCTTATTGAAATACATGATGAATAACCAAAGTCCTTTAAGCATAAGAAAGAAATGTAGACTATTGATACTGCAAATAAAGAAGTTTCAAATATTACCCTCTTCAACTTTAGGATGCAGTAAACTATTAATGTTCGTTGTGGTTTTGCTTGACATTTGTTAAGCATACACAGGGAAAGCTGGAGAGTTCATGAAATACCCTGCCCTCCATCTCACAGAGCGCTGTCTCTGTGATATCTGATACAGAGACTCCAAGTGGAACAAGATCCGTGGTCTCACAGTTATGGATCCCATCCACCCTCCTGCCAGGTAGATGGGGACGTGGTTTCTACATAAGGAAGGCAGGCTAGCTTCCAACAGCTAAGAACATGCAGACCCCCACACTGGAGAATCAAACTTCCAGAGGACTTGTGGTTTGGGGGGGATAAGGGGTTGTTTATTTTTCAGGAGAAACACAATGTTATGTTAGTTTCAGGTGTACAACATAGTGATTTGTCATCTCTATATGAGATGCCGTGCTCACAGGTGTAGTTCCCATCTGTCACCATACAACACTATTACGGTAGCATTGACCCTGTTCCCCATGCTGTACCTTTCATCCCCATTCATTGATTCATTCCATAACCAGAAGCCTGTAACTCCCGCTCCCCATCGCCCCCTTCCTCTCTGGCAACCACCAGTTTGTTTTCTGCATTTATGGGTCTGTTTCTGTCTTTCGCTTGTCTGTTTGTTCATCTGTTTTGTTTTTTAGATGCCACATATAAGTGAAGTCATATGGTATTTGTCTCTCCTTGACTTATTTTACTTAGCATAATACCCTCCAGGTCCAACCATGTTGTTGCAAATAGCAAGATCTCATTCTTTTTTATGGCTGAATGATATTTCATTGTGTATTTGTACCATATCCCAGAAGGCTTAGTGTTGATGCAATCGTAACTTTAGTAGAAGAATGGAAAACAAACAACAACAGCAACAGCAAAACCACACAGAAAACCTGAGTTCTTATCCTGGCTTTGCTTGTAAAACACTGTGTATTCCTTCGAAAGCCCCTTAAGAACCTGGAGGCCTCTGAAGTGCGCTATGAAAAAAATGCTATGTGTCTCTTCTACTTCTAAGGAAATATTGCAAGATTTAAAGAGAGGTAATTGGGAAAGGACCTTCCAAGAATTTAAAAATATATGTTATGCGGGGCACCTGGGTGGCTCAGTTAGTTAAGCGCCTGACTCTTGATTTCAGCTCAGGTCATGATCTCAGGGTCATGAGATTGAGCCCCGAGTCCAGCTCCACACTCAGGATGGAGTCTGCTTGAGATTCTCTCTCTTCTTCTCCCTTTGTCCTTACCTCCCACTCACGCACTTGCACTCTCTCTCTCTCAGATAAATAAATCTTTAAAATATATATATATATATAAAATGTGTGTGAAATTGGTGATATATAATACATAAAATAGGGGTGCCTGGGTGGCTCAGTCGTTAAGCATCTGCCTTTGGCTCGGGTCATGATCCCAGGGTCCTGGGATCGAGCCCCACATCGGGCTCCCTGCTCAGCGGGAAGCCTGCTTCTCCCTCCCCCTGCTTGTGTTCCCTCTCTTGCTGTGTCTCTCTCTGTCAAATAAATAAATAAAATCTTTAAAATAATACATAAAATATAGCATAGAGAGAGAAGATGAGAGAGAGACACTGAAACACATAATTTCTAGGACTTTGTAGTCCTAAGGAAAAATTAAATTTTTGGCCATTTAAAGCATGTGTGGGTACAAAATACAAACAGAGCTCACAGGATCTATATTAAATAAAGTAGTAGCAAATATAGGAATGTGGACAGAAAGGATTTTTGCTTGCTAATCAAAACTTTTTTTCATTTAATTTCACCTCTTTCCCAACGGACTTGCACATTTTTCTTTCTAATGATAGTTCAGTAAATGTTTCCTACATGCAAGATGAAAATCAGGCTGGTGTGATTTTTTTTAAAATGCATATTGTTTATACGTGCCTAAGATAAACTGAAGTTGAAATGCTAATTAAATATTAGATTAGGAGTGCCTGCGTGGCTCAGTCAGTTAAGTGTCTGCTTTCGGCTCAGGTCATGATCTCGGGGACCTGGGATCCGGTGCCGCATCTGGCTCCCTGCTTGGCGGGGAATCTGCTTCTCCCTCTCCCTCTGCTCCTCCACCCTTCTCATTCTCTCTCTCTCTTTCTCAGGTAAATAAATAAAATCTTTAAAAATATATATATTAGATTATTAATTTAATGGCATAAAATGTGACCTTCAGGAATCTAAACCTTTCAGATTCAAGACTTAAGTCCAAGTCTGTGTTCTCCATTTCTTCTGCAGGAAAAGGAAAACAATCACAGAGAACCATCTGGAACTTCTGTAAAACAGTGTCCTAGTCCTCCAAAAGTGTAGGTCCCTGTAATAAAAACAATTCTTGCAGACCAAGGGTCCCTCAATAGATGAATGGATAAAGAATATTACTCAGCTGTAAAAAGAAGGGCGTCTTGCCATTTGCAACAACATGGATGGAGCTAGAGAGTATAATGCTAAAGTTAAATAAATCGGTCAGAGAAAGACAAATACCATATGATCTCACTCATGCTGAATTTAAGAAACAAAACAAAGGAGCAAAGGGACAAAAGAGAGAGAGGCAAACTAAGGAACAGACTCTTAACTACAGAGAACAAACTGATGATTACCAGAGGGCGGGGGGGTGGGAGGATGGGGGAAATAGGTGATGGAGATTAAGGAGTGTACTTGTTGTGATGAGCACTGGGTTATGTACGGAAGTACTGAATCACTATGTTGTGCACCTGAAACTAACATAACACTGTATGTTAACTAACTAGAATTAAAATTTTTAAATTTAATTTAATTAAAAATAAATAAAATTCCTTTGGAGAAGAAGTAGAAGGGGACTTTTTGGGGTTATGAAATTCCCCTTTCATTATAGTAAACATTAGTTATACTAATCTTCTAAAATCAAAACTATTAACAAATTAATTCTGGTGATCATTTGAAATGAAGGACTAACTATAATCATATATTATGCAATATATGAGTGAAGTATATGTAGAGCATGAATAATACTAATTCCTATAATTTATTGGTTATTTATCATGTGCCAGGTGATTTATGTATTATGTTTACCATGACCACACAAGATGTGTATTTTCTTGCAGGAGATCATACAATTTTTAATTGATGGAATCAGATGTACCTACCTTGTTACTAAGCTAACAACCTTTCCAGGACTCCAGAGTTTACTCAGGCATATATTCTACAGTGTTTACAAACACTGATGTGTGTGAATCACCTTGGGTATTTCTGACAAGCTCCCAGGTGATGTCAGTGCTGGTGACCACGGGGACCACACTTCAAGTAGCAAAGTTCTAAAGCGCAATAATTCCAGAGTATTTCCATAGAAATGATTAAAACAAAAAAAGTACTCTTATTCAACAAAATAGGGAAGACTGGGCTAAGCAGGACCGAACTGATCTGCTTGCAGCTCTTCTCAGAGTCTTTAATTTGTTGATGTGCATCATGACCTGAGAGGAGAATAGGATATATCCCATTTTTCAAATCTATTTGGCAGTAGAAATTATTTTCTCATAAAGCATACCTCAGGATTAGCGTTCACTTCCGAAGTATTGCTTTCCATCAAGCTGACTGTTTAAAGGTAATGCCTTTTCTGGAAAATACTAAAACAAAGATTTGGCAGCGATCAGAAAGGGGTAAAATTATATAACTGTTATGATGCCTAGTAGTTCCTGGAGTTGGGAAAGGATGGAGGGGGATGAGAGGGATACAAAAATGAATAAAGCGGGACTTGAGCCTTCAAGGAGAGCTCGACCTGGCGAAAACACGTAAAAAATTAACTGCAGGGCAGGATTAAATGAATTCTAAATGTAGGTTAAAAAAAAAACATGCAGTAAGAAATAGAGAGGGGAACTGTCCATTCTAAACTTCTGTTAGTAGTTTTGAATTCTCCTTTTCTTGTATCTGATGCTTCCTTTGTTGAAATCCTTAGACACTGTGGAAATCGCTTGTGTGGGGGCTGAGAACATTTTCCAGATTGAACCTTTTCTTGCGTTAGAACTCTGTCCTTTCCTTACTTCTCTATGGGGGCCAGGCCAGAACATCAGTGATTTTTTTTTTTTCCAGAACAAGTCCTGCATGATTTTGCACATCAGCGTTTTGAATTTCTTCAATTCAATTGCTTTATGGGGGGAGTGGCGAGGACTGGGATCCATTTGCTTTTCCCTTCCAGGGTGGGGAGAACCGGGGCAGTGGGTAGCAAAGGACACTGTGCGTCACCCCCTGCCTGTGGCACCCTTGGCTGGCCGTTAAAAAGGGCTTTGTTTGGTCCTAGCCCCCAATTCCCTGGATCTGATTTCAGAGGTCTCAAGCAAATAAATGCATCCCTGCTGCCCTTATGTCAGCCAGAGCTAAGAACTCTGGTTCTCACAGACGGAGACAGCCACGGGATCTTCTTTGCTTTAAAATGTGAAGTTTGGGGGTGCCTGGGAGGCTCAGTCATTAAGCGTCTGCCTTCAGCTCAGGTCATGATCCCAGTGTCCTGGGATCAGCCCCGCATCGGGCTCCCTGCTCAGTGGGAAGCCTGCTTCTCCCTCTCCCACTCCCCCTGCTTGTGTTCCCTCTCTCGATCATTCTCTCTCTCTCTCTGTCAATTAAATAAATAAATAAATAATTTTTTAAAAAATAAAGTGCACTTTAGATTTTAGAGCATTCTGGCTTACTACTCACCAAAGCGCTGTATGTCGAACACATGTTGAACAGTGCTTGGAGGGTACAGCTGACCCCCTACGGCATGTCAGATTTACTAGTTTCTATTTTGGTCACATGTTGTTGCTCTCAAATTCAGTGAAAGTTCTAGATCCGAATGGGTTCCAAAGGCTGTGGGAGAGCCTAGATAGTATCAGTGTGTATATATATCCATATGACTTGGTGGCCCTCTGCGGATCTGAGCTTCATCAGTAATGCCCGTGACATGGAAAATTTATTTCTTTGTGAAAAATGGTCATCGAGTGAAAGAAACAATTTTAGCGAAATACGAAAATATGTTTAACTTGTGGTGTGAGGATATACGCAGGAAATATGTGACTTCCTATGAAAATGTGATTCTGAAAAAAAGTTAGGCACCTGAATAAACATCTCAATAATTTCAGTATGAAGGATTCAGGGATGTTAGCCTCAGGCGTGTTGTCCAACTTTATGGTGGATGAGGGAAGAAAACCTTGTAAGGAAGATGGCTGCCTCGGGGACCGAGGGAAGGCTCACAATGGGCAGGAAGGTGGAAAGACAGCAGGGTCCTGACGACCACACAGGCAAGTGTTGGGCTTAAGAGAGCTAACATTGGTAATACAAAGAATTATAAATCTTTGTTCACAATCTCGCTTATCACAAAATGAAAGTGCACGTGTTAGTTTTACATCAATGTGTCATAAAAGTGATGTTCAGGAAAATATTATTACCTTAAGTTCACATTTCTGATGGTGTTTATCCTTTTTCTCAGGGGGTGAGTTACCCACCTTGTGATTTCAGGAGCATTTTAACCCCAGGAGCACTTAACACCCCCCTTCCACCTTGACTTTATCCAGTGTGGCATTCTCAATATTTTTTCCTTCAGTTCTAACACCTCTGCCCATTCTCACCTTCAGGCTTTCCTCATCTCTGGCCTGGACAATAGGAGTAGCCTCCTAATTGATCCATTTGCCCTAAGATTCCTTACTTAGACTCTTCTCCACGCTGCCACTAGGATTCTCTCCAAAAAAGAAAAAAAAAAATTTTTTTAAGATAATCTGTTCATACAGCAAATCCACTTCTAGAAGGTTCTTCTACTCACTTAAAAGGATACAGATATAAGTATCAAAACATTTGTTACCATTTTATTTGTGACAAAACAATTGGGTGACTTAAGTGTCTGTCAATATGGAAACATGACATTTTTTCTAATGCCTACCTATTATACCAGAAGTCAGCAAACTTTTTCTGTAAAGGGTTAAATAGTCATATTTTAGGCTTTTCATGCTGAATGATGTCTGCCATGATTACTTGACTCTGCTCTTATGACAAGAAAGTAGCCACAACGATGGGGGCCTTTGGGTGGCTGAGTCCGTTAAGCCTCTGACTCTTGGTTTCAGCTCAGGTCATGATCTCAGGGTGGTGGGATCTAGTCCCACATCGGGATCCGTGCTCAGCATGGAGACGGCTTACGATTCTCTCTCTCCCTCTGCGCACCTCCCCCCCCCGCCTTGTGTGCACGCACACTCTCTCCCTCTCTTTTTCTCTCTCTCTAAAACAAATAAAATCTTAAAGAAAAAAAAAGTAACCACAGATGATACATAAGCAAATGAGCATGGCTGTGTTCCAATAAAACTTTTACAAAAACCGGGACATGCTGATTTGGCCCCTAGGCCTATAGACTGCCAAGCCCTGGTGTAGAGTATAGTATATATATCAAGAATGCTGAGATAAATCTGCATGTGTTGGCAGTGAAGAATATCCACAATATACTCTTAGGCAAAACAGTATACTACTAATAATATAACAGTATACTACTAATATATCCTATAACACATCTTTCTTTGTGTTTCTATCTTTGTTAAAAAGATATATATCTATATCTATCTTTATATATATGTATGTATATCTACATGTAGATAAAGATAGATAGATATATACAGACAGAGGGAGACAGAGACAGATGCAAGCAAAGGAATAAATAGATGAAATAAGTGATACAGAATGCACAAAAAAGAAAAATCTAGAAGAATACACACCAAGTATTACTAGGAGCTCTTCTGAGAGAAGATAGGTATGAAGGCAAGGAAATTTTCCATTTTTATATACTTCCGTATTGTTTAAACTTCTAGGTGACTATGTATTATATTTACATTACAGAAAAATACTGAAATAATGAATCATCTGAAATCTGAGCCTCTCTCTCCACTGGGTAAAGACCTTCTGTTGTTTTGCATTGTCTATAGGATAAACTGTAAGCAATTTAGCAGAGCTTCTAAGGCAGTTCGTGATCTGCCCCGCCACCTGCTCTGGTCTCATCTCGAATCATCCTGCCCTCTCTGCAAGCCCCCTTACTCCCCACAGCACACCGGGCCGTTTTATGACCCCCTCTCTACACAAATGATGCTTCCCTTTCTCTCATTGCCTCCTGCTCGGCTTCTCCTCCATGCTCTTCCTCGTATATGTCACAGACCCAGCTAGATGTCCCTTTCTTTTTCCTCTCTCATATCTTTCCCCCTCCGACAGGCAAAAGTCGTGCCCGACATTTTAATATATAACTGTTTCCATTTTCATATCCACTGGAAGACTCGGTTTCTTCGGGCAGGGCTATCGTCTTGTCATTTCTGATTCTCCATACTCAGCACAGAGCTTAGCACACAGTAAACACTCATTAAACCTATGCACATGGAGACTTCTAGTTAGAGAGATATTTTAAGAATCCTAAGGTTACAATGGGGAGATTTTTACATTGATACTTAAAAATGTTCAGTAAAGCCTACAACAGAGACTCATATGGCAAAATGTTTTAAATATCCCCATCTAAAAAAGGGTTATTCATTAATGGTCTGTAGGAGAAGGGTGCCTACGTGGCTCTGCTTTACTGTTTAGTGGACTCGGGTGTTTTCAGCATCATCTAAGTAGCCAACGCAAGCAAAAGCTTTTGGCTTTGTAAGTCGAAGAGCCCATTCTGAGATGTTGATTTATAGCTATATTCATAGTGAATGTATTCAGCTGTAAGTAATAGAATACCCTATTAATGGGCGAGATAATGAAGTGCTTACTTGTCTCCAATATGAAGTCTAGAGGAAAGCAGGTGTTGATCTTCAATTACCTGCTCAATGCTGGCATCAGGGGCAAATGCCCTTTTTCATCTTTACATTTACTGTTTCTTAGCACATGGGCTTCCATCCCATTCTTGCTCCCTCATCGTTGCAGGCTGGCTCTGCACCACCAAGAATCACGTCCATCCACATTTGAGGCAGAAATTAAAGAATAGGAACAAAGATCCCTGTTCTTTGGTCTTTAAATTCTGAAAGAGAAGTCTTGACTAGCAGTCTTTGCCTTATATTTCATTGGCCCCTTATCCATGGCCACTCAGCTCTCAATTATTAGTCAAGGGAAATGAGATGAAGTTGACTAGTTTATATCAAACATGATTCAACCCCTAGACTTGGGAGGATGAACTTGGTCTCCCTTTATTAAAGGAATCTCTACTTGCTACCTTGAGACATAAGGATTTTTTTAGAATGGAAGAAGGAGGGAGGATGATTGTCTGTGCCAATGTTGATTACTATTATCAGACTAGCAGGTGACTGGACCTAGATATACTAGGGGAAAAAATCATGAAATTCAAGGTTAGACAGGATTCTAGTTCCACTATTTGCAGCTCTGGGAGCCAGAGATAATTATTTAACTTCTCTGCACTTTTTGTCCCAGCTACAAAATAGAAGAAAACACCGTATATCTCACGGGATTATTGTGAGGACCGCCTCAAGCCTAGCACTGTGAGCATCACGGTCGGCATGCCAACAACACCAGGGTGCCTCGCTATTGCTCTGGGTGCCGGGTTGGATCTTGATAGATTCTTCTGTGCCTTTGACTTTCAGTCTCCATTTGAGCCCAGTGGTGTCATTGTTCTTTGTATAGTCATGGCAATGTCTGGCCGTATATAAATTAGGTGCTTTTACAGTGTTCAGTCAGAGTAGGGATTCCCAGGCAACCTGCTTGTTTAAAGAGAGGAGTGAGGTGTTTACAGCACATAGCAGTTCCTGTGTTGTTTAATCATGAAAGCCAAATATTGTTTCAATGTGGGGAAAAGAAAGATTCGCACAATCAAGACATAGAAAAAGAACATTTAATTTAAGGACCCATGCAAAATAAAATGTCTTTTGAATCTGAAGTTCTTGGATGACATACTTTGCTAAAATTGAATGTTTTGTTCATCAACAATGACAGACATGCCATTAAATAAAATAGGAGTCTGAGAGATTGCATCCTGTTTCAGAATAGTGCTGACCTTCTGGGGCGCTCCACCCATACTTTCCATCCAGCAGCGTTCTTCAAAATCTGGGGTTGCATTGGCTCATAGAAGTCCCACAATTTAGAAATGAGAATGATCCCTGCATTTCAGCTATTCCTACTGATAAAAAGGATCGGGAAGGCTTTCCCTTCACAGAAAAAAGGAACACCATGTACTCTCAGGCATTTCCTGATAACCACTCTGGGGTGCAGAGAGGGAGGGATTTGGGGAAGGGGAAATTGATTCCTTAAACTTGAGTGCACAATAGTTCTGGAATCCTTCCCGTAATTGGAGAGAGAATCAAGCTTCATGGGAGTAAAAGGCCAAAAACCTCATATGTATTCTTCATATGAATTATGTCTTTTTGGAGCTCTACTGAATTGAAACTTTGCAATAATTGCTGTTTGATATTTCTGCCTTATCTGACAGCCTCCCTTTGTCTGTTCCAATTTGGGATCATGGCCTAAAAGTTTATTTTACTTCTTTAGGTAAGTTAAGAGAAGAATTTAGATCAGTTTTGCAAATTACTAAAATATCAAACAATAACTTTATCTTTGACATCCACATTAATAATCCAGTAACACTTTTATATTTATTATTCAAGAAGTAGTTTGAAGCTTGAAAGTTTTCCTATGTACTTCTCCGAGCATATTTGAACCACAGGCTTGCACAATTAAATATCACTCTCTGAAAAGTACTTATTTGGGAAACTCCAGGTACTCTTTTTCTATGTAAGACAGTCAGCTTTCTAGAAGGTGAAAGACTGTCTGTGAAAATGTTCAAGATCTGTACCCAGATGGGAGGGATATTTGCAACTTTCAAACCTTACCGAAAAGAATTCTGCTGTGAAAAAAAAAAGGCTTTAGAACACATATTATGTTTCATAGTATGAATAAAGAAGGGTTCTGAATCTCCTTAAACAGAAAATTCAATTCAACTTTAGCTTGTACTTAGAACTTCGCAGATGTCTGCACAAAGCCCCCCATTCCTGTCCTTTCCCCGGCCGCCTGTGTAATCGTGGCAATGACCCGAGCACGTTTGCTCAAGATTTCCGTTTTCCGGTGGAAGAAAGCAAGGGTATTGTAAAAGACAAATTGTGGACTAGATCGTGACGAATAAATATGCAGCAATAAACTTGTGGCAGATTGCAACACTCATTGTATTATCTGTGGAAAATGGAGAGGAGAACTAGATTATCCCACAGCAGAAATTGAGGAGAAGTGGCCTGAGGTTTAATGCTGCCACGGCTAGTGAGCACAGAAAGGTGGGGGGGGGGTGGACAGGGGCAGGGGGAGGAGATTTTAGTGCAATACAGGTGAGTTTGTAAGAAGGGAGATCTGTGGGAAAGATTGACCTGGTGAGGGTGCCCTGTTGTAGCTTCTCAACCGTAAGAGGCTTTGACTTTCAGAGGTATCTGTAGACCTGAAGTCCTATCATATGTGTTGTACGCATGTCGTAGTTTGAGAAGTCTGACCAGTTTTGTGCGTCTTTGCTCTCTTATGTGCTTGTTTATTTGTTTCCCCATTCATTGTGTTTGCATTGTCTTCTCTGTTGAAAAAGGTATCAGGTGATGATTTGGCCTCTGGGTATTTCTCCTCTTCCCTATTCCCTCCATAACAGCATAGTAGAGTAGCTGAAAGCAGAGACCATAGAGCCAGACTCCCTCGGTTTGTGCCTCAGTATTCTCATCTGTAAAATGGGGATAATTATAATTCCTACCTTATAAAGTTGTTACAAAAGAGTACATGAATTAATGATTTTAAAGTCCTTAAAACAGTACCTAAAACAAAGTATCTTGGGGTACCTGAGTGGCTCAGTCAGTTAAGCATCCAACTTTTTATCTCAGCTCAGGTCTTGCTCTCAGATTCATGAGATCAAGCCCTGCGTCTTTGGGCTCTACGCTGAGCATGGAGCCTGCTTAAGATTCTGTCTCTCCCTCTGCCCCTCCCATCCCCCTGCTCACTCACTCTCTCTCTCTCTCTCACTCACTCACTCTAAAAAAATAAAATATAGTATCTTAAGTAAAATTTCAAAACTAGTGCCAGTTATTAAGTAGGATAATAATATAAAGGATTGCTCAATATAATCTCATCTCTCTCAACATTGCTACTCAGAACTAGATGCCACACTCCATGTCTCCCTTCACCCCCCATCCCCGGGCAGATAATAAGCCCTTCACACAAGTTCATGAAAGCAAGGGAGGAAGAAGAAGAAAGGGAAGGACTGGAAAGAAAGACTCCACCCCAGGAAAGGATCTACTAACTGAGGTCCAGGCCAGAGGACTGCCCTATAGTGCAGTGTGTGAGCCGGAGTGCTAATTCTCTCAACCAGAGTTTTTTGGCTATCTCTGTTATGCACTGTACTATTTGTATTCTAGAAAAGTTATTGAACAGATGGTTGTGAACAACGGATAAATAGAAGAGAGATAAACAAGAGCCCACCAAAAGAAAGTCAAACCCCAACAACATCAGCATCTAGTTGATAGAAGAGATTGGTAAAGTAAAACCTTGTGCATCTTGATTTCAAATAAGAGCGTCATGATTTCAGAACAACATTTGACAAAATTTTTCAAGGCACAATGATTGGGAAAAAAATATATGGATTGCTTAATAATGCAATGAGATGGATATTTAATTAGATCAGTAATTAATATTACAAATAACAAAGAAAACGAACATCATTCCATGAAACTTTGTTCTGGGATTGTGCTATTTGGATGGGATAGTTAGAATCAACTGAATTGCAAGGAAGATTTCAGGCAGATAAAACATTAAATATATCACCGTTAAGTCAGTAAACAGTAAGCTCCAAATTTGGGAAAGGCACAAAAGTTTTGTGTAAAGGACTGTGGGGGATGGGTGGTGCGCAAGGGTGAAAAATACCCAGCCTTCTATTCCATGAACACACAGGTTGAATGCTGACTGGTCATCTCTGCTCTTCAGACACTAATGAAGTGCACAAGAAACCAAAGGAACCACTTGTTGGTAGAGAGCCCGCTGTATTCTAGGATTTATGAAAGACAGTAGCAACAAACTTGAATCCTTCAGATCATTGAAAGGTTGCGTTTCTGGACACCCATATGATACGCCAATTTCTTTTCTTCAGGGGAACATAAGGAGCACAGAGCTGGGTTTGACCAACCACCCCAGTATTCTGCTTCACTGGAGCACGTTCGGCAAGACCATATCCTTAAACTCAAAAGTATAGGGATATCATCTCAAACCAGTCTACATCCCAGCATGTTAGGGATCTAGTCTCAAAACATAGAATGGAACTATTAGACCTGCTATTACATAAGCCACCCTTTGGAATTCTATGTATTTTCAGCCTTTCCCGGTTCTTGAAGTAATGAGTGACAGAAGTTTACTATAGACTGGTTAAGTGGTACTTTTCTTTATCCTCAATTTACTTTTAACATCTCCAAGGCGTCACCTCTACCAGCCTCTCCAAAACTGCGGGTTTTAACAGCATCTGGCTATAAAAGTCCCATGTTTACCCTACCCACGCCTTTATGATCTTATAGACTTGCATCAGCTCCTCTTCCACACTCATCTTGGCAGATGAGGATTTATACAAACTTCACAGGCCCCTCCTGCCCTTCCTCATTTCCACCACCTCTATCTGGCCCTTTGCCAATGACACTGGAGGATTCTGGAAGGGCAGCAACAGGCCTGCGCGTCCCTTGCTGTGAGGTGGATGATCGTGGGCCGCTCGGTTCACACACAGTGTTTTCGTGATAGCAGCTAGGGGATTTGGATTCGATTCAGAAATTACTTGGACATTACCCACATGCGATCCTGTCATTCCTCTCCTTAGAGCCACAATTATGGGGGATGCCAGATCCTATTCATTTTGGCCTTTTTTGTCCAACTTTTCCTTCCCTGATTATAAACACTTGCAATGACCATAAAAAGCCCTATCCTTAAAGGAGACTCACTTATAGTTTCAGAAAGGTGATGTCTCTGACTGTGGGTCCATTTCCACTCTTATTCCTTCCAGGAGGAAGAATTAACATTATCTTCTCGTCACTTGTCAGAAGGACGAGGGGACTGTTTTTCCTGTCTTTATATTCAGAGTGATCACTTACTAATCCTAAGCAATCTTGATGTATGGGTTTGTTTGTTTTTATTTGCTTATATGTTTAGGGACTGAATTAACTTGTCAGCCACAAGGCCTTACACAAGTCATGTGACATGTGTCTCCTCCCTTGATAAATATTTGGGTGGGGGGGATCTAAGTTATTTTTAATGTCTCTCCCATCTCTGTTTTTCAGTGATTTGGGCTGAGTCTTTTTCCTCCTTCTATTGCTTACTAGATTTGCATACCAAATTGTTAATTAAAACCAAACAGCGTTGTGTCCTACAGTTGTCCAGCATCCCCATTGTGTCCTCCGTTCCCTTGCTTGCTTTCCAATTTGCCATCTGTCAGTTTGCTGACTTGGCAATATCTCCACCACCCGCACACCAGCTTTGCAACCTCTCAGCAAGGCTGTGGCTCCTTCCGCACAATTTGAGGGTCTCGGAATAAACAGAACCAGGGAGGCAGAGGGAAGCCGGGAGGCAGAGGGAAACGTGATCATTTCCCTTGTAAAGCCACACAATTCAAGGCCAGCATCCCGGTGACCCACAGTTATAGATGAACCCCCTGTGACTTCACGTAGGAGTATTTCTTTGGTATAGGTAAGGCAGAATTAATGGGATGGGGAAACCTTATAAAGCCTGGCTATGTGACTTCTTGAAGTTAAAATCTGAGTTATGGAGGCTGTATTATTTTAATGGATTTTGGAACTTGGTTGAGATGAGCATTTGAGGGTATGAACACAGAAAAATAAAGCACTTAAGCCCCTGGCTTTCTGCCTACCTGCCTGGAGACCACATAGATGGCTGGTTCTCTTCTCCTCCAGCCTTTAGTGACTTCTCTGTGTCCCTTAGTCTCCTGGTCCGTCTTTGCCTTTTTCCTTTCTCTTCTTTTGGTGTGAGATTTCTTTCTCGCCCTTCCTTCCTTCCTTCCTTCCTTCCTTCCTTCCTTCCTTCCTTCCTTCCTTCCTTCCTTCCTTCCTGCCTTCCTTCCTCTTTCTTTCATGATCTAACTTATTATCTTGATATTTTGTGGTTTTCTCAGCTAATTTTTGCCTTGGATGATGATTTCTCCTGATCCCACATGTGTCATCTGAGATTGACAAAGGTTAGTTCCTTCATGAAAAAAATGGGAACTCAACTAACTATGGAAGCCACCATCAGTAATGGGTTATGGTTTTTATTTTAATCTTCATGGAAAGATTTACTTTGTAGATCCTTCCTGTTTTGGCACTTAGGACCCTTTCCTCTGCAAGGCTGTGGAAATATTTTCTTGAGGTACAATTATGTTTTAACAAAAATCCTGTCAAGTGTGCATGTGTGTGCACCTGTGGGTCCAAGTGCTTTCATGATATCAACAAATCTGATTTTTTAAAAATTATTTTTATTAACATATAATGTACTATTTGTTTCAGGGGTACAGGTCTGTGATTCAACAGTCTTGCACAATTCACAGCGCTCACCATAGCACATACCCTCCCCAATGTCCCATCACCCAGCCACCCCATCCCTCCCACCCCCCACCACTCCAGCAACCCTCAGTTTGTTTCCTGAGATTAAGAGTCTCTTATGGTTTGTCTCCCTCTCTGGTTTCATCTTGTTTCATTTTTCCTTCCTGTCCCTTATGATCCTTTGTCTTGTTTCTCAAATTCCTCATATCAGTGAGATCATATGATACTTGTCTTTCTCTGATTGACTTATTTCGCTTAGCATAATACCCTCTAGTTCCATCCGCGTTGTTGCAAATGACAAGATTTCACCTTTTGATGGCTGCATAATATTCCATTTTGTGTGTGTGTGTGTGTGTGTGTGTGTGTGTGTATACACACACCACATCTTCTTTATCCATTCATCTGTCGATGGACGTCTTGGCTCTTTCCACAGTTTGGCTATTGTGGACATTGCTGCTATAAACATTGGGGTGCAATTGCCCCTTTGGATCACTACATTTTTATCTTTGGGGCAAATACCCAGTAGTGCAATTGCCGTCATAGGATAGCTCTATTTTCAACTTTTTGAGGAACTTCCATACTGTTTTCCAGAGTGGCTGCACCAGCTTACATTCCCACCAACAGTGTAGGAGGGTTGCCCTTCCTCCGCATCCTCGCCAGCATCCATCATTTCCTGACAACAATTCTGATATTTTAAACACATTATCTCAGGTGACTGGTTTGAGTACACAGGCGACCCTTGAACAACACAGGGGTTAGGGCACCAACCCCAGCACAGTCAAAAATCTGCACACACAACTTTTGATGCCCCCAGAACTTAACTACTGATAGCCTACTATTGGCTGGAACCCTTGCCAATAACAGAAACAGTCAATTAATATGTATTTTGTACATTACATGTATTCTTTAAGATTTTTTTATTTATTTGAGAGAGAGACAGCATGAGCAGGGGAGAGGCAGAGGGAGAAGCAGACTCCCCTCTGAGCAGGGACCCTGACACAGGGCTCGATCCCGGGACCCTGAAATCATGACCTGAGCAGAAGGCAGACACTTAACCGAGTGGGCTACCCAGGCGCCCATATGTTATGTGTATTTTATACTGTATTCTTCCAATAAAGTAAGCTAGAGAAAAAGAAAGTGTTATTAATTAATATTAATATTAGTTAATAAATCCTTATAAGGAAGAGAAAATACATTCACAGTACTGTCCTGTATTTATTGAAAAAAAATCCATTATATAAATGGGCCCTTGTAGTTCAAACCCGTGTTGTTCAAGGGTCTACCATAGTAATCATGAAGGGATTCATCAGCTGCACTTTGAACCCATCTTCTGTTTCCCCTACAATCACATCAGCCTATCATTCTGCTGATGTCAATTTAATTTCCGGAAGACTGGGTGTTGCTTTAATCAAGATGCAGTCTGATTTAGTTTTATTTTTTAAATGTACTACAAGAACACTCCCTCCCCCAGTTGTATGTAGTTCAGTATATTAACATTTTCTGTCCACTGGGCAAGGCTAGTGAGGCAAAAGCAAATCATAACTATCACCAACACTTATGAGTACTTTGCGCCAAGTACCACTCTAAACACTTTACATGCATTACCTCATTTAATGCCCACAGCATTCCTGTGGGTAGACACTGTGATTAGGCAAAAGACACAGAGCGTGATGTCCACCAGCTTGAGGTGTCCACACTGTACTTCCATGGAAGGCAGGGCAAGAACCGGGTGAGCAGAGTGCCAGAGAGGAGTTTTCCACAACGCCAGGTTGTGGAAAATCTTGTAGCTAAACCAGGGAGTCTGAAGTCATAGAGAGCCATTAAAGACAATATGCAAGCAAATTCAATGACAAGATGTGTTTTTCAGAAAGAGCACTCTGGCTTGAATGTGGAGATGGTGAGCAGAGGGGCCAGACCAAAGGCAGGAAAACTCATTAGTGGGCGATTGCAATAACCCGGGGCGAATGTCAGGAGAAGATTCACATCTAGGGTATTGGCTTCTGTAAATAGGTCAATGATACCAATCAGATAGAGAACGCACTAAGACCAGCAGAAAAGGAAAGACCGTGAGTTTAGATGTTGGAAGTGCCCAAGTCCCCACATCATGGTGTAGTTACCAGGCAACTAAAGAGCCATGTCTGGAACATGAAGAGACAAGAGGTTCTGCCTCAAGGTGGCTGGTACAAGCTAGAGGGGATTCGGGCAATTGAGTAAAGCCACCCAGATGTGGAGTGAGAACTCCACGGCGCAGATATAGCAGATGCTGTGTAGAAGCTTGAGACAAGCTTGTGAGGAGGGGAGCACACCAGGAGAGAATCAAGTCTTAGAAACCAAAACCAGTTTCCAGTGGCAGGAGTGATCCATAGAGGGTCATCAGATTTGGCAACTCAGAGGTCTTTGTGATCTTGAGATAGATCAGTGGAATGAAACACAGCCCAGACTCTGTGATCATGCTGGCCCATGCAAGAGGATGTGGGAACAACTCTCTCTGACTCATCTTTTAATGAGAGTGAACATGAGCCTCAGCACAACCGAGTTCAAATTACGGCTCTGTCATTGACAAGCCTGCCCGACCTTAGGTAAGTGAAAAAACGCCTTACCCACAGCTTCTAGTGTGTAAAGTTAATACTGTGTATCTCAAAGAATATTTGGGGGATTAAATGTGCCAATATGTGTAAAAAGATTTTATATATAAAAGATGTTCTATATTTGTAGCATATAAATATAGAACATATATAGGCATATATATTTATATATGTGTATTTATATATATAAAGTACTTTGTTAATGAGAATAGTTGCCATTTTTACTGTAATTCTTAGACTGAATAATTAAGTATTTTTTCTTTCTCTGAATCCCAAGTAGGGCCAATATTTTAATATTAGGAAATCAGACAACCACTGAGCTGTAGCAACTAGATTTTTTTATGTTTTTTATTTAGATGACCCTGAATGAAAGACTCTGCAGAATATGTTAAAACACCAAAGAAGGATGAAATTCCATTTAATTTTAGAGTATATTTTATGCTATTTTAATTCTTTGAAAGGATATTGAATATGTATTAATTATGGCAGTTCTAGCTAATGTAATTGATAAACTCTAAAACCTCAGTGGAATAAAACAGTATTAGCTTGTTGACCATCTGTATGTCTTCTTTGGAGAAATGTCTGTTCATGTCTCCTGCCCATTTTTTTAATTGGATGATCAGGTTTTTTGGCATTGAGTTATCTAAGTTCTTTATATATTTTGGATACAAACCTTTTATTGGATATATCATTTGCAAATATCTTCTCCTATTCTGTAGGTTGCCTTTTAGTTTTGTTGTTTGTTCCCTACACTACACAGAAGCTTTTTATTTTGTCGTAGTCCCAATAGTTTATTTTTGCTTTTTTTTCCTTAGCCTCAGGATACATATCTAGAAAGATGTTGTTGTGGTCATTGTCAGAGAAATTATTGCCTGTGCTCTTTTCTATGATTTTTATGGTTTCTGGTCTCACATTTAGGAACTAATACATTTTGAATTTATTTTTGTAAGAAAAAATTTACGGTGTAAATTTATGGTGTAAGAAAGTGGTTCAGTTTCATTCTTTTGTATGTAGCTGTCCAGTTTTCCCAAAACTATTTGTTAGACTGTTTTGTTCCCACTGCATATTCTTTCCTCCTTTGTCAAAGATTAATTGATCACGTAACTGTGGGTTTCTTTCTAGCGTTTCTATTCTGTTCCATTGATCTTTGTGTCTATTTTGGGGCCAGTACCATACTGTTTTGATTACTACAGCTTTGTAACATAACTTGAAGTCATGAAAAGATGCTCAACATTACTTATCATCAGGGAAATGCAAATCAAGGCTACAGTGAGATATCATGTCACACTTGTTAGAAAGGTTAGAATCAAAAACTCAAGAAACAGCAAGTGTTGGCGAGAATGTGGAGAAAAAGGAACTCTCCTGCACTGTTGGTGGAAATGCCAACTGGTGCAACCGCTGTGGAAAACAGTATGGAGTTTCCTCAAAACATTAAAAATAGAACTACCCTACAATCCAGGAATCACACACCTGGGTATTTACCCAAAGAATACAAAAATACTAGTTTGAAGGGACATTCACCCCACGTTTATTACAGCATTATTTACAATAGCCAAACTATGGAAACAGCCCAAGTGTCCATCGATAGATGAATGGATAAAGAAGATGTGGGATGAGTGGAATATTATTCAGCCATAAAAAGAATGAAATCATGCCATAGAGAGTATAACGTTAAGCGAAATAAGCCAGAGAAAGACAAATGCCATATGATTTCACTCATAAGTGGAATTTAAGAAACAAAACAAATGAACAAAGGGGAAAAAAGAGAGAGTCAAATCCCAATCAGATTCTTAGCCATAGAGAACACACTGATGGTCACCAGTGGGGAGGTGGGGGAGATGGGAGAAATAGGTGATAGGGATGAAGGAATTCACTTGTCATGATGAGCACTGAGTAATATATGGGATTGTTGAATCATTATATTGTACCCCTGAAACTAGTATAACACTACATGTTAACTACACTGGAATTAAAATATTTAAAAAAAATAAACTTTTAAAGTCCTGGAAATTAAGATGCAATTCATGTCCATCGAGTAAATGAAAATTCCCTTTTAACAAATCAAAAAAAAAGAAAAAGAACCAGTATTAGCTTATATTTCATCTATGCAAGAGTCCACTTTGGGTTTCCTTGGTCAAGCATCTCTTCTCTGAGCAGCAGTTTGGTGATCATTCCATCCTCTGGCTCCATGTTCAGATAGGGTGTCTCCTTTGCAGCCATTTGGAAGAGAAAGGGAGCATATGCAATTGGTCATGGGAGCATGCTGTGCACCAGGCTTGAGGGGGTGCACGTTACTTCTGCCCACGGACTGCTGGTAGCACCCAGACCCTATCTCATTACGAAGGAGGCTAGAGAATGTCATAGAGTTGTATGTCAGGAGGAAGAGAAAATTAATTTGAAGATTAGCCAGTCTATGCACAGTATGCAAGCAATAGGAAATAGTGCATATATTTTTTTCAAGATTTTATTTCTTTATTTGACAGAGAGAGTGAGAGAACACAAACATGGGGAGCAGCAAAGGGAGAGGGAGAAGCAGACTCCCTGCTGAGCAGGGAGCCAGACAGGGGGCTCGATCCCAAAACCCCAGGATCATGACCTGAGCTGAAGGCAGACACTTAACTGACTGAGCCACCCGGGCACCCCTAGTGCATATACTTTTACTGTTATTAACCAGACTAACACCTTCCTGGCCACCTTGAGTAAATAATGCAGTTCGTTCCATTTTAATCTTTTGAGGATTATCTAAGAAAATTCCTCCTTAGTCTTTTGAGGATTACTTACAATAAATACCCTTTCTTTAGCCTGACAATTGTGTAAACCTGAACAGAGACAAACACAAGGCTGTTAGTAGCAGAACTAAAAGTGGAAGACGAGTTCCCTAACCTCTTGCAGAGTATCAGTTCCTAAATCACATTAATCTCCCAGAGCACAGACACAGTAGAGCTAAGACCAAGCTTGTGTCTCCAAACACAGGTTTATTGACATGAAAGTCACACTTGGAGCCCCACCTACTCTGCAGTTATAGAAAAGGTGTGACTTTGTGGAAAGAACTGTTAAAAGAAAAACGTACAATGAAATGATTCACAGACTATTGTTTTTAAGTAGTAAAATCACACACACATACACACAATATAGGAAGATATCCACAGGGATATGTCCTGAAGAAAAAAATGGCCTGGGGAGCCTGGGTGGCTCAGTCGGTTAAGCATCTGCCTTCCCCTCAGGTCATGATCCCAGGGTCCTGGGATAGAGCCCCGCATCGGGCTCCATCCCAGGGTCCTGGGATGGAGCCCCGCATCGGGCTCCCTGCTCAGCGGGGAGTCTGCTTCTCCCTCTGACCCTCCCCCCCTCTCATGCTCACTCTCTCTCTCTCATTCTCTGTCTCAACTAAATAAATAAAATCTTAAAAAAAAAAAAAAAGCTGGGACGTTGTTGGGGTGCCTGGGTGGCTCAGTCGGTTAAGCATCTGCCTTCCCCTCAGGTCATGATCCCAGGGTCCTGGGATGGAGCCCCG
>NC_138374.1:69078706-69094666 GCF_054177405.1 Leptonychotes weddellii
AAAAAAAAAAAAAAGAAAAGAAAAAATGGCTCTCCGCACAGTTTATCAAGATCGGTAGACTTTCTGGAAAAGGGGCGGGCTGAACAGTTTCAGTAATCTCGTTAAAGATGTGCTGAGGCAAGATGAATTGCGACGAGCCGACATGTCTGGGTATCTCTGCATTTTTAGCCGCCATAGAAGGGCTGCCATTGGTGTCTCAGTGTTTCTAATCAATTTTATTTTTTGCTGTCTGAGATAATGATACATTTTCCTGGCCACCCAAAGAGTTGCTTCACCTTGGGAGATCACGAACCAAACAGAAGGCTCAGTATCTTCTCTGTCAGCTCTGAGAGCTTGAGGAGAAAAAAAACAACGGTATTTCATTAGGCGCAGACACGAAGATGTTGTGGAAGGGGGGATACGGGTCCTCATGGAGTCGAGTAAAGAGACAGGAGAGAAGCTTACGGATCCAGCTGTGGCAGTGGGAAAATGATGGGGACTGGGGATTCCAGAACCACCCTGGGTAGATGGATAGGGGCAAGGAGGCCTATAATAGTGTGTGTGTGTGTGTGTCTATAAATATCTGTATTTAGTCTTATAAATCTTACTCAGAAGACTGATTTTTAAAAAAGAAGAAGAAGAGTCCAGTGAATGGGGCAGGCCCTTGGACAACTCACTTCCCTGTGGTGCGTGTGACTGTGGTCACTGTCCACGGGGAGGGTTATCTTCAGCCCCTGCCTCTCTAAGCTGCTTAGCCACTGGGCAGCAAGGCTAATAGAAAAAAAAATCCGATTTTTTCCTGTACCCCTTTTTTTTCTCTCTCTCTGATTTTTACTGCCAGGATCATGGAGGAGAAAAGGCTCTGCTATTTATTTGTTTGTGTAGTATTGAATAGCTACTATGTGCCAGGGATTGTTCCAGACACCGGGGAAGCAATGATAAACAAGACAGAAATCCCTGCCCACTGAGCGCTTTCAGTCTATTCATCAAAAATCTGCTGAGTTGGGGCGCCTGGGTGGCTCAGTTGGTTAAGCGACTGCCTTCGGCTCAGGTCATGATCCTGGAGTCCCGGGATCGAGTCCCGCATCGGGCTCCCTGCTCGGCAGGGAGTCTGCTTCTCCCTCTGGCCCTCCCCCCTCTCATGCTCTATCTCATTCTCTCTCTCAAATAAATAAATAAAACCTTTAAAAAAAAAAATCTGCTGAGATGCAGAATTAATGTTCAGACATCAGCTAAAGAAAGCCTATCTCCAGGCTCTGGGCAAAGCCTTGGGACAGACAGACAAAAAGTCACTTTCTTTTCCCCTGTAAGTCCGACTCAAATCCTAAAAAACTTTCAATATCAACATGCATTTTAATGTTCACAACTGGATGAGATCATTTTATAAGATTTTCCTCATATTCAACAAACTATAAATAAGATGACTTTCAAATTCATTGTTTTCCTGTTGTTTATAGCTATCTGTTAAAACCGAAATGGGTTTGTATAAAGCTACAGGATGTTAGGACTTGAAT
This sequence comes from Leptonychotes weddellii, assembly GCF_054177405.1. Classification (NCBI taxonomy): domain Eukaryota; kingdom Metazoa; phylum Chordata; class Mammalia; order Carnivora; family Phocidae; genus Leptonychotes; species Leptonychotes weddellii. The sequence goes on from NC_138374.1 coordinate 69,080,200, forward strand.
GGATTTTAGAGATGGTGAACTTCAAGGCTCAGGTACAAGAACTGGTTCTTTCCAAGGACATTCAGATGGTGGACGCAGAATCAAGTTTAACACCTAAGCCTTGGACCCTGGGCTTGAGGTTTGCTCACCAAGTTACAGTGTTGCTAGTGTCTTTGGTAAAATATGACATGCTTAAGTGACACAGCTGATTTGCATTTTACAGCAAGACCTAGCCTGTATTTGTGAATGGTCTAGCTACAGATGCCACAAAACAGAAAATAACTATCTTTTATAATACAAGTATCAATAGGAAGGCAAATCCTGAGCTTGCCCGCTGCTCTTCCTGGCTAGAGAGAGCTTGACTGGCCTCTCAGTTACTTTTCAAAAAAACACTACAAATGTGCTTTAGTCATTTCTCAATATTTGTCACACACTTGGGTATTTTCCCAACATTAAAATATGAATTGTGGACTTCTTTTAAAATCAGTATCCATTCTGACTGATCTTGGGGCACCAGTGTTTTAATTATCTAGGGATGACTTCAGGATTGTTTGTTTAAATACGGTTTTATCTTCTGTCTCAGGAGATTAGGATTTTATCTGTCCCTGGAAGAGTGCTAAGTAAAATTACAATGCCCCCGTAGTTTATCACTAGGATGGAGCTGCCAGGAGGGTACTGGCAAGATCAGTGACCTTCCCTTTGAGGAGAATCACCTCTCACATTATTCACCAAGTTATCTTAATTCCAGAAAACAATGAGAGGGAGCACGCCCACATTAGACACTTTTTAAAAACTGAATTTAAATTAAAAAAAAAAAAGAAAAACTGATGGTAAGCAGTGAGACCATAAATACGAAGCAAAATGATTCCTAGAAACATCCAGAATTTAACTTAACTGGTCAGGCAAAACAATTAAACATATCAGATTAGCAGTCATGGAGTGAACGTTGCTGTAGATGCTGTTATCCTTTGAGCTTTTAAGCGCAAAAACATTTTATCTGTCAGGATTAGGCTGAACCCTCTAAAGGGGGAAAATTGGCATACCACCTCAGCTCTCTGAGGACTTTTCGGGAATTCCCACTTTATCACACCCTTCTGCGTTGGAAGTGAGCAGATGTGTGACTTTCAGGAAATACAACACGTACTTGCTCCCGGACTCTCCCCTCCCCCCAATTGTTTAGGTCAGAAAATTTTTATTTTCTGTACAGCAAATACTTGTGAATGGAAAATACAGAGATTACAGTAAAACAAATTATGTACTGGCTATTAGCTCTGACACCCGACTGAAGAAAATACAGAGTATGCAGTAAAATTAGAGGTATACTATTTGTTGTAATGATACCAAGTGCATGGTTAGGGAAAATCTCACAAGCCCAGCACACACCTTAGCATAGAGTTTTGTCTCTCCCACTTAAAAGCTCGTTCATTTTTTGTTGTTTTTTTTTCCTCTTGGGCTGACCTGTAATTTGTATTAGATTGATCATGTGACCATTCTATAACTCAAAGTGATGTTTCAGTAGCATGCCAAGAGTTCAGACAATAGAGCATCCGGATAGCCAAGGACCTGCTGTATACATCCTGTGCTGTTTCAATTAGCGCCCGTGGGGTACTTGATATATCCACTCTCTGTGTTTTTATTCTCCTACCAGTAAAATGTGGGCATTGGGCTGTATGAATTCAAAGGTTTGTTTCGGCTCTAACTCTGTGCTTTTAGTTACCACTCTCTGAACAAGCAGTAATGTTTCTGTTTATTAATTCGCAAGTTTTATAAGCTATTAAACCACTTCTAATATTAAGCGAGTAATTGATATTACATCGTTATATCTCTGTTCCATCATTTTTTCATGAATTTTGTATTTTCAAGATGTTTCTGGTCGTATCAATAAATTTAATAAGTCTTTTAAACAGCAGAATAACCATTATGTTGGCCAGATAACAGTATTACATTGCTGTCACATTTCTGTAAATAGCCAATTTTGGATAATTTCCAAAGTAGCTTATACTATCCATACATGAGGACAGATTATTAGTCCATTAGATAACTCACATTTGCAAACCAGCTGTAGCTATCCAAAATCCTTACAATATAGTACTCATCTTTTTTTGCTGACATTGTATATATATATTTTTTTCGTATGAGTATAGTTGCCATGCAATGTTTTGTTAGTTTCAGGTGTAGGACATAATGATTCAACAAGTTTATACATTATGCTGCGCTCATCCCAAGTGTAGCTACCATCTGTTACATACAGCACGACTGCAATAGCATTAACTATGTTCCTTCTGCTGTGCCTTTTAGCCTATGACTCATTCATTCCATAACTGGAAGCCTTACCTCCCACTCCCTTTCCCCCATTTTGTTTAGACCACTACCCGCTTCCCTCTGGCCATCATCAGTTTGTTCTTCATTGTTAGATGTTTTATTCTGCTTTTTATTTATTCATTTAGGTTTTTGTTTTGTTTGTTTTTAGATTTTACACATGAGTGAAATCATATGGTATTTTTCTTTCTCAGTCTGACTTGCTTCACTTAGCATACCCTCTAGGTCCCTCCATGTTGTCACAAATGACACAATCTCTTCTTTTTTTATGGCTAACACACACGCACACACACACACCACATCATCCTTATCCACTCATCTATTGATGGACACTTGGGCTGCTTCCATATCTTGGCTATTGTAGATAATGCTGCAGTAAACATAGTAAACATATGGGTGCATAGGTCTTTTCAAATTAGTGTTTTTGTTTTCTTTGGATAAATACCCAGCAGTGGAATTACTGGATCATATGGTATTTCCATTTTTAATTTTTTGAGGACCCTCCATACTGTTTTTCAGAGGGGTTGCCCCAGTTTGCTTTCCCACCAACAGTGCACGAGGGTTCCTTTTTCTCCATATACTCACTCGTTCTTTCTTGTGTTTTTGATTTTAGCCATTCTGAAAGGTGTGAGGTGGTATATCATTGTAGCCTTGATTTGCATTTCCCTGATGATCAGTGTTGTTGAGCATCTTTTCATGTGTCTGTTGGCCATCTGGATGTCTTTGGAGAAATGTCTGTTCAGATCCTCTGCCCATTTTCACTAGATTATTTGTGTTTAGGGTATTGAGGTGTAGAAGTTTTTTATATATTTTGGATATTAACCCCTTATCAGATATATCATTTGCAAATATCTTCTCCCACTCTGTAGGCTGCTTTTTTGTTTTGTTGATGGTTTCTGTCACTGTGCAGAAGCCTTTTATTTTGATGTAGTCCTAATAGTTTATTTTTGCTTTTGTTTCCCTTGCCTCAGGACACATAGCTAGAAAAATGTTGCTACAACCGATGTCAGAGAAATTATTACCTGTGCTCTCTTCTAGGATTTTTATGGTTTCAGGTCTCACATTTAGGTCTTCAATCCATTTTTTAGTTTATTTTTGTGTATAGTGTGAGAAAGTGGTCCTGTTTCATTCTTTTACATCCAGCTGTGGTACTGGTTATTCAGAAGAGAGTAGAACTGTCTTTAATAATTATTTTGCCCTTTTTGTGTGAAAAACAAATTATTATCTTTGCTGCAGCAACCACATTTCTTTTAACCAAGAGTTAAGAAAATATTAGCTTCTCTGGTGTTAACTCATATAAAGTCCTTTGATTTGTCGCACTGTATTTTGAAAATGAGAGGGTATAAAAAGTAGGTAGGAGATAATGGTTATTTTCTGATGGTCTTTAAGAGTAATTTTACTAGAGACACCTGGGTGATCAGTCGATAAAGCAATGAACTCTTGATTTCCACTCGGGTCATGGTCTCAGGGTCATGAGATCAAGTCCCACGTCGGCTCCGTGCTGGGCATGGAGGCTGCTAAATATTCTCTCTCTTTCTCCCTCTGCCTCACCCCTGCTCATGCACATGCTCTCTCGCTCTCTCTCTTTAAAAAAAAGGTAATTTTATTAAAGTAGATGGATATTTTTATTGATGATTCTTTAAAGTAATTTTTCAAGATCCTTCAAGAGAATGTATGCCTTTGAGTGAAGTGACTTTAAATTTTGTTCACCAATGGAGTTTAATTCCATCGAGAATGACTTGTATTAACTGCCGGTCATTTCAACCCCTCATGCTGTGAGTTAACACATCAGTGTGTCAGGGAATGTTTTCTGATTAATCTCTTGTGAAGCGGGTCTCCTCCGTGCTGTTCCAGTAGCCGTCTTTCAGTCCTGTTAATTGTCCGAATACAGTACGCAAACTGATTGGATTCAGGCGGGAACATAAAGGTGAAGGCCTTCTCTTAATTTTTTCATTTCCTCCGTCCTATAAAATGCTTTTTTAACCTGTAATAATATGCTTCTTGGGTGGATTCACCATAGCTTCAGAAACTGGGTAGATGTTGAAGAGCTTCACAGTTTTTGTTTTTTTAATTTATTTTTTTATTTAAATTCAATTAGCCAACATATAGTACATCACTAATTTCAGGTGTAGTGTTCAATAATTTATCCATTGCATATAACTTTTATTGAAGGTGATTCATCCTTGCATTTTTATGAAAAGGGATTTTTTTTTCAGATTTAGAAGGACCACGTTTTTAAATAACTGAAATTGTTATTTGCTTAGTTGGCAGCACATTAGATCTGACCAATTCATCTGCGTCTGAGCTGAGTATAAATAAACTATGGTCTCCACAGGATAAGGTGTGAGGGAGTTTATGCTGATATTTTCCCACTGACGATGCTCAGTGACATTTACATTCTGGCGTGGGGAGCACAAGCGAGACATTTCTTAGACTCTTCTAGCTAAGTGTATTTTCACGTTCGTCAAAGAAATGCAACTTGTTGAAATTCCTGTTGCTATTATAGTTTGTTTTAAGACATTTGTTAATACGACTGCTTTGAACATAATATATGTTGAATTCTCACCGGGATCAGACCTCATCTCTCCAGAGCCTCCAAGCTTGCACGTGTATAGAAGTGCTGGAGTTTTGATGTTTTTCTCCTTCCTCCCTACTCTTGTCTTTTCCTTCAGAGTTGAAGAGAGAAACTATAGTGAGAAGAAGTGAGAAGGAAGGGGACACAGGAAGCAGGGAAATGGAGAACAGTGATTTTACCCATATGTCACTGGGGGGAGAAAAGTCACACTTTTTAAGGGTTGGGGGGGGTCTCAAAATAAGCATCTCAAGAGGCTCTTTCAGACAGGCAGAGTTTCTATGTCATTTTTCAAGTAGTCCATGAACATCAATGGTGTGGACTCTGTGTACATGTTGGTGCAATTATCTCCATGCTCTAGATTCATGTGCGTCCTACCAAATGTCCATGGTTGGAGCACTCGGTTGATCTGCTTCGCAGAGGCTCTGGCTCAGTTGTTGAAAGGCATCCTCCCGCTATCACCTGTTGGCATTCGCCAAGGCATCCTAGAGTAGATTTGATCCTCTGGTTTTTGCAAACTAATGCATTTATCAACTGTACAAATATTTCACCTTATACTACGCTGACAGTTTTTGCAATAAGAGTAAGACAATTGCTGAATTGCTCCAAAATAATGGTTTAAAAATGAAAATGGTGAAGGGGCCTGCGTGGCTCAGTCGGTGAAGCATCTGCTTTCAGCTCAGGTCATGATCCCAAGGTCCTGGGATCGAGTCCCGCATGGTGATCCCTGCTCAGCGGGAAGCCTGCTTCTCCCTCTGCCTCTGCTATTCCCCATGTTTGCTCTCTCAGTCTCTCTCTCTGTCAGATAAATAAACAAAATCTTTATAAAAAAATGAAAATGGTGAGGCCGATTTGAGGGAATAATTCAATTATGTAATGGAAGTAGCTTCATGCAGTAGATGGCTGTGTTTAGCGTGTAGCCTGCAAAAGGCCATAGCAGTTCATGCAATATGCCTCGTTGCCTTCCCCTGTGTGGTCGATGTCCTTTTGCCACCCAGCATTTGAGAAGCTCTGTTTTCAATGCAGTAGTCTTCTTAGAGTGAGGCATCCAAGGCATATATAACAAATCGCCTCTTCAGTTCTTTTTTTTTTTAAAGATTTTATTTATTTATTTGACAGAGAGAGAGATAGTGAGAGAGGGAACACAAGCAGGGGGGAGTGGGAGAGGGAGCAGCAGGCTTCCCACTGAGCAGGGAGCCCGATGCGGGGCTCGATCCCAGGACCCTGGGATCATGACCTGAGCCGAAGGCAGACACTCAACAACTGAGCCACCCAGGTGCCCCCACCTCTTCAATTCTTTATCTCTGTACCCAGCGCATGCCACCGACTCAGAAAACCCGGAACCAGGTCCCACATTCCCACGGCCCCAAACCCACTCCTCCATCTTTGACAGCTCCTTTTTTTCCAGGTCCTCAGATCTTATAGATGAGGTCATTCTTGTTTCTTTCTCTCTCTCTTGCTGTTGGCTCAGTCTTTAAAATATATATACATAGGGGCGCCTGGATAGCTTAGTCGTTAAGCGTCTGCCTTCAGCTCAGGTCATGATCCCAGGGTCCTGGGATTGAGCCCTGCATCGGGCTCCCTGCTCGGCAGGAAGCCTACTTCTCCCTCTCCCACTCCCCCTGCTTGTGTTCCCTCTCTCGCTGTGTCTCTCTCTGTCAAATAAATAAAATCTTTTTAAAAATAAAAAAATAAAATATATATACATATATATGTATATATATACACACACAGTATTCTGACCAGTTCTACCAGCCCCTCACCTACTTCCCAGCCCAACTCACCATCAGCTCCCATCTGAACTATTTTAATGTGTTTTATTCTCCTCACTGCACCGCACGCTTCTGTCGTTGAATATGCAAGTTGCTCCAGCCTAGTCTCAGCATGGCAGACGGAGCAGTTCTTACAAAATGTAAGCCAGCTCGTCGCACTCAAACACTCTTATTCCAAACTCTGTAATGGCTTCTTCTCTCATCTGGAGGAAAACCCGGAGTCTTTGCTGGGACCCGAGGCCCTCAGGGATCCATTCCCTGCTCCTCCATGCCAGTGTCCTCTGCCCCCACCAGCCCCTTCCCTCACTGCCTGGCCCCCACTGGCTTCCCCACTGTGTCCCGTACACAACAAGCGTGCTCTGGGCCCCGCACCAGTGCCCTTCCTGCAGATGTCTCATGCATGACTTGTTCTCTCTCTTTAGATCTCTGTTCAATATCAGCCCATCAGAAAGGCCCCTTTTACAACCCTAAATGAATAGCCCTCCTCTATAAACACATCATTTCCTTCCCTCTTACTTTTATTTATTTTTCTTCATGGTGCTTTTTACCACCTGAGATAGGTAAATAGGTAGGTAGATGATTGGCCAGGACCCCCTCCCATTCTGGAATATAAGCTTCTTGATGGCAAACTATTTTTTTTGTTAACCTCTCCATTCCTAGCTCTGTGAACAGTGCCTGGTACACCATAGACACTCCATAAATATTTGTTAAATAAGTGAATGATGCAAGGCAGAAATCTTACTCTGCACAACATCAGACCGCTCAACCCTGCACTGTCCTGGGGAGAGAAATAGCTCTGTGAAATAGCAAAGAGCAAGAATTACTGTGCAGATCTCAACTGGCACCATTCAGTAGGGAGAAAGAGGTTGTTCTAGGCTTAGAAGTCGTTGAAGGCTTCACGGTGCTAATAAGACCAATGCTCAGCCTGGGTGGTGGTAGTGTTTAGAGTTGATGCAGGTAGATGGAGAGATTGTCAATCATATGCAAATGCCCAGAAGACAGTGGGAGAATTATTATTCCCTCCCGGGGATTAAGAACCTCAGATGTTGATCTGTGTATTCTAGAAGTATTTTCAGTCAAGCATCCTTTGAAGCTGTTGGAGTGGATGCATATCTAAAAAACAAGAGAATTACTAGACAAAGATGGGGACTGGGCCTCAGGAAGTGACTGTTCAACAGACGGGGTGAGGGGTCAAGCCATGAAAGGGAACACAGAGGAGAAAACCAGATATGTTGAGAAGAGGCAGACTAATGGGGTGTCAAAGGAAGAGAGGAGAGCAAAAGACAAACTGTTTTAAATATTAGAGTAAAATTTAGTGGGAGAAGATCCTTTGGAAAGCCACTGGACTTGAAACCTAGGAGGTCATGGGCAGACTTTGTACGATTGAAGTGGGAGGGGGTGAGCCGGGCGGCATGGGCTTAAATGAGCACGTGCGAAGGAGGGGCACTGGTCCTGGTAATACCCTCATGAAGTTAGACGGGAAAGGATTAAAACATCATTGATGCCATCAAGGAATGAGGCCACATTTGTGGGCTCTGCACTTCTGATGGGCAGGGTAGAGGCCCTCCCTTTTGTCCCTGCTCCTAGGCTCACAGGAACGAGGTTGCCCCTCACAGAATCCCTCAGACAACCCACTGGCTCTGTTCTTACCTTCCGCTTCTCCAAAGTGCCCAGCCCCACAAATGACACTTGGCCACGACTGTCACTTTTAATGACACCGTCCCACGTGTCGACCTCAAGAGAAACTGTCAGATTGGGCTCCCATTGACTTTTTGCTTTTTCTGCCTTGACAGTCTTTCATAACAGCACGGATCCTGTGGTCTTCGGGCGAAAATGTCTCTCTGCACAACATCAAATTTTAACTGCTCAACACAACCCTGTCTCAGGGAGAGCATAAGTTCTCTATAAAATACAGCAAAGCATTCATTCCCTTGCAACTTTCAATGAACCCAGGAATTATTAGCGACAGAGTCAAATGAGAGGGTGTCGGAGGCTTAGAGGTAAACAGGTGTCTACAATACACAGACCACTCATTATGCATCCCCAGAGTTGCCGTAAGAAAACTGCTTATTGCCAGTCTTGTCAAAATGGATTATTTCTTCTTCATACCAGGTAGTTAAATTTTTTCAGCACTAATGATATGTGTAGGAATGAAAGAATAATATAACACTGAAGAATATTTTAATAGGGCTGGAGATGGGTTGGGAGCTGGAGAAGGGAATCGAAGGAGAGAGGATTATGGCCATTTTTCTAAGATCTCCGAGTTCAGATCACCAAACTCCTTTATGATCACCGCTCTTTAAAGGTGGACAATCTCTAACGAAGAGCTGAGCAAATTTCTAATGGGGCAGCTTCCCGTGGGGCCAGGTCGTTGCTGTCCCCTTGTTCCCAGCTAGAAAACCCATAAAAGAAGGAACAAAGCATTGTCATCTCTGTGTTCCCCACATTAATTAGCATGATGTCAGGCTCCCGGGCTCGATAACTGCGTGCTGATTTCCTCCTCCTCTCACTTAATCAGAGTAGGTAAGCGCCCATGGCCCCTTGGAAATCAAGTGCAATGCTCCTCAGCATTAACTTGAATACTAATACGCAGGGATCTTGATAAAATGCAGCCCTGACCCTGTGGGTCTGCGGCCGAGACCTGGTTCTGCATTTCTCAGAAGCTCCAAGGGGGCGCCTCCAACGCTGGTTTGCAGACCACACCAGTCCCACACCTTGCGCAACAGGAATGCTCCCCCACCCCTGCAGTAGACCCACGGGATGATCCAAGTTCCTCCTCCGGCAGTGTCTGATGTGGCTGAACAGAACTTGAACTCCGATATCTTTTAAAATATTTAAACAAAGGTTTATTATGAAGGCAAATGCAAAATTTGATTTTAAAAATTACAAGAAAAGAAATGTAAACTGTAAAACAACAACAACAAGAAAGTATAAAGGCTTTTTTTGCTGTTGAGATCACCCCTGCAGGTTACACTCCCAGTTGGCCTCTGGAGGATGCATTCATTTCGGAAGCTGCTGGAGTACTTGAGAGGACAAGGTTCAGAAGCACTAATATAATCTCAATGAGGAAATGGCTACCGGGGACGTTCGAACAGCTAGTTAGCCTTATAACAATGCTGAGGACAACAGCTAACATTTTTTGGGTTCTTACTATGTATGAGCCAAGCATGGTGCTCAATACATATATTATTGTGATATTCACGGCAGTTTTCTGGAGTATGTATTATGGTTGTTTCCATTTAGATCTGAGGAAACTGAGCCTTTAGAGAAGCTGGGCGGTTTGCCTCAGAACACACATCTAACTTTTGTCAAAGTCCCTGCTGTCAACCACAGGGTTTCAGAGCCTCCCAAGGAAAGGAGAGCCAGGGCTGGAACCAGAGCATCTCACTTCCATCCAGGACTCTGTGGAGAAGCTGAGATAGAGCAGGTCGATGCATTTGGCAGAGTGCCTTTGAAAATTATAGAAATGTGCCTTATGTGAACCTGGATATTTACTCCTTCCTTGTTTCTTTCATGATCACAACCAGCAGATTAACTGGGTTTTCTGTTCAGGTGTCTGATCCGTGGTTCTAGGCTCAGAGACAATCCATACTTCCTCACTCAACATGTACTTCTGCCAAGCAGTCACCATAGTTAAAGAAGAGTGTCTGCAATGAGTTTTTATAAACTGCATTACTAGGTGGCAGTTAATGGGTTTCATTCCTTACACAAATGGAATTTAAAAGGGTAGCACCTGGAGTGTTATAATGAATAAATTCTCTTCTTCTGTGCATTTCAACTCAGCATTCTAGAAGCTGTCCAAGCCAATCTTTCGTAGTATTTTTCCATGCCTGTGATACTACTCCTTCTATGTCTGTGCTACCTGATATGCACCGCGTTCCTTTTGGGATGTGAATGAGCATTCCTGCTGCCCACACATTGACCGGGGGGCCAAGGGCAAGTGCAGCAAGAGCTGTTGCCTCGGGGCGGGCCAGTTGTTCTTCGGCATGATGGCTCTCCGTTCTATAAAAATAGACTAAATTTTCTCCTTCTCCCTATAACGAATCCCTGACTTTTCCAAAAGCGAGAAACTCTGGATCATTTCTATTAAGGGAGATTTTGTAGAGGTTGGGGTTTGGAGAAAGTCAAGCAGCTTTGAAATGATACAACCTGATGTTGCTGAGACCATCAGTAGACCCCAGGGTTAGCAGGAACCCTGAAGTTTTCTGTGTCTCTCCTTAAGCTAATAACCCTGATGCGTATGCTAAAGAAAAATACCATTCTGCACCATACAGTACCATCATTTTTGCAAATTACTTCCTAGCAGTAGCTGAGAATATGTAAAAATTCAACAGAGCTTATTAAGCAAGAAATACAAGAGAACACCAAATGGTAAGGCAGTTCAAAGCCCCACACTACCTCTGTGAGTTAGTTGCTAAAGGTCCATTTAATGGCTTAGCAGCGCCCTCTGTTGTCTTGAAGTAGCAATGAGGAAAGGAAGCTGAGGGGCATAGGACTCCACATGTAGATGGCATGTGGCATCATCTCTAAATCTTACTTTGGGATTCGATTGAGAGTCGCAGGGAAGTTAACATTTCCTCTTGTGGATCCTACAATCCACCATATGCAATCCAGGGTTCATGCTAAATCTTGCCATCTTCCCATTGTTTTAAAATACAAATGTCCCTGAGAAAGGTGACATATTGAGTTCTTGACATTGCAGTGTGAAGACACTTGTAGATGCCTCTTTCTTAGGGTGACTGAATAGAAAGCTGTATTTTCCCAATGAACAAGGAGGCCCGGAGGCATCCACCTATCTTCCTTCCTGCCAGTTTTGGTGAGGGCAAGTCTCCATGGGGTTGGTCCATCTTGGTATTTCCTTACTGCAACACAAAGCCTAAGACATGGCAGGCGGCAAATTCAGGGAACACTTTCCTTAGAGCACCTCCTGCAGGTGAATGGGAGTATATGTTAGTTTACCACTTACTCCATTGGCTATGGTGAGGAAAACGGAAAGAAAAAGTACTTAAGATACAAGGCAAGCATGTCCATCATTGCATTTCCTTCAAAACCGTGACTCTGTTTACCTACATTTTCTGGAGAGGGTGTTTGTGTGAGGCGAGAATCCTTGGAAATGTTTTCCCTTCTCATCAGCTGCCGCTGATACAAAGAGCTTTGAATTTCAAGAGGTGCCTGGTCTCTCTACCCATCTTCACTGATTGTCAAAATTGTGATCATTTCAGTGTCAGATTTAATCATAAGTTTTTGAAGATCAACTTCCTTCTAAGTATGACTATTATAGCCTTAGCCACTAAAATCCAATCCGAAAGGCATGAGGTAGGTAGGTGATCATGGCTAATAAGTTAAATGATACAGGCTAACAGTCTGTACCATGTTGCCAGGCAGAGCAGGTTTCTCATAAATTGAAGCGGAAAAGGAGGGCACCACCCTCCTTTTCAGGATGGCCTATTGGAGATCCCCATAACTGCCTTACGTCACATTCACATTTGTCTGAATTTAATTTTGCAGAGGCAGCCCTGGGTCCCGTGGCAGACAGACTGGTATCCTGCCATTCTGAGATTTGCCAGACTTGCCAACCAAACCAAATTACCTTTAAACTCTGGTGATCAGAGAATTTATAGTCTCCAGAAGCAAAAGGCATTGTGGTAATGGGAGAGAGGCAGCATTCCCCCTCTCAGGGAACATTTCTCTCTCCTCAGTGATGACAGCTTTATGATTTTACTGGGAAAATCCACAGAAGGTGCTTTCACAAAATCAACTGTCTTTTGACATGTTTCCAAGGGCAGTGGCATAGGAAAGAGGAACCACATTATGAAGTAGAAGCTGAATAAAACTCAGGAGTGAAAAACGGTATGTCACTACCATGAAAGGAAATTGACTTTTTCCCCCTTGATTTATCTCATTGCAGCTTCACATGTCATCCACTGTGTTTCTTTATTCATAAAGGACCACACTATGGAAAATGTTCTTCCTGTGGTAAAGACCTGTGCATTTGCTGTTTGACATTCTCTCCTGGGAATTCCTCAAAGTTGGCAGCCTTTGAGCTGCCTTGTTCCCACTTCGCATAGGTGGAGGGCCCACCTACCACTTCTTACTATCGCAAGTCTTGTCTTCATTTAGATCAAAACTGCCTTATGTTTTTGAGGGAGTTTGTTTTGTAGTTGGGTTTCTGAGGGAGCCAAGTTGATGGTGAATCTGAACTCCACAGCATCTTTTCTAGAGAATCAGATGGTCCAGAGAAGGCCATGTGCAAGTTCATCCCCAAATCCTAGGACTTGGCTTGAGATAAATGTAGCCTCTTCCTCTTATTTGAGGCTGAGGGGGCAGCAGAAGATAGAATTAATCATTCTTCTGAATCTTCTTCCCGCTCCTCTTACATCGGTCCTTTTCTCTCTGTGTATATTTTCCCCTTCATTTCTCTCTGCCTGCCTGCGACTCGCGCAAGCTCTTTTCTTCTCTTGAAAATGTTGTCTTTTATCATGTCCTTGTATTAGTATTTCTACTCTTTACTCTCTTCTCATTCATCCCAAAGATCATTAACTCATTTCTACCTCCTGTTCTTCCCTATTCTAAAATCATCCTCAGCTCATTTCCTTAACTCTTAACATTATTCCCCTTCTAGCCTAAAATAAGTCACAATGAGGAGAGTAGTAATGATTGTATGTTGAAGCTGTTATGTTTCAGGACGCACTGGGCTACACACTTCACATTTGGTATCTCATTTAATCCCTGCAAAGGAGAAAATGGCATCATGCCCCTTTAATTGATGAGATTCGATGAGGTTCATACAAAGAATAGCTGACAGAGCTGCATGTCTGTTGCAGTTTATCTGACTCCTGGTGTGCAAAAAAGACAGGGCTCGCTTCATTATGAGCTATAACTCACAGGCCTCGAGTGAAACTTGATAAATATTTACACGATTTCACTTCACTCAGGGCCATTCATTGACCCATATCCACTGATGCAGATAAGTTTCTTCTACTGCACACCTTTCAATAATTACATATTGGATATCTGAAGCAGCTCATAAATTCAGGTCCTAGAGGTAGGCATAGTGACAAACCGGGATGAGGAAGAGAAGAGTAGGGAACAGGGAAAGCAGCTGGGAGAGCAAACAACTGAGAAGAACTGACGTTTCTAAGATTTGAAGGACTTTGCCGCAGCTGAGCTCCCAGGAATCCGAGGCCTGACTGGGGGTGAGGTGAGGAGTCACAGCCTTAAAGTGGGTGAGCAAGGAATGGTCAGGCTCATCCTGGTCCTCTTCACCCCTTCCCATGAAGCTGGAGAAGATTTGTTCCTGTAGTAAAGAAAACTAGAAATACATTTTTATTTTTTTAAGATTTTATTTATTTATTTGTCAGAGAGAGAGAGCACAAGCAGGGGGAGCAGCAGGCAGAGGGAGAAGAAGCAGGCTCCCCGCTGAGCAGGGAGCCCAACGTGGGGCTCAATCCCAGGACCCTGGGATCATGACCTGAGCTGAAGGCAGTTGCTTAACCGACTGAGCCACCCAGGCGTTCCACTATAAAGATATTCTTAAACTGTGAAGTTGATTTAATAAAGTATACAAATTCCCAGCATTGGTTTTCCATCAAAATGTACGACATGCTTATGTCGTTCCAAATCATCCTGCCCCGACTGACACAGTGTGGAGTGGGTACCTTCCTTTGCTTTCCTCAGCTCTAATATCACCCTAAGAAATGCCAAATCCATCATGAAACCGTTAAATAGGCAAGAAAAAAAAGAGGGAAAGGGTTAACCGGCAGGGTGAGCATCAGTGGACTGAACATCTGGGTCTGAGTCCCAGCTCCACCCCTCCTGTCACTTC
>NC_138374.1:69094766-69119801 GCF_054177405.1 Leptonychotes weddellii
GGGTGGAGAAAGAGAGAGATCTCTCTCCCAGAGCTTGATTCTGGTTTTTGAAAGCTTTTGATTCCCAAGGCCATCGGGAAACCCGGCCTGCTCAGACACTTTTGGGACAGCCCCTTAAATCCCTAAGAGAGGTTCTGAGATCTGTCGTGAGCCCCCAGCTGCCGGCCTCCGATTCAATAGCAGCTTCTCCCTGGCTTCAAGCAGCCATCTCATGAAGAAGAGAACTGAAAATTTCACTTTTCTGCTCTTCCAGTATCCTGCTTGCCTCAAATTGCTTTGGCCTCACTCACTTAAAAAACCCACCTGTGCACAGGTGTTAAGCAGGGCCCAGCAATATGGGACAGAATTACACACCACACACACATCTGTGCACAGGCAGAGATTATAATTGTTGAGTCCATTGGGAGCAGATGGGCCTGCTTAGCAAGAGAATAGGATTGACTACAAGAATTAAGCTGAGAACAGTAAGGGAATTAGTAGGCCAGACATATCAGGCCTGCAGAGTAATGGTGGGTAACATTGTGGGTCACATGACCTTGAGCGTGGACAAGCCAGCCAGGCAGGACTTCCTTCCTCTGGGAGGTGGACCATCACTGTGTTCACTTCTAGAAACACGTATGTTGTCGAAAACATATATATATATACCTACATGCTGTCTCCTTTTCTAAAATACAGATACATTTTAGCTTTTTTTTTTTCCCCCTTTCATCATTCAGAATGGCAAGGAAAGAGAAACATGGAAAGAAGAGCTACTAATACAAGAAATCTGGCAATATTAGGTATACTTCCATTATCTTTCAAGACATAAAGATAAAGAATAGTTCACAGAAGAACCAAAAAGAAGTTATATTCCGTTTTTTTTTTTTTTTGGTTTTTTGGGTTTTTTTAGATTTTATTTATCTGACAGAGAGAGACACAGACAGAGAGGGAACACAAGCAGGGGGAGAGGGAGAGGGAGAAGCAGGCTTCCCGCCGAGCAGGGAGCCCGATGTAGGGCTCGATTCCAGGACCCTGGGATCATGACCTGAGCTGAAGGCAGACGCCCAACGACTGAGCCACCCAGGCGCCCCTACATTCCATTTTGAGAGCACCTGCCATTACTCCCTAGGCTGCCCTCTGGTCAGGGAATATTCCAAATGGCTATGGCCCCACGTGGGCTTTGATGGTGATGATAATGAAAATTCTTTTTGATAAAACTTCTTTGCTTGAAATTAGCATTGGCTTGTATCCTGCCAAATGGGAGAATTTGACGAATACATTCTTCCGCACATTTTAATCGTTAACACAGTGAAAATATAAGAAAAGAAACAAAAGGCTTATTTAGGTAGAAGATCGTGTGACTTTTTAATCTTTATAAATTCAGTTCTTTTTTACTTCTTTAGAAAAGGAAAAGTAGCTCAAGATCGTTAATACATCATTCTAAATATTCTTCTGGCCTTTTTATTAGTGGGTGTTAGTTTATCGTTTTATGGCAAGAATAATGTTTATAGGTTGGCACAACCTAAAAAAAAACCACCTTGTTTAAAATTGACCTACCATTTAAATATGATCATTTTGGCAATGAACGCCTTCTAAACTTATCCTTCTCAATTGTGGGCATTAAGCCCATAAATAGGAATGCTAGAAGGGGGAAAAAAGAGGGTCACTTCCAGAAGAGGAGCCTTGGAGAAGTGAATGGAAAATGTTGCCTCTGTTTAGCATGAATGAGCCTGGGATTTAAATAACATTCTTCAGGCCAGATAAATAGTTTTCCTTTGGCTTAGTAATCATGTGTTGCATTCAAATATTTAAGTGAAGTGTTTTCTGGCTTTCCTCACTTTGTCTTTGATCTTTACATGCTCTGTTGTATTTTAACTCATCAGCTTCACCAAATAAAAGATATAATTTATACCTTTTAGTACATGTAAGAGAGACAAATTTGCTATAATGCATTTGAAACACATCATCGAGTTTTTGCTTTGTTTTGCACACACACGTATCCCCAAATGCTAAAATACACCAGAATTTTAAAAGCTCTGCATCAGGGGTGATTACCACGATCTGTCTCATCGATTGTTTTCTTTCCTCTGTTTCCAAGCTGTTCCGCAATGTCTATGCCTTATATTTATTAAAAAAAATAGAAGATGTTTTTAAAGAAACCTATTCCAAAAATCATTTACATTCTTTGTGTCATCATCATCCACCTTTTGCCATTTTGAGACACTGGTTGCTTGGACCCAGATCGCAAGAGTCACAGAGTCCAGTTGCAACCAGGCTCCTCTGAAGTAAGAGTCTTCTCCATGGGAGCTCCACAAAGACAGCCTTTCAGAAAGTGCTCACGCACCCATCTACCCACGACCACTCAGAGCGGACGTCAGAGTCGCAGACAGGAAGTGTGATCCTCTCCTTTGTTCCCTCCACCACGTGACCTTCGGGCATGGGACATCTGTACAACTCTGATCTCGGTCAGTAAAGTGCCAGGATGTTTTATGGGCAGGATTCATCTGCACCAGAGAAGGTGGGGATTCGTGTTGGGTGTTTGAACAAAGGGAGACAAAGGGAATTCACCCTGAAATCACCCAATGGCTGAGGAGATTACCTCATGCTGCCTTAATTACATGCTGTGTGAACCATTTTCAGTCTTAACACAGGTGATCTTTTCTGGGTGTAGTGAGACATCAAGTCTAAAGGAAAGAAGCAGACAGCTTCTTATTTATCACCTTGAAAATGCCTGGTAATCGTCTTTGCCATGTCTCTAAGGCTGATGAATCAAGTATGACTAGACTGCCATGCTTCCTACTTCCACGACTTGAAATGGATCGGGAGGGAAAAATCAGGGCAAACCACTGATTTTATTCATAACCTTCAGCTTTTCACAGACTCTGTAAAAAGCCTTCCAGACAGTAGCCCAAAGTCGTTTCACTTCCTAGAAATACACTGATTCTAAAGAGAATTAATCAGCCCTCTTCTAGAAAACCCATCAAAGACGACTCGTTGATACAGGGCATGAGCACTTGCTGAAAGGCTTGTTTGTAATGCTGCCTTTCCCATCACTCGTATCTCAACAAGTTCCCAGGTAAGCATCTCGTTTACAAAAGGGGAAGTAAGGGAGTTCGAGAGTTGATGTTTTGCTCACCCCGCCAAGATCTGCACAGGCGCACCTCATTTTATTATGCTGCACTTTCTTGGGCTTGGCAGATATTGTTTTTTTGGGCTCTGGGGTGTTTTTGATTTTGTTTTTAACAAAGTGAAGTTCTGTGGCCAGACTGCGTCCCGCCAGTCTTTTGCATGTTTTTCCAACAGCATTTGCTCCCTTCGAGTCTCTGTGTCACACTGTGGTGATCTCACGATTTTTCAGACATGGTATTACTCATTGTTAATCTCTTTGTTATGGTGATCTGTGATCAGTGATTCTGACTCACCCAGTGCTTAGCTGGTTGCATTTTTCAGCGATAAAGGATTTTTTTAATTCAGGTGTGTACATTGTTTTTTTAGACATGAAGCAGTTGCACGCTGCCCAGACTACTGTGCAGTGTAAACATAACTTTTATAGGCACCAGGAAGCAAAGAAAAAATTTCATTTGACTCACTTCATTGTGATGAAATTAGCTTTACTGCGGTGGTCTGGAACCAAACCCGCAATAGCTCTGAGGTTGTCCCCTTCTCCGCTCCTGTCCCCCCACCCTGTCCCTTCCCAGGAGTGAATCTCCTGCCGACTTATTATGGCTTCCTGTTCGCTTCCCCAAAGGCTCCTTGTGCCCTTTGAGCTGAGTTGCCAGGCCCCCTGAGAAGATAAGGGAGCCGCACACTTGTGCGCCTGGGTGGTCTGGAGGCCCAGGAAAGGTGAAGGTCCATCTGTTCAAGTGAGGAGGAGCAGGGGGTGTGGCCACTCTGGTTCTTGGTCCTGAGACCTGCAAAGCTTCCTCCTTTGTCTTGAGACTCCATTCCCTCATTGGGCAGGGGGGCACGTGCCGAATGATGCCACTGTTGTCATTGTGCTCATCGGCCCACGCAAAGCCCCACTCTTGGGGTCCCGAGCCGATCTGTGCACTGCAGTTTCCAAGGTGTCATGGCTATTCTTCTAAATATCTTCTTGCAATCCTGGGGGCTGGGATGAGATGCCAGGTGGGAGGTTAATCCTCACCATAAAGGGATCTGTGCTGCTTTGGATTCCCAGGCTATTAAAGGGATGAGGGAGAACTTGAGCTCATGCTAAAACTCAGTCGAAGCACCCATGGACATGTGAAACTTCCAGTAAATTCCAGAGAGATAACATTCCCCTGGAAAGCAAGACTTCCTGCTGTGAGATTTTTTTTTTAAAGGCTATGCCAGGTGGTACACATCCCAAGATTTTCCAGGGGAATGGGTCTGGAGGACTGGGAAGGGCAGGGAGGACTTCCCGATCAGGTGCTTAGGATCCCAGAATTTAAAGCCAAGCCAGTTATTTCAAATGTTATCTCTCTGGAATTTACTGGAAGTTTCATTTCCCAGTAGCTATCTTTGAGGACTGAGTGACGAATGTTCAGTTTTAGCATAATCACAGTGATCCTTTGTGGGTCCTCGGCCAAGGCCAAAGGCACCTTGATCATGTTAGGGAGAGCTAACAAATGGGGTGGGCTCTGAGTCGTGATTAAACACTGCCACCTGCTTATCAGTGCTCCCAGGCTAGGGGAAGGGGCTGTCCTCATCTGACCATTCACACCTTGTAATATGCTTTGCTAGCGTTTCTGAAAATGCCCATCTGTAAGAGTAAAGTTCACTGCCAAGTACCTCTGCCTTACGTGGTTCCAACTGAGATGCTTACATTTTGCTTCTAAGGGCACAGAGGAACCCTGATCCTTTGCCTATTCAGGAGATAAGCATACTCAATGCATACATGTGAATCAAAAGCTTCTTTCCTTTTAAAGCAAGACACAGTTTGTGAATTTGCACTTGGCCATGACGTGACTTTGTCGGTAAAAGCCATCCTGATACAAAGTCTAGGGGATCATTGAGAATGATTTCTGCAAACCATGAGCAGATCGACACTACAGGGAGGCTCTGCCTTTTGTTTCCAGGTAGTCTGTGATTGGATTTATTTTAGCACTTACGATGTGGCTGCTCATTTGGCATCAGGGAGCATGCTGACCACAAGACCTATTGTCCCCCATTCAGGTCATCCAAGACTGCTGTGAAAATTATCTGCCTTGCCAGCCACTTTGATCCTGTCACTCCCTCCCTGAAAGCTTCTGTCTGTTGCCCAAAGCCCTTCACGTGGGCCTCAACCTCCTCCCTCTAGCTACTGCAGCCCCTGCGCCGTCAGTCCCCTAACCGCACATCTTCGCCTACCTTCCCCTGACCTCTACTAGAGGCCGTCTCCTCTACTTCAGCCAAACACGGTTATCCTCAGACTTCTTGAACAGAGTCTGACATTGTTTTTTGTTGGTTTTTTCTTTTTAAGATGTTTTTTCTTCATGGGTGAGAGAGAGGAGAATGCACAAGCAGGGGGAGGGACAGGTAGAGGGAGAAGCAGACTCCCCGCTAAGCAAGGAGCCTGACGTGGGACTCGATCCCGGGACCCCAGGATCATGACCTGAGCCGAAGGCAAGCGCTTCACTGACTGAGCCACCCAGGCGCCCCACAGTCTGATGTTTTCAATACCTTGTTTTCACTAGGACAGTTTACCAAAACAGAACGAGGGCATATAACCCAAAGTCTGTGTGTCACATGTGCTATTTCCACTGGCTCTCTAATCTCTGAGAGTTAGGAAGGGATGCTCCGGAATGAGACCTGCATGTTGATTCATGCTTTGTGTGTTTTATATGTATGCCAGACCAGCTAGTGTCAGAGTCCCTCCAGGGGAAAGTTCTAGGGGCAGAAGGAAGTTTTCCATATTATTTTAAACACAGTTTAAGGATGTTTTAAAGCCATTTAAAGACAAGAGGAAAAAATTCATAGGAGCAAAAAGTGTCACAAATGAGGAGGTAACCAGAATGAATAGAAGGAAAAGCTATTCAGTGACCCTTGGGTTGATTTCGCAAGGGAGCAACATGGACAATGTACCAGGCACGGATAGCTTTCTAATCAGACCCTAATGCATTCATTCATCTATTTGACAGAACATACCAGAAGCCTGATACATGTGAGGTGGAATTCAAAAAATAAAAAGGTATGCTCTCTACCCTCTAAGACTAACAAAACAAGTCACTGGTTCCAGGAACGAAGGACATATAGGATATATATATATAGGGGGGGACAGAAACCATAGTGGGGCCCCCATTTAAGTCTTTTTTCATAAGGATGTCTACTTTCTTTATTTTTTTTGTTTTGTTTTATCTTTTTTAAGTAGGCTCCACACCCAGCATGGAGCCCAACACGGGGCCTGGATCTCACGACCTTGAGATCAAGACCTGAGCTGAGATCAAGAGTCAGATGCTTAACCGACTGAGCCACCCAGGTGCCCCAACATCCTTTAAATCCGATTTAAGATTCATGGTTTCTACCACGAAAACTTGGGCAAGTTTTATAATAATACTAATCTCTTTGCAGTTGTATCTGTGCTGTTTTCAGTTCATCTCTTAGACCTTTGGATATCTACTGTATATAGAGAACACCGAGGCTGCATGTTTTGAGCTTAAAACCATGGCTGCCAAATCAGCAACATAGATCCCAGGCTCGACACCACGAGCAAAACTTGATTTCATTTCAGTCATGCCTGAACTGGTTGATTGCTCTGGTCTAGAGAAGGATTTCTGTCTCCTGGAGTCTTTTGCTAGAATCTAGTAGCTAGTGGAAACCATCCCTTCCCATAGAGGAAAGGTGATCCGATCCTGCTGTTGTGACAAACTGGGACAGGCAGCCCAGTGCTGTTTGTAACTGTTGAGCAACAAAGGCCTGGGTCTCACTGAGGAGCCCCCAGAACTGGTGACGAATCATGAGGGAATTCCCTTAGCCAATTTTTTGTCGGAATCTTCCCTATTAAATAGAAAATATTCCTGTAAGTGTGTACACATTTACTTATAAGCTATACGTGGTAGGGCTTCCCAAAAACCATAGAGTATATTGTGAGAAAATTCACACAGGAAAAGAAAAAGATTCATTTGATCATGTTTATAGAGGATTCAGCGTGTGCTGACTGGTGTACGTGAGACTGCCAAAATTAGGTAATAAGAAAAACACTCCTACCTGCTGCATAAGATAACTCAAAAGCCTATTTCAAATGAGAGATAAATGCCAGAGGAGTCCAAGGTTTCTGCATAATTAAGTACAAAGTAGGAGTGACTTAATTTCAAAGATTCTACTTAACACACATTTGTACAAATTTGTACAAATAAAAAGCCTGACTCTGTTCGCAACAAATCACATTTGTCTACAATTGCAAAAAAGCATCTATTTTCAACCAATATGATCATAATGAGCAAACCGTAAGTCCTTCATGGAAATGGAAATCATGGGTCTCTGCCTGTGCTGGCACTTTGCCAAGCACACTACAAAATTTCCAGCCCAGAAACCTGGAAATACAAGTATTTCATTTTGCAGAGGAGATAAAATGCTCACAGGACTTAAGTGCCCAAGGTCACATACGTGAGAAATGGCAAAGCCAGGATCTGCCCTGCAGTGTATCTCCTTCCAAAATCTGCTTCCTTTCCATTACTGTCCCACTTCCTAAAGAGGCTTCTGAGAAAGTTGGCTGTGTGAAATTTCCTTAAAAAAAAAAAAAAAAACGAATTTTGTGGGGTGCTTGGGTGGTTCAGTCAGTTAAGCATCTGGCTCTCGGTTTCAGCTCAGGTCACGATCTCAGGGTCATGGGATCGAGTCCTGTGCCAGGCTCTACTCTCAGCGGAGTCTGCTTGAGATTGTCTCCCTCTCCCCCTACCCCTCCCCACTGCTCTCGTGCGTGCTCTCTCTCTCTCTCTCTCTCTCTCTCTCACTCTCTCTCTAAAATCAAACTTTAAAAAATAAACAAAAATTTAAAAAATAAAATAATCAATTTAGTAGAGGATGCCCACTACATTCTCCTATTCGGAGATTCACAGTACATGTCAGTGTATTAATGATTCTAAGTAGTAAAATCTATAGTTAAAAAAAAGGAGGGGGAGGACCTGATTTGGACTACCCAGCATTTCAGACACTTGTTGGATCAAACAGAACAACTTTTTTCCATGAACTGACTTTGGCAAATATTTATCTTCCTTGGCTGCTTCAGCAAATGCCTTATCTCCCACTCCGCAGTCTTACTGCATGTGGAGGGGAAGGCATTAGGAAGTACCAGCGCTGTCACTCTGAGAGGTACAGACTGCCTTCCTTTTTAGTCACTCCCAGGTCCCCAACAATGCTATGAACGTTATTAGCTTGCTAAAGAAAGAGAAAAACAAACAAACCAAAAAACTACTGAAACCATCTTAAAAGGCCAATTAGGTTTTGTGGGGTTTTTGTTTTTGTTTTGTTCTTTTGGCTACTGAAGTCCAAATTTAAATGAATTTAAAGCATTTTCAGTATCCTTGGACTAGAAGTCAAATGGTTAATTTCAAAGTAAAAATGAAGATTAGTGTGTGGTTTCTCTCTCCCCTTCCCTCTCTCAATGTCATCAAATTCATTTGTGTTAGCTAGGTATTACTCATGGGAGACAAAGTTCGATTTTTAAGAAGGTGACCGTAGGGGTTGTTTGATGTATTTCTCAGCAAACCCAGCCTTCTCTGCTTTTCCTTAGTCACATACTGGAGAAACAGTCCTGAGTCACATCAAAGGTGCCCAGAGATGAATATATGAATATGGTACCTTTCAGAGACCCCTAAAGCTTCCTTTCCCTCCCCCCGCCCCTCCTCCCTTGGAGGCACCTGTTCTTTTCTCTCATCTGTGGGAACTGCCACGTGTATGTGCTGGCACCTTCAGCATTATGGAAGCCAACAAAATTGGCTTTAATGCTGACTCAATCATCCCAGGCATGAGGCACACTGGTGAGAAAGATGGTCCACGGAAGGCTCCACATAAAAGCCCTGTAAATGATAGATAGCATTGTGGTTCAGCCCAGCAAGTGGTTTCTGGGGGTGACTCACAGCCTGCCTCAGAGACATGGACAGGATGTCAGCCCCTTCTGATTCCTCACATTACTGGCCATTTGTTTATCCTTCTTTTTCCTCTGGCAACCCACTGATCCCTTGTATGCATTTTAGCTCTTTATCATGTTATCAGAAGGTAGGGATAAAGTAAATTTTGCAAGTCAAAGAGTCAAAAAGGATTCATGAATAAAATCGAAAACACCTCTCCTGTATCATCATGGCCGTTCCGTGTGTACCCATTCTCATGACTCGTCCAGTAAAGGCAATGCATGGCTTTGAACTAGGCATTTAAACTGTCAGCACTTTGTTCTGTGGAATTTTTTCTCTTCCAGTTTTTTTTTAAAGAATTTATTTATTTATTTATTTGAGAGAGAGAGAGCAGGGGAGGGGCAGAGGGCGAGGGAGAAGCAGACTCCCCGCTGAGCAGGGAGCCTGACGCGGAACTCGATCCCAGAACCTGGAGATCATGACCAGAGCTGAAGGCAGACGCCTAACCAACTGAGCCACCCCGGCTCCCTCTCTTCCAGTTTTAATCACGTTTCTCTAGTTGTAAAATGAAGAGATTTGTCTAAAACATTCTCAGAGCTCTTCTGCCTTTTTCTCTCAGTCCATAAACTATGCATAAACCCCTATCTTTACCTAATTAGTACTCATTTCAGAACTTATAGTAATTAAAACCAAGCATGTAAGTGCAGAAGGACAATCCTTCTGAAAGCTTCCCTCTTGCCAAAAAATAATTTGAAAAGCGGAAGAAGGTGAGCTCTCACACACCCAAATATAAAGAAAGTGCTAGAATATTTACCACAGGGTAGGTCCAGCTCAGCCTACAGGCAGTCAAATCAAATGTAAAACAAAATGATGTTACTTGAACATTGGACAGAGGTAAATTGAGAGGGGGCAGACGTTTTCATCTGGGGACAGAGTTTGCTGTTGGGTGCGTGCCGCTTGGGTCTGAGGTTACCTCTTCGATTGAGTTCTATGTATCTTTAAATTGCACTTTTAGTTGACTCTTCTGCAGTTGAATGACGTGTAGCGACAGCAATTCAGCAAAATCGATGCGGCACTTTGACCTCAATGACAACTTGGACGCTGGGTCCCTGCCATCACAGTATTTTCCTCTGGTTGGGTTTTGGGTTTGGGTTTTGGCTGCGACTCTCTCATTCAGGAAAAAACAGAGCAAAACAAAAATCCACAGCCAGAATTCCATGTCGGTTTGCTCCTCTCAGATTCTCCTCCCGCTGTCCTCTCTTTGGAACATTCACCCACCAATTGCTACCATCCAGATGCTCTTGTAGCCGGCCGAGCCACAGGGCTGCAGAGAAGTAGCTCGAACGCAAGGGAGGGCAGCGCCTCGGCATGATTGAGTCTGCAGCTACTCACTCCCATGAGGCTGAGTCAGGTTGAGGGAATGTGTTTGTCTTGCTTCAAAGAGATAGTCTTCCTAATACAGTCTTGACTTACTATTCCATCTGTGCTGCTGTGTTTTTACATTTTTTTATCCACGTAATCCTGTTTTCCTGAGGAGCTTTATTAATGACATCTATGCATCCCCTCACTAATCCCCGCAGAGTGTATAGAAGTAAATTCTATATGGACTGGCACTGTTGAAAGCAAGGCAAGCGGAGACATGGGTGCAGTAAGAAAGGCTTCAGCGTCAGCCCTTGTAAGACCACACTCAGACCTTTGCCCACTGTGCCTGTCGGCCCTTCTGCTGCAGGAAGTACGGGGCAAGGTGGGTTTCTCCAGGGAGTCACCAGGGCCTGCCATCTAGCAGTCAAGAGCAGGGGAGTGAGGCCTCCTGGGCTCCACACCTGTTCTCCTTGCTGGCTGAGTGACCTGAGAAACCACCCAGCCTCTCTGAGCCTCTCTTTAGAGATGAGCTGATGAATGCCAAAAGCTTTGCACAATACTTGGACCTCTGCCTGTCACCCTCGGCAGAGAGGCAGTGGGGCAGCGAGACGAGATTCTGAGGGCCCCGAGGCCGTCCAAGTTCCAGGGACACCCACAGAGAAGTTACGAAACACCCTGCCTAACGCCGAAGCCCCGCTCAAATCCCGGCCAGCCCTCCCTCAAGGTCTCCTACCCTGAGTCATTTCTCTTCACTGCCTCCCAGGGGTTTCTCGGTCATTTGATGTGAAGTCACATTCCCTAACTGTCCTACCCCCAGAGCCACCCATATCTTCAAGACAGGACACAGCCCCCTGAGATGGTCGTGAGCCAGAGCTCGAGTGGGTCCCTAGGTCCTCCAGCAGCTTCTCCAAGGCATGTGGACGCCCCCACAGGCTGCTGGGGCCACTGCCTTTGGCTTCCTGTGCCTTGACCTTCCACCAGCTCCCCTCAGCGGATGTGTCCCCCAATGTAGGCACGCGTGCGTGCAAAACCCCGTCCTCTCCCCGGGAAACCCACTACCCACCCACCTGCACCCACACACGTGCACAGCTCTTTAACTCTTAAAGAGATCCCCCCTGCTCCAGACTCGGGGAACTGTGATTCAGTCAATTAATGAGCTCCAGTATTCCTGCACCCTCCCCTGTTCAAATGCCCGCAGGTGCTTAGCAGGCATGCAACTTGAGAGAAACGACCTTGTTTTTCTGAGGCTCCTTCTCTCTGTATAAAATGCAGATGCTCAGCTGGCCTCGCGCAGAGGCTCTGAGGATTCAGGGAGCTAAGAGCCGGCATGGGGTGCAGCGCATTGTCCCAGTCTGCTCCAGTGGCCATCACGCACCAAGGGCTGGGAGGCTGAGACAGCAGACGTTTACTTTCTTGCAGATCAGGAGGGCACAAGTTCAAGGTCAAGGTGCCAGCAGAGCTGGTTCCTCGTAAGACCTGTCTTCCTGGTTCACAGATGGCAGTGTTCTCGCCATGTCCTCACATGGCCTCTCCTCTGTGCACGCCTGGGCAGAGGTCTCCCGTGTCCCTTGCTCTTCTTATAAGGACACCAGTCCTACCAGATTAGGCCCCAGTCCAAGACCTCATTTACCCATAATTACCTTTTTAAAAGCCCTCTCTCTAAAAATGGTCACTTCGGGGGTAGGACTGCAACACAGGAATCATGACGGGGCCTATTTCAGCCTCTAGCGCACAGCTCAGGTGCAAGTAAGTGACCTTCGCTCGTTCTTCCCGCGCTTCTCCCACTCCCTGGCGGCGCCTTGGTTTCCACCTTTAAATCAAATGCAGGCCCCCTCTTGCAGTGACGCTGTGGTCAGGGTCTCTGATCAGCCACAGAAACATGGACCTCTGCCTGATCTAAAATCAGGGGATCTGATCCCCTGCCCCACTTAACCTACTGTAGCACGTGAGGCAGATCTGAGGTGTCTCCTGGAAAACAGGGCAAGGGAGCCTCTCTGCTGCCCTTACTTTGATGTCATCATTGGTCTTTTCGATGACACTCCAGGCCCATTGGTCATCAGGAGATTCCCCAGAAATCCTCTGGTGCACGTTCTGCTTACACCCGCTTTCCAGTCTCAGCAGAGGGCAGGTACTACCCGGTGCTGGGTGGGAAATAGGAACCAAGTGTCAGATGCCATGGGAGTGACAGTGATGAGGGGACAGGGGGCAGGGGTGGGGACACAGACCTTGTCTGTGCCAGCCTCCCGGACACTGGAGTGAGAAACTACCCCTCGACCTGCCCACCAGTGCTCAATTCCTTATGGAATTAAAAAAAAAAAAAAAGTCAAATTTGGGACTACTCTATTGAGGGTTAAATTCAGCTAGAACAGAACTTTTAAATTCCGGAATCAGAATATAGTTTTCTAAAACAGCGCTTTGAGCATTCAGGGCCTAAGGGATAAAAGAAAAACATTCATGTTGAGTATTTCTAGATGGAAATCTAACCCATTAAGTTATAGCATCGTTCAAAAATTATGGCACCACAACCAACACAATTAAATAACAATTACTCTTTTATAACCAACAAATGATACTATAATTTAGTCACGACACTGGCACTCCTGAAGAGTGTCTTATAACTTGTATCTGTGTTTCAAAAGCCAGGATAGACTGGCACAGAGATAACTGAGTAGAAGTTGCCCGACAGAAGCTTTGCCACTCTCTAGACATGGTGCATTTGCTTAACCAGAATCCGCTTTAGCACATCCGAGGTGGGTGTGCCATGATGGGTAGCGAGAAATGTGAGCATGCTGAAGAATCGTCATTCTCCAGAAACCCAATCAGCACTTCTTCCAATAACTCTTACAACTCGAAAAATTCCTGACACCGATGAAAATTTTAGACCGAGACCCATATCCTGCTTTTCAATATCAATCTGGGAAGGTGATTTTCTGGTTATATTTCAATAAATTATCTTCACCCTGGTAAGCACAGAAGTTCTTATTATCTACACCTTTACCCTAACATGCAAGGCAAGAGAATATAATTAATCAATAGGAGGTAAACTGGGGTTATGGACACTAACACCGTTGTTGATAAATGAAACGTGGAACGGGGTTTTGCATTAGGTGATCCGTTTGAGGAACGTAGGAAATTGCAGGGTTGGTATCGTTACCCATGTAACAGAAGTACTTGGAGAAATAATGACACAGAAAACAGAGTGAAAGAGAAAGAGAAAAAGGACATGCACAGAGACCCAGACCCAGGAGTTGCCATTTCCCCACGGTTAAAGTGGCAAAGCAATAGACTAGAACTGTGGCCTCTCCCCCCAAATTTATTATTTAATTAATATCATAAAGAATTTTTCCATCAGGTGCTCAGGAGCTTGAGGCTGAACTGTTGCAAACCAATGGCAGAAAGTTGATCACAGATTTATGTCAAAGAGAGATCATTGTCATTATCTATCACCTAATCTCTGATCATAATCTTGAACAGTTGTTTAGCAGTTTATAAATTTCAAAGCACTATGTCCTACATCATCTTATCTGATCGTCTAGACAGTCCGATGAGTGAGGCAGATAAGGTGACATCCCTCCGGAAAAATGAGGCTTGGAATCAGGAACACGATCACAGTCAGCTGGGAATGTAAAACCCAACAGCCTTATGGAATAGTAGAGCTAGAAGAGGCCTCCAGGCACCTTATGGTCATGCAGGATGGTATCTGAAGCTCCCAGGAAAGGTGACCAGCCGGTGATAACAAAGCCCCCAGCCTAGCTCCAGGAAGGCCACCTATGTGAAGCCTGAGGCAGAATGGGGTTCTGCCCACCTGCTGTGCGTCCTGTTTCCCAGCATGTCAACCTCTACGCCCATGTTCCTACTCCCTCCTCTCTCTGCCTCAAGTTAGTATCACCAAAAGAATATATTATGATTGATTATTCAAAATATTCCCAATTAAATAACTTAACTAATGGATCAGTTCATCTTTAAGAAACAATGCAGAAAATAGTCATAAATTTATGACACTGATAAAATTATTTTTCTCATAAACAAGAGGTTTATGTGAGATGTTTCAAGGGGAAAGGCAGAAAAAGTGGACAAGTTAAGAACAAAGAAGACCCTTTTGTGATTTTTAAGTAAAATAGCAAACTAGGGTAAGAAAAGTTTTCCAGAAGGAACTGAAGAGAAAATGGGCAAGCAGGTAGAATGTCAAATGCAAACGGAGTGAAGGAGACCATGGGGGTGTTAGACACTGACCCTCTGCAAATACCTAAAGCTCGCAGCCACCGCCACCGATAAGACTGATAACCACTGAGAGTAGCCGAGGGCCACCTGCCTGGTGGCGTCTGGTACCCCGGGAACTGTGCCCTGGCGTCTGCACCTACACGGGGGGCTGGGCCAGGGTGGGGCCTCACTCCAGTCCAGCCTCTCATTCCGTGAGTGTCAGACATCTCAGTCTGCAAATTTATTTTTTAAGATTTTATTTATTTTAGAAAGAGAGGGGGGCAGAGGGAGAGGGGGAAGCAGACTCCCTGCTGAACACGGAGCCTGACATGGGACTCAATCCCAGGACTCTGGGATGGTGACCTGAGCCAAAGGCAGATGCTTACCCAACAGAGACACCCAGGTGTCCCCCAAGTCAACAAATATATTTATCATCTTCCATTTAGGGTCCAAGAATACACAAGGTGGACTCCAGGCCTTCAGCTGAAGCATTTCCACGTGGCTTTGTAAATGAGACTTCCTTTCCAGCCTTGACACATAAAACTATCAAATGCCAGTCTCCAGTGCCTGTCCAATGCGGGTAGCATTCCATTTATTGCTGGCATGTGATTGCAACATTCGGTGAAAAAAAATAAAAACCTCTGCAGTTTGTGGATAAACAGGAGATAATTAATGAACGTATTGTTTCTTTTTCCCTGGAAGAAGGAAAGGTAGCCGAGCTGAGAAAACAAGATTAGCATATCCATTAATGAGGGTTGTGTTTGCATCTCTGTATCCCTTAGGATTGTATCTTTGTGTGAAAATACTGACTACAAGTGAGCCTTGTATTGAAAAATGAATGTTGAGCACACCGAACCCAGGGCAAAAGGAAGGAAATTAACAATTAAAAATGCCCATCAGTCATAAATTAGTTTTCTTAGGACAAACAAACCTATTTGGGCATTGACAACAAATAGAAACAAAATCCTAACCAAAGAGTTCCAGCCTCTTGTCCTGCAGAATCTTCCTTCTGAGTGTGTTTCAGATCCAGAAACTTTTCTTTCCCACAGCTGTGCATCAGCCCTAATTCCTGCGAGTGAACCCCAAAACCCGCTACTCCAGCTTTTTCTGTTAGCCCATCTCCTGCCTGACAGTCCTCCCCTGCAGTTGGTTGATCATTCGAAGATTTGACAGACGCTTGCTGCACCTGTCCTGTTGCAGGTTCTGTGCTGGGCATTGGGTCTGCCAGTCACCACACGCAACCGTCCAGCAGATGCCTCTTCAGTTCTAAGAAACTCACAGTTTCTTCCTTGTCTGGATTTCTTTGGAAAAACATTACAATCACGGTCTTTAATTTTTTACATCAGTGTTCTCCTCATTCATTCCAGCCAGCACTGTACATTCTCGCCTAGAGATTGTCCCATCCCCCACTCCACCCTATCACTTGTTTCTCACCTTCTATGGTTATTCCGTGTAAAATTCTAGTACGCTGAGTGCCCTCCCTGCGTCTTCGCTCTCAAACCTTATCTCTTGCCACATTGAAAGCACCACTCACCAGTTCCCTCTTCTGCCCAGCCCCCATTTGGCTTCAGTCCTTCCCATGACACCCTCAGCACCATGTGCAGCTAGCTGTAAGTGCTCACCATGTGTCTGCACTATTCTGTGACTTTGAGCCTTTAAAATCACACGTGCTCCAAAAAGATCATTGCACATCCATGTTCACAGAGTGTTATTCACAATAACCATGGATAGAAGCAACCTAAGAGTCTGGGCATAGAGGTGAATAAACAGAGTGTGGTGTATACGTGCAGTGGGATATTATGCGGCCTTCAGGAGGAAGGGCGTTCTGACATCAGCTGCAACATGCAGGAGCCTTGAAAACCTTGTGCTGAGTGCAATGAGCCAGGTACAACAGGGCAAACACTGTAGGATTTCACTTCTACAAGGTAGCTGGAGGAGTCAAATCCATAGAGACAGAAAGCAGAACAGTGGTTGTCAGGGACTGGAAAAGGGGGCTGGGGGGAATGGGGAGTTGGTGTTGAATGGGTATATAAAGTTTAGTTTTGCAAGATAGAAACGTTCTGGTGATGGTTGTAAAACAATGTGAATGTACTTAATGCCACTGAACCATACACCTAAAAATGGCTGAGGTGGTATATTTTATGTGTATTTTACCACAATTTAAGTGTATGTTTGTAAAAACTACTTATGCTCATTTCTCCACCCCATTCGGTTGTGAAGAACTTGAGAGTCCCTGCCTTTTGCTATTTTACAATGCTGCCGTCATTTGTTATATTCTGTAGACGCTGAAAACATAAGATAAACAAAGATGCTCAATAGACATACTTGAATGACTGCAAAATGACACTATGTGGGAGGGAGAGGGAGGGAGGGTGGGAGTGACAGGGAAGGAGGGAGAGAAATTTCTCCAGCATCAAAGCATCTCTGACCTCTCTCTGGTCTCAGTGTCATGTGGCAGTCGTAGTCTGATTAAACCAAGGTCAATGTCACTGATACTTTGAGAAGACTGCGGCAAAGAACCAAATAAGCAAAAAATTACCTTAATCCACGGGGTTGGAAAAATGAAAAGAATCAGATAAAGTAATCAAAGAAAAGCTTTGAGATAAACATAGAAGTAGGGCACTTTATTAAGTAGATTTTAGGGGGGGAAAAAGCACAATCATGAACAAAAGCAATCTATGAGTCATATAAAGAAATACAGATAAAATAAGATGACAGAAAGTATATCAGGATACCCGGGGGAAATGCAAGAAATATCACTTCTACAATAGAGGGAAAGACATGAATCAGTGGAAACAGCAATAATATATTTCTTTCCAGGCCAACACTAAACGCAAGCTGCAGAGCTGGCCTGTGGTGGAACTCACAAGTTTTATTGGCAGTGTATGTGAGGAGACAAAAAGCAGCATATGGAGAAATATAAAAATATACTCTTTGGAGACACTGCCTCTTCAGATGTCAGGAAAAAACCTGGATGGAAGTGTGCAGCAAGAGTGACAGGCTGCAGAGTCACAAATTCAAGGCCACCCACAGAACCGAACTTTAAGCCTTAGGCAACTTATTGCTGAAATCGTCCCTTTCTCTTCTGGCTTCAGTAGCAGACTAGGGAAGCAAGAGGGAGACCCTGGATCCCGCTGTGGTGCTTTAATGACCCCACCATTAAAATGGGAATACAGATGGGGAAGGGTCTGAGTCCTTGCCCCGTGAGCTGTTCCTGCTGTGCCTTCCCCACGTGGCGCTGGCCTCTTGGGCAGGCTGACATCTTGTCCACGCCTCTGTTCCAGGGGAGAGGCATCACTATGTTGCATCCTTGTCACCCAACTCAGCGCCCACCGCATTGTAGCTACGTAAAAGGTGATTTTTAGATTAAAAATGGATGAGTAAGGAGAAGTGGGCACATTACAGGCTGTATCCCAGCTCCACTGTTAATTCGCTGTGTGACTTTTGATTAAGATGCTTTGGCTCCGTATCTCAGTTTCCTCATGGGTAAATCAGAAGTAATAATAGTTCCTGCTGCAGAGGTTTTTAAAGGGTTAAATGAAGGAGAGCTGATAGAAGGTTTAGACCAGTGCCTGGAAAGAGCATACCTCAATAAGCATTAGCTATTTCTCATATTATTTTTGTTAAGTTATTACTTTTGCTGAGATACATTTGGTGACCATCATAAATTTCACTATGAGAATATGAAATCTTTTTAAAGATTTATTTATTTTTTGAGAGAGCTGTGTGCACACTAGTGGGGGTGGGGAGAGGGACACAGGGAGAGAAGCTTCCAGCAGACTCCCCGCTGAGCGCGGAGCCTGACACAGAGCTTGATCTCACGACCCTGAGATCATGACCTGAGCCAAAACCAAGAGTCAGATAATTTTTAAAAGCACAAATTTATCCCACTTAAAAAAAAACTCAACATCGTTTCCACCTAACAGTGACCCTCAACTCTTCATAAATTTTAGGCCATGTATCCATTTGAACTACAAAGATTTTTTGGTACCTAAGTATCAAATGCTAGGATAATTTTAACGTGCTTTAAATTTAAAAATCACTATAAAGTGCACGATATAATTCTTTACATTTTTTTTTCAGAATATGTGGGAGAAATGTAATTTTCTCTTTGTGTCTCAGATTCATCGTTGTTATCATGAGTTATTCAATCCTCACTAGACACAAGGTTATTAAGCAGCTGTTATGTTCCAGGCAGTGTTCTAGATACAGAGATGCAATAGTGAATTGAACAAAGCCCCTGCTCTGGTGGAGTTTATATTCCTATGTGGAAACAAAACACACACACACACACACATGCAGCGTTATGGAACAACAACGGCCATGAAGGAAAATGATTATGGAGAGCGTTGCACGAAGAGGATGGTTATCTAGCATAGTCAGGGATGGACTCTGATCTAATGACACTTAAGCCAAGAACTGATTGACATGACGGTGCTCTCTGGAACGGACCAGTTCAAGGAAGAGAGGACAGGCACTGTGTGCAAAGGCCCTGGGGTAGAAGCATGTTTGGAATGTTCCTGGAGCAGCATAGAGAGAGCATGTGTGGCCAGAGAGCAGTGGGTAAGGGGAAGAATGATATGAGAGAACTTCAAGAAGGGAACCGGGAGTGAGAGCATGGATTTGGATTTGGTTCTAAGTGAATGGGAAGAGACTGGAGAGATTGTATGCCCAGGAGTGATATGACATATACTTTTACAAGTGCCCACTCTGGCTGCTGTGTGTATAGGAGACAGTACAAGGAGACCACTGAAGAGACCTTTGCGTGTGATGGTTATGGCTCGGAACTAGGATTCTGGGTATATTTTAAGTCTGCTGATGGGTTGGATGGGCTAAGGGTGGTAGATGCTGGTGTCCATTCTGTGGGACTTGCCTTCTCGAAATGCCCTTCATGTTAGCTTGCTTTTGTTGTGGTGGTGGTTTAGTTTGGTTTGGTTTGGCTTTAACTTACTCCATCTCTTTGTGAAATAAATGAATCTGTGTAAGGAATTGGACTGTTTAGGGGCGCCTGAGTGGCTCAGTCGGTTGAGCGACTGCCTTCGGCTCAGGTCATGATCCCGGAGTCCTGGGATCGAGTCCCGCATCTGGCTCCCGGCTCGGCGGGGAGCCTGCTTCTCCCTCTGACCCTCCCCCCTCTCATGCTGTTTCTGTCTCGCTCGTTCTCTAATAAATAGATAAATAAAATCTTTAAAAAAAAAAAAAAGGAATTGGACTGTTTAACTGTAGATACGTGTAGAACTAACAGTCCCAAGTCTTGAGTCCAGCAGTGGGAATCTTGGCCTCTCTGAACCTCGTTTCCCCAACTGGAAGCTGTATGTAATCTATGAACCTCTCTCCTCTACTGGAGCTATTGCTGAAGGCCGGTCAAAGAGCTTCCCAGTGGCATAGCTATAGTTGGTTATACCAACTGCAAAGGCTCGTTTAATTGGATATGGGGACTCAGTGATTTTTTTTCTTTATTTTCTTTCCTTTCTTCTCCTCTTCCCACCTACCTCTCCCCACTCTCCTCGTTCTTCTTCTTCCCCTTCTCCTTCTTCTCCTCCCTCTTCCTCTTCTTCCTCTTCTTCTTTTTAGAATTTTTAAAGTTGGTTCCATTGAGGTCGAGAATTATTCCAGCATTGGGGTTCTAAAACGCCTGTGATCCATTACGGTATTTTACGTTCCATATTTTAAAAGCATTTCTTTTCAGGTAAATTTTAGTATATCAGTCCTTGGTGTTCCTTCTCATACCAGCCTTACCAAGAACCCTTTGACCCGAGTAGTCTGTCAGCAGGTTAGAGAGGGCTAGGGAGGGCCACACAACAGAGTGGTTAAACCAGGGTCTCTGGAGCTTGACAGCTGGGATTTTAAACCCTCCTCCACCACTTACTAGCTGTGTGATCTTGGGCAAATTATTCAACCTCTCTGTGCTCAGTTTGCTCATCTCTAAAATGGAGATAGTTTTCTCTCACAGGATCAATTAATGTCTGATAAGCAGTTAGAACCTTGCCTAATACATGGACAAACTGAATAGGAGTTTCTTATAATTATTAGTCCTTCTCCCTACTCAAATACTGTGCCCATCTCTACTTTCAAAGAATTTAGAAAATGCTTAATATTTGAAATCTCTGTGTCTCTTTCAAGGAATTCTCTTTAATGGTGAAATGATACCCATGCCCTGACTATGATTTAAGACCGACCATTTGTGAAACATGCTCTTTGAAACACCTTAGATTTTCAACTCAGAAAGAACTCCGTTAATCCCATGCCGCTGATTCATTGGCTCTGTATTATCTGGGGAGATTCTTTCTGAGTTTCTATTCCTACATCTGCCAACCAGAGATTAAAATACTAACTTCTCAAAGTTGTTGTAAGGATTAAAAGAGAGAATGTATGCAAAGGGCTGGAAAATATCTTTATTATTCTTTATCACTCCCCGCTCAGTCACAATGTGTGTGTAAGCTAAGGCAGCATCTGTGAAATTGCACAAGATGCCCCAAGATTCCGAAATGAAATGTCTGGGTGGGACGCGTCTCTCGGGTGAGACTCGCTTACAAGAGAATGGGGCTGCGGGTGGCACCGCTGTGGGTGTGGGTGGTGGGGGACACGCGACACCCCACTCGGGGCCCTGCCCACGTGTCGTCTCCACAGCCTTCATGCCTGAAACTGCTGGATGTTTGTTTGATGTTTCCTCTGTCCCAGTTTCAGAACGTTCAGTACCAGTTGGCTGAGGAGGTGGAAAATCCCCTTATTCATTTCACGAGGAGATTTTTTAAATTGTCTTTGTGCTTAGAATTTTTTTTAATGTGGACTTTGTATTTTAAGGGCCCATGTAGGAAATGGGTTATGCTGTATCATGCTGCATTCTTTGCTTTTCTGCCACAAGTCCCCCCCAGCGGGGTAAAAGCAGCACTGCCGAAGGGGGGGATGTGGCCAGGAGTGGGGATGCGCGAGGCTCTGAAATGAGCCAGTCGATCTCTGCATTCCCTCATCTCCAATGGGAACTCTCCAACAAGGTGCGCCCTAATGTCTTCCATTCACCTGCAATCCTTAGATTCCCAGTGATCAGATTGTTTGAGAAGTGAAATTCAGAAGTGGTCACACACCGGGCCCAGATGGACCAGGAGAGGGAGCGGCGGCGGGCTGGTGGTGTTGGAGGTTGGCTCTTCCAACAGAGCCTTTGGGCACCAAGTGTTTTGTAAATACCTCTTGACCAACTTGGGGGAACGAATACACTATTAGAATACTAGGAGGAGCTATTGTTCTTCGTATATTTCTGGCTGTATGATGATAAGTGTTCTGGCACTTTCAACAGACATGGGCAGAAAAATGGGAACTCTTCTTCTACAATTCTGTCTCCAGCTATAGAAGGAGTAAGACACTGATGGAGCCATTGAGAGTACTCAGGAAAGGGGACAGCTTATCATTGCAGAGAGCTTGGCAAATATCCATTCTCTGCAAACGCAATCTGAATTCCAGCAGCAAACATGAGGTCTGGAGGTGCCTGACCCAGAGCGCCGACAGGTGGCGGGAAAGTCTTCTTTGCCAGCACACTGTGGGGACAGAATTTACCAAGTGCCACAAGATGAGATCAGGCGTTCTATAGGTTGAAGGCAATATTTTTATATCTTATTTTGTAACTTATCAGGAATGAACCAGTAAGACTATGAAAGCAGGTAGAAATATTTTTCTTTTCCGTTGAGAAGCACTCACGTTCTTTATACTGTTATGCTTGATATATTTACAGAAAGACCATTATACTTTAGCCTCAGCCGTCATGCCCAATTTTTGCTCATGACCTTTATGGAAATGAGGAAAAGAATTAGATCTCCATGCTTGCAGTCTGGGACAGAAGCTGTCACTCACTGTTTTATGGTACAATCACTTGAGAGGAGACTGCGGTGTGTGCACCTTCGTGGTCCCTCTGTTGTAATGCTGACCTCCTGACTTCCGGAGGAAAAAGTGCCTCTCCACTGGTTAGTTGCCCAACAATGACCTTTTGTCGTCTTCTTGCTCTTCATTTATAATTTTGTCAAACTGAGACTAAGGCTGATTGTTGGAATCTGTGCTGCCTATGAGGACAGCTAGATGTCTGTGGCTACTTGTTCAGCTTTGAATCACTTTTTGCCTTTGCAAAATCCGTGGCATTTGCATTCATTCTTAGAAATATAGGTACCTTCACTGTATCCTTTCCTTACTTGAACATGCTAAGAAGGTACCCCAGCCTTCCTTAGCAATGGGCCCAAAGTCTTGTAGCTCCATCCTCCCAGAGAGTTAGTAACATTCTGCTTTTGTATTGACTTGATTTTGGGTTCACTTATCCTGAACCAGAGTTAATGACTTGGTGTCTCCCTGTGGAAATAAGGCTTTTTCCTTGGATTTAGCTTATTACCTAGATTCTGTCCCCCCTCAGGATGAGATCTTTTTCAGCAGACTTCTTGACTGCTCATGCAAAACACCAGCCTTGTCCTGTCACTGGAATGAGTACAGCCTAGGCTCAAGATGGTGCCCTGCAGAGGCGCCTGGGTGGCTCAGTTGGTTAAGCGTCCAACTCTTGATTTTGGCTTGGGTCATGATCTCAGGGTCCTGGGATTGAGCCCCACATCAGGCTCCCCACTCAGCAGGGAATCTGCTTGTCTCCCTCTCCCTCTGCTTGCTCTGTTTCTCTCTCTCTCAAATAAATAAATAAATCTTAAAAAAAAAAAAAAAAAGACGGTGCCCTACAACCCAGAGCTTGACGTCCATGGAAATCAGAAGGTAGTGCACCTGAAGGAGATAGCCAGATGAGAGGTTTCTCAAATTCCTCCAGGTGGTGACTTTTCAGAGCCTCTTCCTGGGTCACATTGTCCTATGATCTTCACACTACATCCTGGCGGAGGTCGAAACAGGACCCAACTGAAGGAGGCTGATACTCTCAGACCCTGTGTATTCATGGAATTCAGCCTCCACCACCCCAAAACTCATTTTTACCAACAGAGGAATTCCTGTACACTAACTAAGGAGAATTTTGTTTTAAATCCCCAAGGAGATGTCCTACGTGTGTTGTTCGTGACTGAATGTGAAAGATGCCCTGGTGGAATCCAAGAGAGGCTCTTGCTTGTGATTACTTTCAGCATAAAACTGCCTCATTACCAAGTCCTTCCGGTACTTCTGTAGCTCTGTTCCCTTGGATGGTGTCCAAATCAAAGCTACCCTTATACCAAATTCCTCTGTGTCCTGAATAGTGAGATTATCGGTACACCCGCCTGCTCCCACACTTCCTTCCTGCTTAATTTAAATAAACAGTGAGTTGTTTTTCTTTTTGACTAAGAGCCAGTCTATACAACAGCAGCAGGAAGATTGCTTTCTATCTATATGCAAATAAGCTGAATTCTCTCCAAACCCTGGGAAAAGACCCTTTTAACCAAATGACTTATACTTCTGTTTCTTCATGTATAAAATTAGTGGTTTGTATCAAATAACCTGAGCTCCCTTCCAGCTGTATAATTCCACATCACGAACACTGGGGAGGATCAGCTTTGCACATACTCGACAATTAGAGAGTAGACAAAGTGGTACATGTTTAAATGCCCAGTAAATACCCAACTCCCTACCATGATACTCAAGTTCTTTCTCAACTTGATGTCAACTTATTCCTGCCCCACCTACACCATAAACCTTTAGGCAGCAAAAACACCCAGCCACTCAGCAATCGCCAGAGTATCCTGCACTTAACTTGCTGCTGGCAGCCAAGTTCATATAGTCCCCACTAACCTGAATGCCCCTTACAAGTAACTTCTACTTTTGATGACTCCCAACCAGTCTTCAAAACTGTGTTCAAATGCCTCCTCCTCTGTGAGCCCTCCCCACCCCCCACTCTACCTCGCACACTCAGCGGAAGGGTGGGCTCCCTTTCTGGGAACCTATAGCTCTTTGCTCGGATCTATGGTATTACACTTGAAATATGGTAGCAAAGCTTACTGTGGATTTGGCTGCCTCTGCCAACTAGACAGAGAGCTGTTCAGGTATCACTTACCTTTCTGCCCCCCATGATCTAGCATCATGCCTGATATAGAGCAAATTCTCAATGACACCTGTTGAGTACAGCTTGAGTAAGTTCCAGTAGGGAAGCGTTCTTAACATAAATCTGTTTAGGGTAAAGTTTAATATAGGCATGAGGTTGTATGCTTAAGGTCGATGCTACAGGAAAAGCAAATGAAGATATTGGGCAAGCTTTGGTTCCTGGCTAATTAGTTCATTTTCAATACCTGGAGATGCAAGACAAATCTGTTACAGATTTAGGTGATGGGGCTGGGGATCAGTGGGGAGAAGTGCTGGTTTACCTTACCGCCATTTTGATTTAAGTGTGTTTCCCCGTTAGTAACGTTTTGTCTAGTAATGATAAAATATGAAACACATGGAGCTCTTGCTGGCCAACATGAAGCTCAGCATATCTTCAGTCATTTGGGAGTCTCTATGCCAGCTCATTCCTATACCTTTTTTTTTTTTT